>NC_139656.1:2764285-3136785 GCF_951799395.1 Argentina silus | reverse complement strand
TTGCAGTAGCATTGGCCTGGAGGGTTGGGGGGGGGGGGAACTAGGCTACTCTCTCATACTAAAGCACCCAACATTACGCAAAAGACGGAAAATAGTACTGGAGGAATTTCTCTGTGTGAGGATCTCTGTATTTCTTTGTAAATGCGTGTCTGAGTGTGTGTCGAAGTTAACACTCAATTCTGCTCTCTCACCCTTTGCATCCCCCTCTATTTAGCCATATTAATAAGGTGTGATTGTCTAATGGCCTGTTCTCTGGTTACTTACTCTGACCTTAACCTGTCTCATGTAACCTGGCCACAACGGGTGTCTCCAATGGGATTTTCTCTCCAACCCAGACTTTCTCTCACTCTTTCATCCCCAGGCCAGTCTGATTTGACAGTCAAATCACACCTCTGCACTTCCCTTCACATCTAACAGATTAACAATGCTCTTTTGTCCGAGCCCCAGTGCTTGACTCTCATTCATAATTACCTTTTATACCCACACTCACAGAGTATCCTGGATGTCGCCGTGGTTGGTAATAATACTACGTATATGCACAGGTGCTTTGACTGTGGCCAGGTGTGATCAGCAACCATAAATACTTCTATGAGGTATGCCATACTCACTAGCCCTTGACTTAACCTTCGGAACTCCGTAAATGTTTATTTCCATAGCTATATGCAACCACACAGGGATACAGTTCCATTTCATCAGCTCAAACTGTTGCCTGGATGGGTCCGATTAGAACCTTTATGGTAACCATAGCAACTAAGAAGGAAGTAAGCAACACATTTTTTTAGTTTTATTATTTAATTTACAAATATCAACATTGCTAAGCATGTCACACATACACAAGCAGAACTAGATTCAGTCACAGGTACATAAGGAGTGTGTCTACATCATTGATTATTTATGATTTAAATCATACTGCACACAACACAGCCACTCATGGTTATAACACACACACTCACATAATATCATACAAACTGCTATTTATTAGCATACTGCACAAAATATGGTCCCTGTCAAAACTATAGAGTTCGTGCTTTGAGTCCCTTAATGTCCAAGTCAGTGTTTCCCAAAGATCTGCTTACACTGACAGGACTTTTGTAACGACTATTACTAAGACTATAGATGGTGTCAATGAATCTGAAATGTTGTATAACGAGTCAAAGAAAAATAGTCTTTGGAGTCTGTGTCATTGTCAATTCTGTTAAGTTCATGTAGCCTCAGAGGATTTGTAACCACCCCATGATTTGTAACCAAACTCGAACAGTCGTATGATATCACTTGACAGGCGATAAGTACATCATCATGGCACTTGTGAATGTGTGAATTATGTATGTACATGTGAATTATGAATTTTGTATGTGCTACCCAGACACTGCTTTCTGCAATAATATTCAGTTTTAAACACAACATGAAAAGGGCATCTGAGTTTAACAAACTGAAGCACTCCTATGGATTAAAACAGCATTCATTTCCTGAGAGAGACACACAAATACACCCATGGTTTGTCAGAATGGAATAGAGAGTGTGTGAGTGTGTGTGTGTGTGTGTGTGTGTGTGTGTAGAGGTCTTTAATGTAGTGTCAGGAGGCTGTAAGCATGTGAAATAGTGAGCAATAACTGTAGCAACCATGCAATCTCTCAGTTTCCATAGCAACTTCATCCTCAAAAATATAAACCTCTGACTGTGCAGGTGCCATAACATAGGCATCAAAATAAAGATGACATTGGTTTTTCACTCATACACAGCAGCAAAGATATTATATAATGTATATATGTATAATAAATATTGAACAGAGACACTCCATCTCATCCACAAACACACACTGCAGCCACTGTCCATCTAACCCCCCCAGATTTGCATGTTGCTGATGATGATGATGATGATGAATAGGAGTCTGACTGTCCTGTCCTCCATCCTCAGTAGCGCTTGTCCTCAGAAGGCGTGGCAACCATCACTTCCTTGTTTCCGAAGTCCAAAAATGCCGTGATGTGGAACGCCATGTTAGAGAGCACCACCATGTACTCACACAGAGCAAACAGAGTGTAAACTGGAGAGCGATACAGAGGAGATGAGGAACAAAAGCAGTAGGTACAGACTGAACATGAATATACCATTGAAATAATGTTTTTATGCTGTAAACTATACTAGAAACAGGAGAGACTGCTGTGTATAGGTAGCATAAAATAGGGTGTTACAGTGAACGCTGTAAAGCTTTTTTACAAGGTTTTAACTTAAACTTCCTCTCGAGCATGCTATATTAGGCTACAGGACACTGATGCCATCTGAATGACTTAGTGGAGTGGTAGGAGGAGGGGCACAGATAAAAGGGGGAGGAACTGTAGCACTCACTTCCTGTTTCGCAGTACTTGTTGTGGCGTCTGAAGAAGTAGACGGCGAGGAGACAACAGCTCACGTTGAACAGGAAGAGACGCACCTTCCAGCGGTATGACGTCAACTCCTGAAAGAGAGGAAGAGAGAGAGGGCCGGTGGGTGGAGAGAGAGAGAGAGAGAGATAAAGGAAAAAGTGATAGGAGAAGTTTAGGCCCCGTCCCATTTTGCACAATTCCTAATACCGTTATCCACAGCTATATTAACAGTTGCTCTCAACACAGAGATCTTTCACAAAGATGAACAGGCTACCGATATGGCGAGGGAAAAACACCGGGTAGAGAGAGAGTGAAGGGGGGGGGGGGAGAGATAGAAAGAGAGAGGTTGTGATGTAATAGTGTTTCAAACGCATTGTGCCTCAAGCTGATGATGGGAGTTGGCCCAGCGTGTAACCCACTTCCCCTACTGAGCAGGCTGTGCTCACAGCCTTAAAATACACAAGCTGTGGTCTCTCACACATCTGCTCATACTCTATACATACACACAGACACCAATCTCTGTATGTATGTATGTATGTATGTGTGTGTGTATGTGTGTGTGTGTGTGTGTGTGTGTGTGTGTGCGTGTGTGCACGGGTGAGGCTTGCGCAGTGCCTAAACTAATTTCCACACCTGTTTGCTGGTGTTGAAACTCTGTGGCTCAACTATCATTGACCAGAATCACGAGCAGGGTTGTGAGAGAGTGAGTGTGTGTGTGTGTGTGTGTGTGTATGTGTGTGTGTGTGTGTGTGTGTGTGTGTGTGTGTGATGAGTGAGCCTTCACCATATCTACTTTTAGGGCCTGTTTAAAACCATGTCTATATGAAAGAAGAAACCTAAGGGAAACAGAACACTATGTCAAGCCATACTTAGTATTCTAACAGGGGATATTTCACACGTGTTTAAAAACAGTCCAAAACTCAGTGGTCACCAGCAGTTCTATGTAGCCTAAATGAGATATCTGAATCAGGGAAAGTGTAGATCAATACTGCCATCTGATGGTGAAAAAGATCCTCAGCACTTTGGTAGGGACATTCCTGCTTGCTAACTCTTGATTTCTCTCCTAATTTCTGCAAATTCTAACAAAGTGAGACAGCACAAAACAACACCAACGGCATTACAAGTCGAGGATTGAACAGGAAAAATAAATTGACTGGTACTCACTAGACACAGACACAGACACAGACACACACACACACACAGGTAGAGAGATGGAAGGTGGCTTATACTCTACCTCAGGGTTCAGACTGTACTTTTTAATCACTTGCCACAGCCTGCATGTGATGAGCATGTGGAGCAGAGAGCTGGCGATGAACACAATAAAACCGTTCTTATGAACACCTGTGTAACACATAGGCAGCAGTGAACACACTAAAACACCAGATCATTACATACAAGGTAGTGAATATAACATATGTAAAAGTTTTCAACTGAGGTAGAATATAACACAATTTTACTGTATGTTCAAGAACTGTATGAAGGTACAATAAAGTATGTAGGCTAATAGTGTGTGTGTGTGTGTGTGTGTGTGTGTGTGCGTGTGTGTGTGTGTGTGTGTGTGTGTGTGTGTGTGTACAAACATATTCCCTCACTGTAGGTCTCTGTAGAGGACACATATGTTAGCAGCAACAGCCCTATGTTCTCTGCCAGGGCTGCGAGCAGAGCTAGGCCGCTGAGCAGTAGATCCAGTAGGCTCTTAACAAAGCGTCCCCGGTAGAAGTTGAAGTAGACCGCCGCCACCAGAAAACGCGGGGCAGAGTGCAGGCCGATACAAAAGCGCCAGACGTACCGCTCTGGAACCAGGCTTATGGACGCACTGATAGAAGGGAGGTAGTTTGCCACCTGATGGGGTATAGGATGAGAGTATATTGTGGGATTAAGGGGTGTTTATAACATAATATATTTGCTCTAGAGGGAAAAAAGCACTGAGAGAGAGAACATGGGGTGATTGGTAGTAGGTTGATCAAATAGCCTTCTGTTGATTTAATATTAAGACTGATCCATGCTCATTGTCAAGTAATGAAATATTAAAGAAAATCATTATATTTCCAAAGGACACGTCAGGACCAACTCCTTTACACCGTCACCTCTTTACGCAACTAGAACGCAGCAAACATTACAGACAGAAAGAAAGATGAGCAACTCACTTGACAGTGGGTATAAGTTGACTCCTCGAAATGAAACATCAATGAAATGAAGAGGCAGGCTATCAGACCGGTGAGCGCCAGCAAGACAGTTCCGACGGCGAAGTCCGTGAACGGCAGCCGGATGAGCGGCTTGTCTCGATCCAGACTCCCATATGCCTGCTGCATCCTGCCATAGCGGATAGCCCGATACATAAATTGAACATGCTGCTAATGTCTGAAGAAATTCTCAAACCATGCTATAAGCATGGTTAATGTCACTGAGAAATATACCATATAATTGACAAACAAGTCACAACATACAATTTACATACCTTGCCCCCGGCCCAAGCTACCTCGACCAGGTACAGTATTTCATAGCCTTTCACCCGCTCTCATCCAGGCCCAGCAGGGGACCGTGTGGCTAGTACCACGTAACTAACTAACTAGCAAGAGCTAGGCTCACCGATGTGTACAAGTGTGCAACAAACATATGACGTTAAAACATAGGAAGCTTGAGTAACTTATCAGTCATGTATTTGTTACTTTTATGAGGTGATGTTCTTAACGTGGTTCACAGCTGGGGTAGCCAATACCCGGTTCGTAAACTAGCTTGCCTTGCTGACTAGCTAGGCTAATTCCGGAAGTTCCACGGTCACACAAATGTCAACAACCGGTGCACTGGTATACATTTAAAGACACATTCGATAATAAATCAAACTCATATAACCCAGTTGATGAAAAAAGCATGTGAAGCTGTGTGACTGTTCAGTGACAAGTTGTCAATATGATTGTTGTTATATTTTTATCATGAACTATGAGTGGATTGGCAATTCACTATAGTATATTATACAGTTTATCGTATGTAATTCTGAATCAAATCTGCCTCCATTGGCTATAGCCAGGGCATGGGCCGGACCCCCAAATTGTGAAGGTTATCGATCCCTTGTATTTTAGTCTAAATTATTTATAGAAAGCCTACAAAATGTCTTGGCATCGCTAGTTTGTGCACACATTCCTAATAACGTATCTTTTAATTATCTGTCTGCTCAGGCCTTTTCGTCTTATTAGTTTTGTCGGTGGTCCAATCAGAACTCCGGTACTTTACGCCATGGAAAGGCAGCCAATAGCGTGCCCCAAACTAGAACGAAGAAGTAAACAATGTCCAACGTGGTGGTAGCATGGAATGCACGTACCGATGACGGTAGCCGTTCTGTTTGGTACATGATAAATGTGTTTTTGGGTGCACTTGAATTATGAAATGTCATCGTCGCGGTGTAAGTGGCTTTGTGCAAGCCTGTTTATATTGTCAACATTCTAATGATCATAGAAATTGGCTAGGAGAGAACGTATATGCTAGTAAAGGCTGTGGCTATAGTTTTAGCCAGCATAGAATGATGTGCATAATCTTGACTGTTCAGAGGAATGTTCAACTTCACCTGTTTATTTGTGTCCGTTTCTTATCCGTCTTGATTTACTCAACTTTACTTAAATCACATAATGTGCATGCCCGCTTAAATCATTAGGGATTGATTTAAGCGGGCCAACCTATTCAATCCATGGTGTTTGATCACCTGTTTTCTTTTTACCACTACATTATAATGTGTATTCCAACAGTTTATCCTTTCAAGTACAGTCGCCGTTTATGATAAGAATCAGCCAAGCACCTCAATCAATCAATTACTGTCCCAGTAGGGAAATTGATTATTCAGCCAGGAGTTGATACAAGACAAGTTGATACATAACAAAATGCATCATTCTAAAAAATATTGAGTAACATGTGGGATGAGGTGCTACTACAGGCTGAGGAGCTGGGTTGATTAACTGGTATAGAGGCTCAGGGAGGCAGGGTAAAGGTCCAGACATAAGTCTTTATTCACATATGGTTAAATGAAGCATATCATAGATGAACTCAAGCTTTCACAAGTACTTACATCAAACAATTCAAAATAAAGGCGGGCAAAGAAACAGCCACATGCTTCCCTCAGTTCCGTCCAACCTGTGTGGCTGCAGAAGCTACTAAAAGGGTGAGTAGTAGGCACAATAACTGATTGATAATCAGTCTAAGGTGGGCCCATCTAATCAGCTGATGCCCCTAAAATGGATGGTCTTGTAGTGTGGGGAGGGCCAGAGGGGGTGACAACCCCTCGTGACATCAACATATATCAACACTGACAGTTCACATCACAAACACACAATTGACAAGTATTTAAATTAGATTTTTACAAGGAGAACATTTATGGCTTGTATCCTTCAGAAAAAAGGGTGAAAAGACTGCAGGTTTGTGGTAGGAGTGTTTCCCCTCGGTGGCAGGTCTAACCAGAGTATCTCAGAACTGTACGTATGTGGGGTCCTGAAGCTCCCCTTTTGTGACTGCCGAGGGGATTGACTCCTATGGCACAATGTTATTCCATTCCTCATTGTGAATTTGAAAGAATTTTGTATTCATTACAGACAATTATTTCAAAGTAGTATGAATGTAGATGACTTCAGGTTCACAATGAGGTATTGTAATCAGGAACTGAATAATGTTAAGACTGCCCATGGGATGACTTTGTGCCGGAGGAGTTAGTCCCCTCAGCAGCCACAATAGGGGAGCCTTGGACCCCACATACTTACAGTTTTGAGGTCTGTTCTGACTAGGGCAGGTCCAGCTTCAAGTCCATATTGGTGAATAGGGCCAGATCTCTGGTAGCAGGGCTGAGTTGCTCCCCTCCTCATCAGGGAAAGCCAGGTGAGAGGGTAGAGAATTGTATTAATCAAATGAAAGCAATACAGCATAGCATTGCAAAAAAGGACAGATGACCGTCCTAGCAATATATAATTGCAAACATAACTACTGTACTAGAATAGAGGCAGTGCACCTTGTGGGAGCTTTGCCATCCTCCTTCACCAAACATTGACAAGGCTATAGGTACAATGTTATTGTTCTTATACCACTACCGTTATCTGTTATAATATAATGAGACAGATGGCAGATGGTCCTGGCCTGATGAGAAACAGATGACAGGTACTTAATATGTATGTACAAATAAACATAAACAAGTCATGTTGTACTTATCACTCAAAGCCATCTCCTGACCTCAAATCCAAATTGGGACTTACAGATTCCCTGTAATGTAAAGTGTCATATTACAATAACAGCAATCTTTGAGATTAAGACATTTAATAAGGTGATGGGAACTGATGGGGCTATCATCTTCTCTCTTTCCCCCGTATCGTTTTGTCTCATTACACTGTGGTACAGGTGCAAGCATAGACAGAAGACATCAGTGATGAAACTGCACCCAAGGTTCTAGTTCTACATGTACTAAGAAAAGCACAATTATTTTCACATTGATTGACTATTGAAGATGGATATTGCCATAACCTTTGCAGATTTCAACTAGTCCGAGCTAGCTAGCCAGGTACTACTAGCACGTTTCGTTAGCTAGCTGCATCAATTCTACGTTCAAAACGGAGATATATTTTACAGCTTGCATCAATGATATCGTATCGTATAACTCAAAAGATTCAGAATAATCGAAACGTACCTGATGGCATTACACTTATTAATGATGGTAATTCTGCCACTGACGCTGAGCGAAGGTTTTTCATGCCTCTCTGTTCTGTCTGTTTACTTCCGTGTCTCTCAGTTGGGAAGAACGTGATTGGCAGACTCAAGGTCACGAGACGGTAACACGATTTTTGGATTGGTTTACTATTTAGTAATGCCCCGCGTTTGCCTGATCGACTACCAAACTGGTTTAAATTTGTTTAAAAAAAATACTCCCTCGCCAGGGATCAATCATATCAAAAACTGAAGCAAATAGAGCGCTTCGGCCCACCGCCTACTAAAATGGATACAACCAACACTGTATACAAATCAACAACTTTATTCACCATAGAAATTATAATGTGTTGAAAAAGTTAAAACAAAACATACATTGGTTATTAATGGTTAACCGATGCTGGCGTAACTGAGCGTCTGAGTCCAAAAGAGAGGTGGTACATGAGGATGGGTCTGATAGTCTGATCTCTCAGGCCGTATATGAGACAGCTCAGACACCTGGGTAAGTTAACAAGGGTTAGAAACAGAACATAATGAATACGCACCATTGTGACCCTGTCCACCTTTCCATTGAAGGATGACAGTATTGTAGTGACCAGGGAGGAGGAGAGAATGAGTAACAATTGCCCTAGATGCAGCAGCACTGTTCTACGGGCCTTACTGTTGGAGGCTTTGCCAGAGGAGGCAGTCTTGGCTGCCATCATCACACCAACATATGACCACATGATTAAAACACCCACCGATACAAACGTAATGCAAGTGAATGCTTTTTCTATGTCAGCAAATATTTTCAGCTGGAAAATAATTTCTTTAGAGCAGTAGTCCTGCAGTAACTGATTCATAGGTCTAGACTCTAGAACCAGTAACATAATAAAATTAATAAGAGTGTTGATGGAGCACAGGACCCACACCACAGCGATGGCCACACCTGTGTTCTTGATGGTGGCAATGTCAGCATGCCTCAGTGGGAAGCACACGGCCACATACCTCTCCAGTGACATCACAGCCAGGTTGAGAGAGGAGATGCTAGTAGAGATCATACCAAGCATGGCAATAAACAAACATATATAACGTATCATGTACAGTCTGGCCGTGGCCAATATGTAAAGCAGCTGACCTACTGCCAACACAAAGGTGTCAGCAAAGAGGAGATTGTACAGCAGGATGTAGCGAGAGGTCTCACGAAAGACTGGCTTGCTCCTCAGTGAGAACAACATCACTCCATTGATGAACAGGAAGAGGAGACATGGTGACACTGTCAAGAATCCATAAAGTCCTTTCACCACCTGCCCTTCATACTGCTGACTGACCGTAATGTTGTCCTGGGGTTGTGTTGTATTTGACATGTCTGTGAAGCATCTGAGGAGACATACATGAATATAGAAACATAGATATATTGTATAGTACATCTGTTAGGCACACATTTCCTGCACTGAACAATTAGACATAACTTTCAAGCAAATGTTCATTAGCACTGTGTACCGTGAATTTTGGCCTAAATAATTTATGTCACTGCACAAATTGTAAATACCAATATACACAATAAATAAATAAATTAATAAATTGAAACAGAGGCTTTTGTGAAGAGAAAAGAAAAAGAAAATCACCACTTAGTTTTTGATTCTGCACCTTTTCCCTATTTGGTTCACATGAATTCAGATGAATCACCTTGTAGATCTCCTAAATCATTTCCACTCAAATGGACTGGGTAGAAGAAATACTCACAGTGAACTAAGGCTTCATGCTTCGCAGGGTTCTGCCCAGGTTAAAGAGCAGCTATAGTATGATCTGGTGGGCTTGCCTGTCGCCCACCTCATATAAGAAACTCCTCCTTAAACCCACATAACGGCATCACACGTGTCCGTCTGGTCACCAATTACAGAGAAGCATTGGGGGGGTGGGACAGCCTTTAGACAGTGTGTGTGTATGTGTGTGTGTGTGTGTGGGCGTGCATGCGATCGTGCGTGTGTGTGTGTGCGTGTGCGTGTGCGTGTGTGTGTGTGTGCGTGCATGCGATCGTGCATGTGTGTGTGTGTGTGTGTGTGTGTGTGCATGCCCATGTGTGAGTGTCGGAGTGTGTTAAAAAGCAAGTCCACTAACAAGAAAAATAAGTTCCAGAAGAAACTTTGTGGGTGTGAAAAGTGTTATTTTGGTAGTGGAAAAGGTTTAAAGATAGATAGATAGATTTGCTTGGTAGTTTCAAGATTCAAGATTCTTTATTTGTCACGTGCATACAAGGATACAGTGAAATGCAAAAGTGACAGTGCCACACAGTAGTGCAACAATACGTTTTAAAATAAAATAAAATAAAATAGAAATAATAAAAAATATAAACAGTATAACAGTATAAACAGTATAAACTGTATAAGCAGTATAAACAGCGGTAAAGCAATGTACGCAATGGAATGGCTATATACAATAGCAATGGCAGGTTGACAGTACAGATAATTACAGTGGAAGATGAGTCTGCAATGGATAATTACGTGTGCATATGTGTTATGATGTCAGTGAGTGTGTGAGTGACTTGAGGGGGGCACTGGTGGGGTCATCGTTGATGATCCTGATGGCATGGGGGAAGAAACTCAGTCTTAGCCTCTCTGTTCTTTCTGCATGACAGCGAAGGCGTTTGCATGACCGCAGCAGCTGGAACAGTCCGTTTTTCGGGTGGTGAGGGTCCTTCATTATCCTGTAGGCTCTGGTCCTACACCTCCTGGTGTACAGGACATGGAGAGGGGGGGTTGGAGCTCCCATGGTCTTTTCTGCCAGGCGTACCACCCTTTGCAGAGCTCGCCTGTCCTGGGCCTGTCGCCGAGGGCGAGATTAGTATGGCCTTTTCCCGGCCTAAACACCATTCCCAACGTTACCCAGTTAAGCACAGCAGGATTGGCCCGAGGTTTGAGAGCAATCTTGGTGAATCACCATGACACTGCTAGAAAGAGAAAAAGCTTAGCAGCTGGGGGCCCAACCTGACGAGGGACACCGCGGCTGCGGATGTTCCTGAAACACATTTTATCTTTGATCTATCCTTCAAATAGGTGCAACTGCATAACTGCTTATGAATGATAAGTTGATTCAAATGTGTGTAACTGATTAATGATAAGTTGATTCAAAAGTGTGTAACTGATAAGTTGATTCAAAAGTGTGAAACTGAAATGATAAGTTGATTCAAATGTGTGAAACTGATTAATGATAAGTTGATTCAAAAGAGTGTAACTGATTAATGATAAGTTGAGTCAAATATATATAATTGGTTAATGATAAATGAGTTCAAATATGTGCAAAAGGCAAAACTGAATAAGAGAAATTACAAGAGTAGTGTATGACTCCGGGTCAACATATCTGGTTGGACCTAGTGGTGATAACGGTTTAACTGATACTGAAGTAGGCAACCAAATGCACTAATGTTTGACTGTATAATTCTTACTCAGAAATGATTACTGAAGTAGGCCACCATACTAATGTTTGACTGTATAATTCTTACTCAGGGATGATTACTGAAGTAGGCTAATCATGTGTGCTAATGTTGATTGTATACCATATGTACTAAATGTTAACTTTGAGAAATGCCCCTAGATTAGTATGGCACAAAAAGGATTAATAGTGTAGGATTGCAGAAATCCACAATAAAAAGTATCCTTGAGTCCATGTTTAAGCATGAGAGTGATAAGTATGTCTAGTAGACATAACAACAGGTGCTCTTATACCCATGACTAAGCATGGGGGCGAACTCAGAGTGCTGACTGAATGAACGAGATCAAATTCTATGCTTGACTGTGAACTAGATCAAATTCTATGCTTGAACTGTGAACTAGATCAAATTCTATGCTTGACTGTGACTAGATCAAATTCTATGCTTGACTGTGAACTAGATCAAATTCTATGCTTGACTGAGAACTAGATCGAATTCTATGCCTGACAAAATGAACTAGATAAGAAAGGGTGGGGGTAAAGGAAAGCCCCATTGCAAATTATAAAAAGAGCTCCCTGGAGCAGTACAACGGTCATTCCCCGCTGCGGAGCGTAACACCTGAAGGACCGGAGCAGGACTGTGCTGAAGATTACCCCGAAGTGGAAACTGGAGCCTCCATACTCTAGCAGATTCTCCTTGTCCGGAGCTCACACTCTGATTGAATTCTGACTGTCGGCCTCGCCACACTGGCACAACGGAGGACCTTGGCGGACTTTTGTTTGTATAACAACAGCTCTGGCGGATAGAGGAACCGGCTTCGCTCTGTACAAGTGAAACTGGGACTTCTCTAAATTTCACAGGCAGAGTAGGGACAGACTGTTTTATTATTTTCTAATTTTTATTGTTTTTGAATACTAGCATTTTACCATTTAATCACTCTGCCTGTAATGCTGCAATGCTTTAAGCCATCATTAAAGAATTTAACCTGCATTTAAAGGAACAGTTTTCTCAATTTTAATTCTTTATTTTTTTTATTTTTAATTATTATTATTTTTTTTTTTAGTCATTCCATCCCTCATAAGCCTTTTTACCTCCTCCTGGTAACATAAAATATTATAGACTACTGTGCATAATACATCTTAGGATCTGAAGGGTTATATCTGGCCCCTTATTACCTCCTTTGGGTAAATTATCCTTACCGATAAACCCTTTATCCGCAACCACACCAACTGGCACTCATATCAGATTAGAGCGGTCGTTAACCATAGAGATTACCCACTTCTGTGTACGGTTTTATTTGGGGTGACTTTTCAGTGCAGCTGAGGTGGGTAGAGGAAGATATGGGAGGAACTATGGGATGTAGACCGTTAACAGCGGAGTGAATCTAATCGACACCAACCTACATAGGACCAGTCAGCATCTGACAGGGTAAGACCCCTCAGGCTGAGGATCCATAACCTGTTATCAGAGGGTTGGTCGGGGGCTGCTGTATAGGGCCTGAATTCCCGGGGAGACAGGCCATGCTGTTACTGTACCAGACGGTGATGTTACCAGCCAGGATGCTCTCCACAGCTCCAGAGTAGAAGGATTGAAGAATCCTCCAGGAGACTTTAAATTTCCTCAGCTGCCTGAGATGGAACAGGTGTTGCCTTGCATTTCCCACCAGTGTACTGATGTGGGTAGTCCAGGTCAGGTCTTCTGTGATGGACTCCCAGGTATTTAAAACTGCTCACCCTGTCCACAGCAGTCCCACCGATGTCCGGCGTGTAGGTCCTTGGATGTTGTGCTCTCCTGAAGTCCACAATCAGCTCTTTTGTCTTGGCGACATTCAGGATGAGGCTATTCTCCTGACACCAGAATGACAGGTCCGCCACCTCGTCCAGGTAGGCTTCCTCATTGTTATCTGAGATCAGCCCCACCACAACTGTGTCGTCCGCAAACTTGATGATGGAGTTGTCGCTGGACTTAGCCACACAGTTGTGGGTGTACAGGGAGTAGAGGAGGGAGCTAAGGACGCAGCCCTGGGGGGACCCTGTGCTCAGGATGAGTATGCTGGAGGTGTGTCTACCCACCCTGACCACCTGAGGCCTGGCAGTCAGGAAGTCCAGGATCCAGGCACACAGGCTTGATAAGTTAAGACCAAAGGGGGAGGTGTGTGTGTTTATCAACAACTCGTGGTGTGGCGACATACGGACTGTTCCGTGTGTTTTGGCTGCTGAAATGCCATCCCTATTCTCTACCGAGTGAATTTACTGCTGTGTTTTTGGCCGCTGTTTACATCCCTCCGCGAGCTAACTCCACGGCAGCGCTCAGCAAACTCCACAAAGCTATCAGCGCGTTAGAGACTGCTCATCCTGATGCTGTTTTTATCGCTGCCAACGACTTTAACCAGTGCAATTTACGGACTGTATTTCCCAAATACTATCAACATGTGGATATTCCCACCCGTGAGAAGAACACACTGGATCATGTTTACAGTAGTATACGCAGTGCATACAAGGCTGCACCCCGCCCCCACTTTGGACACTCGGACCACATCTCGTTGTTCCTGTATCCAGCTGTGGGGGGACATGCAGTGTTCGGCCTGTAGAGGGAGCTACAAGACCGTGGCCAGGGTTATGTCGGCGAGGCTCCGTTGCACACCTGTTGCAAATGAAGCCTCGTTGACTAAATGGTTTAAGATGTGTGTGCCTCTGTTTGGCAGGAGAACGGCAACTGGAAAGTCGCCGAGTGTTTTGAGGAGGCTGGAAAGCCAACGAACGAACTATTACTGACTTTATGAATAAACGGGACCTTTCCCTCACCGACACGCTGCATCTGCCTCTCTGTGTACACGGACATTGTTACATTGGCGCCCAACCTGGGACACAGAGATGGAGGCGTTAAGCACGGCCATCGGAAAGATGGCCCTCATATTGGAACACCAGGCCCACCTCCAGCACGAGCAGCAGTCCGCGATGGGAGAGATGGCGACGGCGAGGGCTGAGGACCGTGCCCTCCTCTGGGAGCTCGTTGGGGCCATCAAAGCGGGACCGACGCCCGGGTCGCCACAAGGTCCCCCCAAGGTACACCTCCAGAAGATGGGGGACCTGGACGATCCGGAGGCGTTCCTGGCGGTGTTCGAGGGGACGGCGAGGATCTCGGGGTGGCCGGACGGCGAGTGGGCGTACCATCTGCTGCCCCTCCTTTCGGGCGAGGCGCAGCTCGCTGCCCACAGCCTGACAGCGGCCGCCCAGCGGGACTACCCGTCCCTGGCCCGGGCAATTCGAGACCGCCTGGGCCTCACGCCGGAGGAACACCGTCGCCGGTTCTGGGCCCTGACGATGGAGGAGGGGAGCCGGCCCTTTGCCTACGCCCAGCGGCTGCGGGACAGCGCGCGGCGGTGGATGGACCCAGAGAACAGCTCGGCGGAGGAGGTCGGGGACCGGGTGGTGTTGGAGCACTTCCTCACGGGGCTCCCGGCCCGGACCGCCGCCTGGGTCCAGTACCACCGGCCCCAGGATCTCGCGGCCGCCGTTACCTTGGCGGAGGACCATCTCTCCCTCCCACTGCAGGAGCCCCGGCAACCAACCCCGGAAGGTGCCCTGCTGCCGGAGGAGGAGACACTGCTGAGGAGCCGGAGCCGGCGGGGGGGTCTCAACCCGAGATTGGATATTATCGGGCCATTTGATCGGTGTACACAGGGATATCGATTTGTGTTGGTCTTGATAGATTACGCAACCCAATACCCCGAGGCAATACCACTGCGCAATATCTCTGCCAGGAGTGTAGCGCAGGTATTGTTTCAAGTAATCTCCCGTGTGGGAATCCCGAAAGAGATTCTCACCGATCAGGGCACTAATTTTATGTCACGCACCCTCAAAGAACTGTATGGCTTGTTGAACATCAAGGCGGTTCGAACCAGTGTCTACCACCCGGCCACTGATGGCCTTTGTGAGAGGTTCAATAGGACCTTGAAGTCAGTGATCCGGAAGTTTGTACACGAGGATAGTCGGAATTGGCATAAATGGCTAGATCCCCTGTTGTTTGAGGTACGGGAAGTCCCCCAAGCTTCCACCGGGTTTTCCCCGTTTGAATTACTCTACGGGTGTAAGCCCCGGGGTGTCCTAGACCTTCTTAAAGAAAATTGGGAGGAAGGGTCTAGCGACAGTAAGAATGAGATTCAATACGTCCTGGACTTGCGCACAAAGCTCCATGCCCTAGGGGTTATCTCACGCGAGCATTTGCTGCAAGCCCAGGAGCGTCAAAAGCGACTGTACGACAGGGGAACTACCCTACGAGAATTTACACCGGGAGATAAGGTGCTCGTACTGTTACCCACCTCCAGCACGAAATTACTAGCGAAGTGGCAAGGGCCATTTGTGGTCACACGTCGCATGGGGGACGTGGATTATGAGGTAGTACGCTCGGACCAGGGGGATAGCTTGCAGGTGTATCACGTAAATCTCCTAAAAAAATGGAACGACGTGGTCACTGTTGCTCTGGCTACAATAATTCCAGAGAGAGATGAGTTCGGTCCGGAAGTCCCAAAATCAAAAGTTAGTACTCCGGTTGGTATTGATAACCATCTCTCTGCTAGTCAGGCCACGGACGTTGCAGATTTGCAAGCTAAGTTCGCAGACGTGTTCTCTCCCCTGCCCGGTCGGACTACGCTTATCGACCAGCATATAGAAACGCAGCCGGGTTTAACGGTGCGCACGCGTCCCTATAGGTTGCCGGTACACAAACGAGACATTGTGTGCAGGGAATTGGAAGCCATGCTGGAGCTGGGTGTGGTCGAGGAGTCCCGCAGTGACTGGTGTAGCCCCATCGTGCTTGTCAACAAGCCGGATGGGGCTATACGGTTCTGTGTGGATTATAGACGGGTTAATGCGGTCTCCAAATTCGATGCCTACCCGATGCCCCGGGTTGACGAGCTCTTGGACCGGCTTGGCACGGCCAAGTATTTCACGACGTTGGATTGCACGAAGGGATACTGGCAGATTCCACTCTTGCCGGTATCCCGGGAGAAAACTGCATTCTCCACTCCGCTCGGGCTATTCCAGTTCACGGTGCTTCCTTTCGGGTTGTTCGGAGCCCCAGCCACTTTTCAGCGCCTCATGGACCGCATTCTGTGGCCGCACTCTGCCTATGCTGCGGCCTACCTGGATGACATTGTCATTCACAGTGACACCTGGGCGCAGCATGTGCAGAGTGTGGTGGCTGTTCTGCGGTCCCTGAGGCAGGCGGGGCTGACAGCCAACCCGAAGAAGTGCGTGATCGGGCGGAGGGAGATCCGGTATCTGGGGTACCACTTGCGTCTGGGGGAGGTGCGGCCGCAGATTGAAAAGACTGTGGCAATCGACTGCGGCCACCGCCTCTCCGCGGCCCAAGACGAAGAAGGAGGTGAGGGCCTTCCTGGGGCTAGCTGGCTATTACCGGCAGTTCGTGCCGGGGTTTTCAGAGCTGGCCAGTCCCTTGACGGACCTCACCCGGAAGGGTGCCCCGGATCCGGTCCAATGGTCGGGCCAGTGCCAGGGGTCGTTCGAGGCCCTTAAGGGAGCTCTTTGTGGAGAAACGGTCCTGTATGCGCCTGATTTTAACCTCCCTTTCTCCCTACAGATGGACGCGTTGGATAGAGGCCTGTGAGCAGTGCTGACCCAGCGGGTGGAGGGGGCTGACCGGCCGGTGCTGTACCTGAGCCGCAAGCTATCGGAGAGGGAGGGCCGGTACAGCACGGTGGAGAAGGAGTGCCTGGCCATCAAGTGGGCGGTCGGCGCCCTCCGCTACTACCTGCTGGGTCGCGCTTTCACCCTCTACTCCGACCATGCTCCCCTCCAGTGGCTCCACCGCATGAAGGAGGTGAACGCGAGGATCACCCGGTGGTATCTCGCGTTGCAGCCCTTCAACTTTTCGGTCGTGCACAGACCGGGGGCGCAGATGGTCGTGGCAGACTTCCTCTCCCGTACAGGGGGGGGAAGTAGGTTGTCGGCCGTCGTGTCCCCGGCCTGTGTCGGGCGGTGGGGGTATGTGGGGGGAAATGCAGCGTTCGGCCTGTAGAGGGAGCTACAGGACCGTGGCCAGGGTTATGTCGGCGCGGCTCCGTTGCACACCTGTTGCAAATGAAGCCTCGTTGACTAAATGGTTTAAGATGTGTGTGCCTCTGTTTGGCAGGAGAACAGGAGAGTGTTTGGCAGGAGAGTGTTTTGAGGAGGCTGGAAAGCCAACGAACGAACTATTACTGACTTTATGAATAAACGGGACCTTTCCCTCACCGACACGCTGCGTCTGCCTCTCTGTGTACACGGACATTGTTACACCAGACTACAGATAAAGACTGAAACAGATAAACCCTGTCACTAAACAAGTCAAACTCTAGACCCCAGAGACTGAGAGCACCCTGCAGGACTGTTTTGCTCGGACAGACTGGGATGTGTTTAAAGCTGCAGCCACGCTGGAGGACTCTTCTGTCAGCATACAGGACTATGCTGAGTATGTGACTGGGTACATTAGCACTTGTGTCGACAACATCGTGCCCACCATACAAGTCAGGAAGTTCCCCAACCAGAAGCCCTGGATAAACAGTCAGGTACACCACATGATGCGTGCTCGCTCTCTTGCATTTAGATCAGGCAATGAGACAGAGTACAAAGCTGCGAAGTATGGTCTGAAAAAAGCCATTACAGCGGCCAAGAGGCAGTACAAGAGAGAAGCTGGACGGCTTCTATTCTACTGCTGACTCCGGGCGGATGTGGCAAGGCCTGCAGCACATCACAGACTACAGGACCACCACCAACACCATCAGCTCCACAGACAGCCTGCCGGATGACCTAAATATCTTCTACACCCACTTTGAGACCTCCAGCCACAGCACAGAGAGGAGGCACGCACACACCGGGACCACCCGACTCCCCTCCCCTCCACTGGGCGGGCTCTCAGAGCATGTGCCAACGAGCTGGCTGATCTTCTCACCTCCATCTTCAACCTTTCCCTCAGTCACAGCACTGTTCCCTCCTGCTTCAAGACTACAACCATCGTCCCCCTTCCCAAGAAGAGCCAACCTGCCTGCCTGAATGATTACAGGCCAGTAGCACTCACTCCAATCATCATGAAGTGTTTTGAGAGAGTGGTACTGGCACACATTAAGAGCAGCATACCGGACACCCTAGACCCCCTGCAGTATGCCTACCGGCCCAACAGGTCCACCTCAGACACTATCGCTGCTGTCCTCCATTATTCCCTCTCCCACCTGGAAAACAAAGACTCCTACATCAGGACGCTCTTTGTAGACTACAGCTCCGCTTTTAATACGGTCATCCCCCACAGACTCATCCACAAAATGTCCACACTTGGCCTGCACCCCACCCTCTGTGACTGGCTCCTAGACTTTTTGACTGGCAGGCCCCAGTCTGTCATGATTGCTAATAGGACTTCAGCCAGCATTATTACAGATGTTGGCACTCCACAGGGATGCGTCCTCAGCCCAATCCTCTGCATCCTGTTCACCCACGACTGTGTCGCTCCCCACAAGGACAACATCATCCTAAAGTTTGCGGACGACACCGCAGTGATAGGATGCATCACTGGCGGGGACGAAGCGGCTTACAGGAGGGAGGTGGCCAGTCTGGTAGAATGGTGTGAGGACAACAACCTCACCCTCAATACGGACAAGACAAAGGAGATGATAGTGGACATGAGGAAGAAGAGGGGACCTCATCGGCCACTGTACATCCGGGAACTCGAAGTAGAGAGGGTGAGCAGCTTCATACCTGGGCATCCACATCAGCGAGGACCTCACCTGGACACTTAACACCACACAGCTGGTTAAGAAGGCCCAACAGCGGCTGTACTTTCTGAGGAGGCTGAAGAAGTTTGTTGAGAGCATCCTAACCAGCTGTATCACTGTGTGGTACGGCAGCACTACTGCTATGGACCGCAGACGCCTGCAGAGAGTGGTGAAGACCGCTGAGAAAATCACCAGGACTCCACTGCCCTCTATGCAGAGCATCTACCACCGCAGAGTCCACAGGAGAGCCGCCTCCATCCTCAAGGACCCCACCCACCCCCAGCACGGACTGTTCACACTTCTACCCTCAGGCCGGAGGTACAGAAGTGTTAAATGCAGGACCACCAGACTAAAGAACTCCTTCTTTCCCACTGCCATCAGGCTCCTAAACAACATATAGGAGATTATAATCATGGACTACCTCATATAACTGAACCCGACTGTTAAATTTTCAGTTTGCACATGCATAATTGCACTGCTTACATTTGCACTGTTTTATTATTATTATTGTTGCTTTTTTATTATCACATGCTGCCTTAAATTTTGTTATCTTGTACATTTTGTTTAGTATATATTGTATATTTTTTTGTATTGTACATTTTACATTGGTTGGCATTCTGCGAACAGCAAAGCAAGAATTTCATTGTACAGGGAAACATGTTTTCTACTGTGCATATGATAAGAAACACTTTGAATTGAATTGAATTGAATTGAATTAACTAGGGCACAAGTCACACGATCACAAAACACAGCATGACAGGAAAACCCACATGCATACAGGACGAGGGACGTAACACTCTTTTCATAACCATACTGTCATGATAAAATATCGGCAGATAGCTAGATAACTGTGGCTCTAGTAATTTATGTCGGATGCCTTCAATCTGTAAACATTTATCAAATGTCAAAAGAATATGAAATAAGAAGTGGCATTGAATTAAAGTGGAGTCAACATTAATATAAATGTAATACATATATGTAAATAAATATAAATCATTCTGCCATGGACTTGGTGTCATATTAAAGAGGAGATTGTGTTCTTTAAGACTAAACAAACTTGTAATAGTCCATTTTCCTTTGTTTTATAGCTATACTTGTTTGTTTAGAATATGTAATAAAATGAGTATTTAACTTGGAATTCTCAGTAATCTACAGCAACGTTCTAGAATTCTATTGGGTGCTAGAGGGTTAAATAAGGAAAATCTCTGAATGCTAAATTAATTAGAGAAGATCTGACAAGGAGACATTTAGCCTAAAATGGGCTTGGATTTACTCCATGAAATTGCGGGTGAACGTCGTAATGGCCCAGCTATGGTAATGGAGCACAGCTCCTCCTGCATTCTACATTCTGACTGACACAACTCAAAATGGAATCTAGATCTGCATTCACTCTCTGATCAACCATATTTACAGTATACTATAAAGTTTATATTATGTAATTCGAAATCAAATCTGCCTTATATTGCGATAAACAAATGCAACCACTACTGTATACACATCAACACCTTTATTAACCATAGACATATTAATGTGTTGAAATATCTAACAGTGAAACAAAACTTACATTGGTAATTAATGCTTAACCGATGCTGGCATAACTGAACGTCTGAGTCCAAAAGAGAGGTGGTACATGAGGATGGGTCTGATAGTCTGATCTCTCAGACCGTATATGAGACAGCTCAGACACCTGGGTAAGTTAACAAGGGTTACAAACAGAACAAATCGAATCCGCACCATTGTGATCCTGTCCACCTTTCCATTCAAGGCTGACAGTATTATAGAGACCAGGGAGGAGGAGAGAATGAGGAACAACTGTACCAGATGCAGCAGCACTGTTCTACGGGCCTTACTGTTGGAGGCTTTGTTAGAGGAGGCAGTCTTGGCTGCCATCATCACACCAATATATGACCACAGGATTAAAACACCCACCGATATAAAAGTGATGCAAGTGAATGCTTTTTCTATGTCAGCAAATATTTTCAGCTGGAAAATCTTTTCTTTAGAGCAGAAGTCCTGCATTAACTGACCCATGGGTATCGACTCTAGAACCAATAACATAAAAATACGAATGAGAGTGTTGATGGAGCACAGGAGCCACACCACAGCGATGGCCACAAATGTGGTCTTGATGGTGGCAATGTCAGCATGCCTCAATGGGAAGCACACGGCCACATACCTCTCCAGTGACATCACAGCCAGGTTGAGAGAGGAGATGCGAGTAGAGATCATACCAAACATGGCAATAAACAAACATATATAACGTGTCATGTACAGTCTGGCTATGGCCAATATGTAAAGCAGCTGACCTATTGCCAACACAAAGGTGTCAGCAAAGAGGAGATTGTACAGCAGGATGTAGCGAGAGGTCTCACGAAAGACTGGCTTGCTCCTCAGTGAGAACAACATCACTCCATTGATGAACAGGAAGACGAGACACGGTGACACTGTCAAGAATCCATAAAGTCCTTTCACCACCTGCCCTTCATACTGCTGTCTGACTGTAATGTTGTCCTGGGGTTGTGTTGTATTTGACATGTCTGTGAAGCATCTGAGGAGACATACATAGATGTAGAAAAATACATATATTATATAGTACATCTGTTAGGCACATATTTCCTGCACTGAACAATTAGACATAACTTTCAAGCAAATGTTCATTAGCAATATGCATGATTATTCTAAAAGTGTTGCTTGTATACCGTGAATTTTGGCCTAAATAAGTTATGCCACTGCACAAATTGTAAAAGCCAATAGAAACGTATACACCTCAAGAAATAAATAGAAACAGAGGCTTTTGTGAAGAGAAAAGAAAAAAAAAATCACCACTTAGTTTTTGATTCTGCACCTTTTCCCTATTTGGTTCACATGAATTCAGATAAATATCTCCTAAATCATTTCCACTCAAATGGACTGGGTAGAAGAAATACTCACAGTGAACTAAGGCTTCATGCTTTGCAGGGTTCTGCCCAGGTTAAAGAGCAGCTATAGTATGATCTGGTGGGCTTGCCTGTCACCCACCTCATATAAGAAACTCCTCCTTAAACCCACATAACGGCATCACACGTGTCAGTCTGGTCACCAATTACAGAGAAGCATTGGGGGGGTGGGACAGCCTTTAGACAGTGTGTGTGTGTGTGTGTGTGTGTGTCCGTGCTTGTGTGCATGCAATAGTGCGTGTGTGTTTGTGTGCACGTGCAAGGGCGTGTGTGTGTGCGTGCGTGCGTGCGTGCGTGTGCATGCCCATGTGTGAGTGTCGGAGTGTGTTAAAAAGCAAGCCCACTAACAAGAAAAATAAGTTCCAGAAGAAACTTTGTGGGGGCGTGAAAAGTGTTATTTTAGTAGTGGAAAAGGTTTAAAGATGTTTCAATGGATAGATAGATTTGCTTGGTAGTTGAAATAAAGTGAAAGATAGTCTTATTATGGGAGCGGTTAAAGTTAGAGATGGTTTGGTTGGTTGGTTGTATGGATATAATGTTCGATAAATAGATAGATAAGATGAGCCAGGGGTACTTCATTGGAGTGGGTAGAGAGTTGGTTGTTTGAGTGGTTGAGAGTGGTAGAATTGCTTTGTTAACTAGATGACAGTTTTTGGAATAAAAAAAAGGTTAATAGTTTAAAGTTTTAGTTTTAAGTGTTTTAGGTATCTGAAAGCTTTTTATTAGGGTAGACGAAGATTTTCTGGGGAGTTGACAGAAAGTGAGATAGGTTGGTTTGGTTGGTTGGTTAGCTGATTGGATGGATGAATGGATAGATGAAAGAGAGGATGGATGGATGAGAGAGGGGAGCTATAGAAAGATCAACATAATTAAGAGGTTAATCAGTATGGGTTATACTGAGTGAAGCAGTAGTGACTGTTGAAAGGAAGAAAGGATGATGCTAGGTAGTTGAAAGGTTATATAGATATAAGGTTGGAAAGATAGAAAGTTAGATAGATAGGATGAGCCTGGGGTAGTTCAGTGGAGTGGGTAGAGGGTTGGTTGGTTGGTTGAGTGGTAGAGTTGGTTGGTTGAGAATGGTTGAGTTGGTTGCTTAAGTGGTTGAGAGTGGTTTCAGGTTGGTGGAACTGGTAGCCAAGGGAGTGCATTGTTTTGTAATCATTCTATTAATGTGTTCTGCAGGTCTCCTGTTGTTTTTAAATCAAGAGTTCTGAAAGTTCCAAAGCAGTTGCAGACCTAAATCTACATTCCACCATGTTAAAAGACAGGAGTTTTTGAGTTACAGTTTAAAAGTATAATGAGTTTGAACAATATAAATATAAGCAACTCAAGTTAGACCTCTCTGCATGTTTTAAAGTTGGATTAGTGTGAATGGCTTAAAAGCTGTAGGATGCATAGCATGCCGAAAATCAGAAGAATTGTAATAATAATAATAACAAGAAAAATAAGTTCCTGAAGAAATTTTGTGGGCTTGCAAAGTGTTATTTTGGTCGTTTAAATAGCTTGGATGATTGATAGATAGATTTGCTATAGATTTGCACTGAAACCTCTATTGCTACAATGCACTATTGCACTATTATTTTCTTATACATAATACACAGTATTTGGCTGCTATTTTACTGACTTTACTGTCTTTACTGACTGCTCTTTTTGCACTGTTTAAATTATTTTTATTGAATGTTTTACTTTTAGTATGTGTTATCTGTTGTGCCTGGGCACTTTATCTGTCTCACCGTGGGAGAGTGAGAAACGTCCTCTCGATTCCTTTGTATGTCTTGACATGTGAAGAATTGACAATAAAGCCACTTTGACTGACTTTGCTGGGAAGTTGAAAGAAAGTCTTATTTTAGTAGCAGATGAAGATGGTTTGATTGGTGGGTTGGATGGATGGATGAATGGTTGTTTGGTTTGTTGGTTGATTGGATGGATGAATTCTTAGATGAAAGATATTTATATAGATAGATAGATAGATAGATGAGCGAAGGTTAGATAGATGAGAGAAGGTAAGATAGATAGATAGATAAATAGAGAGGATGGATAGATGAGACAGGGTATAGATCGATAAACATTTGGAGGTTAATCAGTATCGGTTTGAAGGTTAGTTAGATGTTCTACGGTTGGGTCGTTCAGTGTAGAGTTGGTTGGTTCACCAGATTACAGTTTTTGGAGTTACAAAAAGCCAAAAGAATAGGTATCAGAAAGCTTTTTATCAGGGTTGATAAGATTTTCTGGGTAGTTGAAAGAAAGTGAGATACATGTAGTCTTATTATGGTAGCGGATAAAGTTAAAGATAGTTTGGTTGGTCGGTTGGATGGATGGATGGATGGATGGATGGTTGGTTGGATGGATGGACGAATGGATAGTTGAATGAGAGGATGGATGGATGAGAGTGGAGGTAGAGATATAGATAGATAGATAGATAGGATAAGCCTAAATCAACATTCCACCATGTTAAAAGGTAGGAGTTTTTGAGTCACAAAAAGCTGAATAGTTTAAAAAATATAATGAGTTTGAAAAATATAAATGTAAGAAACTCAAGTGCAAGAAACTCTCTACACGTTTTAAAGTTGGACTGGTGTGAATTGCTTAAAAGCTGAAGGAGCAGTAGCATACTGAAAAAGTAGTAGTAGTAGTAGTAATAGTAGTAGTAGTAGTAGTGGTAGTAGTAGTAGTAGTAGTAGTAGTAGTAGTGGTAGTAGTAGTAGTAGTAGTAGTAGTAGTAGTAGTATGAGCGATAACAATAGTTGGACTTGCTGAAACAAGCCCACTAATAACAATTGTTGCCTAGGTCAAACCCGTTGTGACGATTTCTGGGAAATAACATTTAAATGATATATTTTGGTCAGTCACTGTTTTTCCTCTGGGAATTATTTAGTTTTTGTGTAGGGACCGCTGGCAAGCTGCTGCCGCGCCTCCCCGTTGTTCTCACTATTATCACTATTTCGGATGCTTCAAATCGATCCATCAAGTTTGTCTGTCACGAATGTTGGACTTAAAGTCCCTCTGCTCAATTCGGCTTCCTCGATTCGTCACTCTGCGACACCAAAACATCGGTCTCTACCTGTCTACTGCTACTGCCTCGTCACGCGTTAGCCGGAGGCTAGCTTCGCCGGTACAGGGCTCACCTGTCGGGACTCCCGTGGCTCCTCTCCGCACTCTGTGGCTGGATAGCCTGCTCTGGTGTGCCCCACGAAGCACGCCCGTTCGGACCGGTCCGCTGCCACACTGCCAGCACTCTCGGACGTTTACCTGCGACCGCGGATTGCTGTCACCGCGGAGGACGCCGCCTCCCTGCTACACCTCTACCCGACCGTGTTCACCTGCCGGCCGGCTAGCCTGCCGCTAAGCCCTGGCGCCGTGCAACTGGCTTCCCCGTCTCCAGTGAAGCTCGCCATCACCTGGACCACCCACCACTGGATTACGTCGTTGCCGATCTCACACCATGTGGATTTTTAATTTGTTTCTCTGGATTGCGCTCTGTCTGACTCTCACGAGCGCATCTCTGCCGCTCCAGTACTCGGTAACGGAGTTGTTACGTCTCCGGACCTTCTCAAGGATCCCCCCTCCTCAGCTTGCATCCCACCACTACATCCTCAAACGACCAAGGTACATCCACCGTGGCTCTGGACGGAACTTTCAGTACACCCAACACAACAGCAACGTAAATATCCGCTCCTTCTGGTCCACTGGGCCCCGCCCCCCTCCTCACACTGCCCGTTCTGCCAGTCCTGTCAATCACAGTGTACTGTCCCCCCTGCTTAAAGCAACCTCCTACACTCCACTCACCTGTCTGAAACTCTGTTTATTGAACACCAGATCCCTCAGTAACAAGGCTCTTCTGATCACTGACTTTATTGTTGACCACAACCTGGACATTCTCTGCCTCACTGAAACCTGGCAACAGCCAAATGACTTCTCCCATCTTAATGAGGCCGTCCCACCAGGATATTCTTTTATTAGTAAACCCCGTGTTACTGGGAGAGGGGGTGGCCTCGCTCTTCTTCACCGTGAGAACATCAAAGTCACTGCCGTCACAGTCCCCCATCACTCCTCTTTTGAATGTCTAGCTGTAAAACTCACAGGCCCCAAACCCACCTTCATTGTTACAATCTACAGACCACCAAAACCCTCTGCTGTTTTCCTCAACGAATTCTCATCACTACTTACAGCCGTATGCGCAATGTCCCCCACTGTGATCCTCCTCGGTGATTTCAACATCCACGTTGACAACCCATCCTGTACCTTTGCCAACGACTTCACATCACTCCTGGACTGTCTTGGTATCACACAACACGTCAACCTCCCAACCCATAACAAAGGTCACATACTGGATTTAATCTGCTGTACTGACATCACTCCCACCAACCTTGATGTCACTGATTTCCCCATCTCCGACCACAAAGCTGTACTTTTTGACATTCACACCCAACTACACAAAGTCAAGGAACAACGGACCATCTCCTTCAGAAACATCAAACATATCAATACCACAGACCTCTCCACCCTGATCAGCTCCTACCCCAACCCTCCCCCAGCATCCTCCTCAGCTGACCTGGTGACTCACTATAACAACTGCCTCTCCTCTTCCCTCACCACCCTGGCTCCCCTGAAAACCCGTTCAGTCTCATTCACTCACACTGCTCCCTGGTTCACCCCTGAACTTCGCCAGCTCAAAACCACTGGCCGTCGACTGGAGCGACTCTACAAAAAGACTGGACTCACTGTACACAGCCAAATGTACTCAGACCACCTCCATCACTACAAGAATGCCCTCACCACTGCCAAATCCTCATACTATTCCAACCTCATCAACACTGGTTCAGGTAACAACAGAGTCCTCTTCTCAACAGTAAGTCACTTACTTCAGCCTCCTAAAACCCTCCCTCCAGACATTTCCACCAATCAGTGCACTGCCTTTCTGGACTTCTTCAGCTCTAAGATCAACACTATTCACCAACAACTGGCCTCATCTTGCATCTCAAACGATCCGCCCTGGATGATCACCACTGGCCAACCTTTCATCAGCCCCCTCTCTGACTTCACCCCAGTATCAGAACACACCGTCACAGAACTCATCCACAAAGCCAAAACCACCACCTGTCAGCTCGACCCTCTTCCCACCTCCCTTGTCAAAGCATGTCTGCCGTCCATCTCCCCCATGATCACCAACATAATTAACTCATCCCTCTCTACTGGTACTGTACCCCCCACTCTCAAACTGGCTGCCATTACACCCATCCTGAAAAAACCTGGTGCTGACCCAGCCGACCTCAACCATTATCGGCCCATCTCCAACCTCCCCTTCATCTCCAAAACACTTGAAAGGGCGGTCGCCGCACAACTACAGTCCCACCTTGACACAAACAATCTCCACGACCCCTTCCAATCTGGCTTCCGTCCAAAACATAGCACTGAAACAGCCCTAGTCAAAATCACCAACGACCTCCTCCGTGCAGCTGACTCCGGACTACTCACCATTCTCATCCTCCTCGATCTCAGCGCAGCTTTCGATACCATCTCCCACCCTCTGCTCCTGGACCGCCTGGCTGGCATTGGGATCACTGGTGCTGCACTGTCCTGGTTCACGTCATACCTCACTGACCGCCAACAATTCGTTCAACTAAGCAACCACAAGTCTGGGTGTTCGGGTGTTTCACTGGGTGTCCCCCAGGGGTCAGTCTTGGGTCCACTCCTGTTCACCATTTACCTCCTCCCCCTGGGCACACTCCTCCGTCACCATGGGGTCCATTTTCACTGCTACGCTGATGACACACAGGTCTACATCTCCTCCAAACCCACTGCTGCCATCCCTCCCACTTCCCTCATCACCTGCCTGGAAGACATCCGGAGCTGGATGAGCAGGAACTTCCTGAAACTTAACGGCGACAAAACTGAGGCACTGCTCATCGGCTCCAAATCCACCCTCACCAAATCACAACACACCCCAGCTCCACCCATCATCATCGATGGATTCCCCGTACCCTTCTCCCCCCAAGTCAAGAGCCTCGGCGTCATCTTGGACAACACCTTGTCATTTACTTCCCATATTCAGAACATCACCCGGACTGCATTCTTCCACCTCCGCAACATCTCCAGACTCCGTCCATCACTGACCCAATCCAGCACTGAAATCCTGGTCAACTCACTTGTCATACCACGCATCGACTACTGTAATGCCCTCCTTACCGGACTCCCCACCAAACTCATCAACAGACTGCAGATCATTCAGAACTCGGCCGCCCGGATCATCACCCGCACTAAATCATCTGACCACATCACCCCTGTCCTCATCCAACTTCACTGGCTCCCGGTACATTACCGCATCCAGTACAAAAACCTTCTCCTCACCTACAAATCCCTCCACAATCTAGCCCCCACTTACCTCCGTGATCTCCTCCATGAATACACTCCCTCCCGCTCCCTTCGCTCAACCTCTGCTGGACTGCTAACCATCCCCACGTCACGCCTCAGCACCATGGGTGCCCGAGCCTTCAGCTGCTCAGCACCCAAGCTCTGGAATTCTCTCCCCCCACACATAAGACAGTCAGACTCCATCACAACATTCAAGTCCCAACTCAAAACCCACCTTTTCAAACTGGCATACTATCTATAAATTGGACACTCTGCACTTCACTTGTTTTTATCTTGATGTGTTGTTTGTTTTGTTTTTAAATGATTGATGTCATGCTTTTGCTTTTACTTCTTTTCTGTAAGGTGACCTTGGGTGACCTGAAAGGCGCCTCCAAATAAAATGCATTATTATCATTATTATTATTATTTAACAATAGTATTTCCATCAAAAAAACAAATATGAATATCAAACTCACTCTAAAACGACCGTTTATATCCTTATAATAATGATTTTGATTTCACGCTACGCTTCCTGTTTTCCTGATTTGCACCAAACTTAATGCTTTGTAGTAAAACCAAATAAACACATTTCCAGCCACTTTCTTTGCTGTATCACTTGAATTCATTGTTGCAAACCATCCTGTCATGATAAAATATAGGTAGATAGCTAGATAACTGTGGCTCTACTAATTTATGTCTGATACCATCAATCTGTAAACATTCATCAAATGTCAATGAAGAGAATGAAATAAAAAGTGTCATTGAATTAAAGCGGAGTCAACATTAATATAAATATAATACATATATATAAGTAAATATAAATCATTCTGCCATGGACTTGGTATAATTTTAAAGAGGAGATTCTGTTCTTTAAAACTAAACAAACTTGTAATGGTTTGTTTTATAGCTATACTAGTTTGTTGAGAATATGTAATAAAATGAGTATTTAACTTGGAATTCTCAGTAATCTACAGCAGCGTTCTAGAATTCTATTGGGTGCTAGAGGGTTAAATAAGGAAAATCTCTGAATGCTAAATTAATTAGAGAAGATCTGACTAGGAGACATTTAGCCTAAAATGGGCTTGGATTTAGTCCATGAAATTGCGGGTGAACGTCGTAATGGCCCAGCTATTGTTAGAAATTATTTTTATAAAAACAGTTTATTATTGCTATAATAAAAATACATTACTGCAGTGTGCTAAATTTACTAATGTGATGGCCTGTTGATAAATGAGCGATGGATCAAGCATTAGTCCCATAGTACGTTGGATTAATACATGGAGAGGTTGAGCCAGATCATCAAGAAAGATGTTGCAACACACGCTTACACAAAGAACTATAGTGGAAAGTACCAGGCTAGGGAGGACAGGCTAGGGAGGACATACCAGAGTAGGTGTCTTATCTCTTACAGGGTGCTGACTCCGCAGCTGGGATGAATGGTGTGACCAGCCCGTGAACAACAAGGGATGCCAAGTCTAAACCATGGTTCCTCCCCAACCAAATAGCCAATCACAATCATTTTGTATACTGTAAATATTTTGTTTGACTGTTTGAATGCATCCATTTTTGGAAGGTTGGTTACAGATTGCTGACTTTTCTTCTCCAAAAGTGGTCCTTGTACAAGCCTAGAATTCTGACATATAAATAAATAGCTAAAAGTAAGAAGTAGTTTGTCTTCTCCTTCAAATAAAGAACACGTTTTCCCACAAATTTGGTGACGTCCCGACGTGATTTGAAGAGAAGAGATTGGACCGAATTGAACCGACGGCGAAGTCCGGGAGACGGAAGCCAGACGGAGTTGTTTTCTTGTAACCCCTCACCACTCACAGAGGCGCACCAAAAACAAAAAGTAAGCAGAAACCTGTTGTTATAAACCAAATTCTGCATAGTTAATTTTGAATAGTGTAGACTGTGAGTGTGGAGGAGGTAAGAGTAAACCAACTACCAAATTTATAAATCTATGTATACGTAATGAAACCGTTAATGAAAATTTAACAATCAGAGCAATATATGTCAGAATTCTATTGTTTTGGGTTGGAGGCCCTCAGGGTTAAAGTCCCTGTAAATTCTATTGTTCTGGGTTGGAGGCCCTCAGGGTTAAAGTCCCTGTAAATTCTATTGTTCTGGGTTGGAGGCCCTCAGGGTTAAGGTCCCTGTAAATTCTATTGTTTTGGGTTAAAATCCCTCGGGTTAGAGGCCCGTAAATTCTTTTGTTTGGGTTAAAATCCCTCGGGTTAGAGGCCCGTAAATTCTTTTGTTTGGGTTCAAATCCCTCGGGTTAGAGGCCCGTAAAGTTTATTGTTTTGGGTTAAAATCCCTCGGGTTAGAGGCCCGTAAAGTTTATTGTTTTGGGTTAAAATCCCTCAAGTTAAAGTCCTGTAAATTTTGTTGTGTGTTAGAGTTAATCTTGTTATGAGTGGAGAGCGTATGGGACCAGGTTGTGTGAATAAGTAAAGCATTGAAGCTGAGGGAGGTGAGAGCGTTTGGAGAGTAATTGTGAATGAAGGTAAAAAAGTGACATACTGATGAAAACATATTGGTGTAAACTGTTATAGAAATTGTGCGAGAGTTCGCTCTACTGTTGGTTATTCAGTAAGTGGGAGGCCGGCCCCACCCTGAAAAGTTTTCTTTGTCTCGTTACTTCCTTAAAACAGAGCAACTAGTGTTTTGGCTTCATCTAGTGTACAAGTTCAGTAACTACTGTTTAGCTCCATTTAGTGTTTAAGTTCAGAAATTACTGATTAGCTCCATATAGTGTTCAAGTTTTGGAACTACTGCTTGACCCCATCTATACAGGCCGCTGATTGACACTAATTTAATTAAAATCAAAATTCATCCACACATGACCAGCATGGTGGAAAACTATGTGACAGAATGTGACACATGCAATGACCACGACCCAAAGATGGTCTACAAGTGTCCCATGGGAAAGTTCCCAGTACCAGACGCACCATTCAAGGACATCAGATATGGGTGCAGACAACAGAGTGAAAGGCTACAGATACCTACTAGTAATGGTGGATAGGCTCATTAATTGGGTGGAAGCCACTCCCTGTAAAAAAGAGACAGCCAGCCCTGAAGTAAAATGGCTAAGGAATGAACTCATTCCAAACCAGTATGCCACGACACCAGATTGACATGGCTAGATGCACTTCCCCTAGCACTGATGTCGATGAGGAACTCACCAAACAGCAAAACACATCTAACGCCCCATGAGTTGTTGACAGGTCCTCCAAGAGATGGAGGCCACCTGCCGTCCTTAGATATTTGGCAAATGAATTGGCTACATGAATGCATTGACTAACTTGTCTCGAGGTTTTGTCTAACCAGGTACGGCAGGTGGAGGCAGAGCCCGAGACCGCAACACCCAAGACTCCTGTGGTAAAGGTTTGGTTCATACCTTAAAGGGGTGTGAAAGGAGGGTTTTGTTGAGAATTTTTTTGTTGAGAATTTCTTTTATAAAAAACAGTTCATTTTTGGTTCACACCTTAAAAGGTGTGAAAGGAGGGTTTTGTTAGAAATTATTTTTTATAAAAACAGTTTATTATTGCTATAATAAAAATACATTACTGCAGTGTGCTAAATTTACTAATGTGATGGCCTGTTGATAAATGAGCGATGGATCAAGCATTAGTCCCATAGTACGTTGGATTAATACATGGAGAGGTTGAGCCAGGTCATCAAGAAAGATGTTGCAACACACGCTTACACAAAGAACTATAGTGGAAAGTACCAGGCTAGGGAGGACAGGCTAGGGAGGACATACCAGAGTAGGTGTCTTATCTCTTACAGGGTGCTGACTCCGCAGCTGGGATGAATGGTGTGACCAGCCCGTGAACAACAAGGGATGCCAAGTCTAAACCATGGTTCCTCCCCAACCAAATAGCCAATCACAATCATTTTGTATACTGTAAATACTTTGTTTGACTGTTTGAATGCATCTATTTTTGGAAGGTTGGTTACAGATTAACAGCTTGCTGACTGTGATTTTCTTCTCCAAAAGTGGTCCTTGTACAAGCCAAGAATTCTGACATATAAATAAATAGCTAAAAGTAAGAAGTAGTTTGTCCTCTCCGTCAAATAAAGAACACTTTTTCTCACACTATGGTAATGGAGCACAGCTCCACCTGCATTCTACATTCTGACTGATACAACTCAAAATGGAATCTAGATCTGCATTCACTCTCTGATCAACCATATTTACAGTATACTATAAAGTTTATAATCTGCCTTATATTGCTATAAACAAATGCAACCACTACTGTATACACACCTTTATTAACCATAGACATATTAATGGGTTGAAATATCTAACAGTGAAACAAAACTTACATTGGTAATTAATGCTTAACCGATGCTGGCATAACTGAACGTCTGAGTCCAAAAGAGAGGTGGTACATGAGGATGGGTCTGATAGTCTGATCTCTCAGGCCGTATATGAGACAGCTCAGACACCTGGGTAAGTTAACAAGGGTTAGAAACAGAACATATTGAATCCGCACCATTGTGACCCTGTCCACCTTTCCATTCAAGGCTGACGGTATTGTAGAGACCAGGGAGGAGGAGAGAATGAGGAACAACTGTACCAGATGCAGCAGCACTGTTCTACGGGCCTTACTGTTGGAGGCTTTGTTAGAGGAGGCAGTCTTGGCTGCCATCATCACACCAATATATGACCACAGGATTAAAACACCCACCGATATAAAAGTGATGCAAGTGAATGCTTTTTCAATGTCAGCAAATACTTTCAGATGGAAAATCTTTTCTTTAGAGCAGAAGTCCTGCATTAGCTGACCCATGGGTATCGACTCTAGAACCAGTAACATAAAAATACGAATGAGAGTGGTGATGGAGCACAGGAGCCACACCACAGCGATGGCCACAAATGTGGTCTTGATGGTGGCAATGTCAGCATGCCTCAATGGGAAGCACACGGCCACATACCTCTCCAGTGACATCACAGCCAGGTTGAGAGAGGAGATGCGAGTAGAGATCATACCTAACATGGCAAAAATCAAACATATATAACGTATCATGTACAGTCTGGCTGTGGCCAATATGTAAAGCAGCTGACCTACTGCCAACTGAAAGGTGTCAGCAAAGAGGAGATTGTACAGCAGGATGTAGCGAGAGGTCTCACGAAAGACTGGCTTGCTCCTCAGTGAGAACAACATCACTCCATTGATGAACAGGAAGACGAGACACGGTGACACTGTCAAGAATCCATAAAGTCCTTTCACCACCTGCCCTTCATACTGCTGACTGACTGTAATGTTGTCCTGGGGTTGTGTTGTATTTGACATGTCTGTGAAGCATCTGAGGAGACATACATAGATGTAGAAAAATACATATATTATATAGTACATCTGTTAGGTACATATTTCCCGCACTGAACAATTAGACATAACTTTCAAGCAAATGTTCATTAGCACTATGCATGATTATTCTAAAAGTATTGATTGTGTACCGTGAATTTTGGCCTAAATAATTTATGTCACTGCACAAATTGTAAATACCAATAGAAACGTATACACAATAAATAAATACATTAATTAATTGAAACAGAGGCTTTTGTGAAGAGAAAAGAAAAAGAAAATCACCACTTAGTTTTTGATTCTGCACCTTTTCCCTATTTGGTTCACACAGTGTGTGTGTGTGTGTGTGTGTGGGCGTGCATGCGATCGTGCGTGTGTGTGTGTGTGTGTGTGCGTGTGCGTGTGCATGTGTGTGTGTGTGTGTGTGTGTGTGTGTGCGTGCATGCGATTGTGCGTGTGCGTGTGCGTGTGCGTGTGTGTGTGTGTGCATGCCCATGTGTGAGTGTCGGAGTGTGTTAAAAAGCAAGTCCACTAACAAGAAAAATAAGTTCCAGAAGAAACTTTGTGGGCGTGAAAAGTGTTATTTTGGTAGTGGAAAAGGTTTAAAGATAGATAGATAGATTTGCTTGGTAGTTTCAAGATTCAAGATTCAAGATTCTTTATTTGTCACGTGCATACAAGGATACAGTGAAATGCAAAAGTGACAGTGCCACACAGTAGTGCAACAATACGTTTTAAAATAAAATAAAATAAAATAGAAAAATATAAACAGTATAACAGTATAAACAGTATAAACAGTATAAGCAGTATAAACAGCGGTAAAGCAATGTACGCAATGGAATGGCTATATACAATAGAAATGGCAGGTTGACAGTACAGATAATTACAGTGGTAGATGAGTCTGCAATGGATAATTACGTGTGTGCATATGTGTTATGATGTCAGTGAGTGTGTGAGTGACTTGAGGGGGGCACTGGTGGGGTCATCGTTGATGATCCTGATGGCATGGGGGAAGAAACTCAGTCTTAGCCTCTCTGTTCTTTCTGCATGACAGCGAAGGCGTTTGCATGACCGCAGCAGCTGGAACAGTCCGTTTTTCGGGTGGTGAGGGTCCTTCATTATCCTGTAGGCTCTGGTCCTACACCTCCTGGTGTACAGGACATGGAGAGGGGGGGTTGGAGCTCCCATGGTCTTTTCTGCCAGGCGTACCACCCTTTGCAGAGCTCGCCTGTCCTGGGCCTGTCGCCGAGGGCGAGATTAGTATGGCCTTTTCCCGGCCTAAACACCATTCCCAACGTTACCCAGTTAAGCACAGCAGGATTGGCCCGAGGTTTGAGAGCAATCTTGGTGAATCACCATGACACTGCTAGAAAGAGAAAAAGCTTAGCAGCTGGGGGCCCAACCTGACGAGGGACACCGCGGCTGCGGATGTTCCTGAAACACATTTTATCTTTGATCTATCCTTCAAATAGATGCAACTGCATAACTGCTTATGAATGATAAGTTGATTCAAATGTGTGTAACTGATTAATGATAAGTTGATTCAAAAGTGTGTAACTGATAAGTTGATTCAAAAGTGTGAAACTGAAATGATAAGTTGATTCAAATGTGTGAAACTGATTAATGATAAGTTGATTCAAAAGAGTGTAACTGATTAATGATAAGTTGAGTCAAATATATATAATTGGTTAATGATAAATGAGTTCAAATATGTGCAAAAGGCAAAACTGAATAAGAGAAATTATAAGGGTAGTGTATGACTCCGGGTCAACATATCTGGTTGGACCTAGTGGTGATAACGGTTTAACTGATACTGAAGTAGGCAACCAAATGCACTAATGTTTGACTGTATAATTCTTACTCAGAAATGATTACTGAAGTAGGCCACCATACTAATGTTTGACTGTATAATTCTTACTCAGGGATGATTACTGAAGTAGGCTAATCATGTGTGCTAATGTTGATTGTATACCATATGTACTAAATGTTAACTTTGAGAAATGCCCCTAGATTAGTATGGCACAAAAAGGATTAATAGTGTAGGATTGCAGAAATCCACAATAAAAAGTATCCTTGAGTCCATGTTTAAGCATGAGAGTGATAAGTATGTCTAGTAGACATAACAACAGGTGCTCTTATACCCATGACTAAGCATGGGGGCGAACTCAGAGTGCTGACTGAATGAACGAGATCAAATTCTATGCTTGACTATGAACTAGATCGAATTCTATGCTTGACTGTGACTAGATCAAATTCTATGCTTGACTGTGAACTAGATCAAATTCTATGCTTGACTGAGAACTAGATCGAATTCTATGCCTGACAAAATGAACTAGATAAGAAAGGGTGGGGGTAAAGGAAAGCCCCATTGCAAATTATAAAAAGAGCTCCCTGGAGCAGTACAACGGTCATTCCCCGCTGCGGAGCGTAACACCTGAAGGACCGGAGCAGGACTGTGCTGAAGATTACCCCGAAGTGGAAACTGGAGCCTCCATACTCTAGCAGATTCTCCTTGTCCGGAGCTCACACTCTGATTGAATTCTGACTGTCGGCCTCGCCACACTGGCACAACGGAGGACCTTGGCGGACTTTTGTTTGTATAACAACAGCTCTGGCGGATAGAGGAACCGGCTTCGCTCTGTACAAGTGAAACTGGGACTTCTCTAAATTTCACAGGCAGAGTAGGGACAGACTGTTTTATTATTTTCTAATTTTTATTGTTTTTGAATACTAGCATTTTACCATTTAATCACTCTGCCTGTAATGCTGCAATGCTTTAAGCCATCATTAAAGAATTTAACCTGCATTTAAAGGAACAGTTTTCTCAATTTTAATTCTTTATTTTTTTTATTTTTAATTATTATTATTATTTTTTTTAGTCATTCCATCCCTCATAAGCCTTTTTACCTCCTCCTGGTAACATAAAATATTATAGACTACTGTGCATAATACATCTTAGGATCTGAAGGGTTATATCTGGCCCCTTATTACCTCCTTTGGGTAAATTATCCTTACCGATAAACCCTTTATCCGCAACCACACCAACTGGCACTCATATCAGATTAGAGCGGTCGTTAACCATAGAGATTACCCACTTCTGTGTACGGTTTTATTTGGGGTGACTTTTCAGTGCAGCTGAGGTGGGTAGAGGAAGATATGGGAGGAACTATGGGATGTAGACCGTTAACAGCGGAGTGAATCTAATCGACACCAACCTACATAGGACCAGTCAGCATCTGACAGGGTAAGACCCCTCAGGCTGAGGATCCATAACCTGTTATCAGAGGGTTGGTCGGGGGCTGCTGTATAGGGCCTGAATTCCCGGGGAGACAGGCCATGCTGTTACTGTACCAGACGGTGATGTTACCAGCCAGGATGCTCTCCACAGCTCCAGAGTAGAAGGATTGAAGAATCCTCCAGGAGACTTTAAATTTCCTCAGCTGCCTGAGATGGAACAGGTGTTGCCTTGCATTTCCCACCAGTGTACTGATGTGGGTAGTCCAGGTCAGGTCTTCTGTGATGGACTCCCAGGTATTTAAAACTGCTCACCCTGTCCACAGCAGTCCCACCGATGTCCGGCGTGTAGGTCCTTGGATGTTGTGCTCTCCTGAAGTCCACAATCAGCTCTTTTGTCTTGGCGACATTCAGGATGAGGCTATTCTCCTGACACCAGAATGACAGGTCCGCCACCTCGTCCAGGTAGGCTTCCTCATTGTTATCTGAGATCAGCCCCACCACAACTGTGTCGTCCGCAAACTTGATGATGGAGTTGTCGCTGGACTTAGCCACACAGTTGTGGATGTACAGGGAGTAGAGGAGGGAGCTAAGGACGCAGCCCTGGGGGGACCCTGTGCTCAGGATGAGTATGCTGGAGGTGTGTCTACCCACCCTGACCACCTGAGGCCTGGCAGTCAGGAAGTCCAGGATCCAGGCACACAGGCTTGATAAGTTACGACCAAAGGGGGAGGTGTGTGTGTTTTACTGTTCCGTGTGTTTTGGCTGCTGAAATGCCATCCCTATTCTCTACCGAGTGAATTTACTGCTGTGTTTTTGGCCGCTGTTTACATCCCTCCGCGAGCTAACTCCACGGCAGCGCTCAGCAAACTCCACAAAGCTATCAGCGCGTTAGAGACTGCTCATCCTGATGCTGTTTTTATCGCTGCCAACGACTTTAACCAGTGCAATTTACGGACTGTATTTCCCAAATACTATCAACATGTGGATATTCCCACCCGTGAGAAGAACACACTGGATCATGTTTACAGTAGTATACGCAGTGCATACAAGGCTGCACCCCGCCCCCACTTTGGACACTCGGACCACATCTCGTTGTTCCTGTATCCAGCTGTGGGGGGACATGCAGTGTTCGGCCTGTAGAGGGAGCTACAAGACCGTGGCCAGGGTTATGTCGGCGAGGCTCCGTTGCACACCTGTTGCAAATGAAGCCTCGTTGACTAAATGGTTTAAGATGTGTGTGCCTCTGTTTGGCAGGAGAACGGCAACTGGAAAGTCGCCGAGTGTTTTGAGGAGGCTGGAAAGCCAACGAACGAACTATTACTGACTTTATGAATAAACGGGACCTTTCCCTCACCGACACGCTGCATCTGCCTCTCTGTGTACACGGACATTGTTACATTGGCGCCCAACCTGGGACACAGAGATGGAGGCGTTAAGCACGGCCATCGGAAAGATGGCCCTCATATTGGAACACCAGGCCCACCTCCAGCACGAGCAGCAGTCCGCGATGGGAGAGATGGCGACGGCGAGGGCTGAGGACCGTGCCCTCCTCTGGGAGCTCGTTGGGGCCATCAAAGCGGGACCGACGCCCGGGTCGCCACAAGGTCCCCCCAAGGTACACCTCCAGAAGATGGGGGACCTGGACGATCCGGAGGCGTTCCTGGCGGTGTTCGAGGGGACGGCGAGGATCTCGGGGTGGCCGGACGGCGAGTGGGCGTACCATCTGCTGCCCCTCCTTTCGGGCGAGGCGCAGCTCGCTGCCCACAGCCTGACAGCGGCCGCCCAGCGGGACTACCCGTCCCTGGCCCGGGCAATTCGAGACCGCCTGGGCCTCACGCCGGAGGAACACCGTCGCCGGTTCTGGGCCCTGACGATGGAGGAGGGGAGCCGGCCCTTTGCCTACGCCCAGCGGCTGCGGGACAGCGCGCGGCGGTGGATGGACCCAGAGAACAGCTCGGCGGAGGAGGTCGGGGACCGGGTGGTGTTGGAGCACTTCCTCACGGGGCTCCCGGCCCGGACCGCCGCCTGGGTCCAGTACCACCGGCCCCAGGATCTCGCGGCCGCCGTTACCTTGGCGGAGGACCATCTCTCCCTCCCACTGCAGGAGCCCCGGCAACCAACCCCGGAAGGTGCCCTGCTGCCGGAGGAGGAGACACTGCTGAGGAGCCGGAGCCGGCGGGGGGGTCTCAACCCGAGATTCCCCCGCCGAACTATCCGCTGCTAGGTGACTTCCCCCTCGAGCAGTCTCGTGACGAGACCCTACGATCGGCCTATGACCAAGTGATAGCGATTGATGGTACTTTCGTACGGCCAGACGCAGTACGCGCCCACCCCTATTTCGCGATTATCAGCGACAGGTTGTACCGAGTAAGTCGTGACTCACATAGCCAGGAGGAAGTAACCCAGTTGTTGGTTCCCCGTAGCCGCCGGGAAATGGTCTTCCAGGCGGCTCATTTCAACCCCATGGCGGGCCATTTAGGGTATGATAAGACACTAAACCGTAGAATGGCTCGATTTTATTGGCCGGGAATTCGGGCAGAGGTGCGTAGGTGGTGCGCTTCTTGTCGCGAATGTCAGTTGGTAAATCCCCCAGCCATTCCACGGGCCCCGTTGCGGCCCTTACCATTGGTCGAGAACCCATTCGACCGCATGGCCATGGATATTATCGGGCCATTTGATCGGTGTACACAGGGATATCGATTTGTGTTGGTCTTGATAGATTACGCAACCCAATACCCCGAGGCAATACCACTGCGCAATATCTCTGCCAGGAGTGTAGCGCAGGTATTGTTTCAAGTAATCTCCCGTGTGGGAATCCCGAAAGAGATTCTCACCGATCAGGGCACTAATTTTATGTCACGCACCCTCAAAGAACTGTATGGCTTGTTGAACATCAAGGCGGTTCGAACCAGTGTCTACCACCCGGCCACTGATGGCCTTTGTGAGAGGTTCAATAGGACCTTGAAGTCAGTGATCCGGAAGTTTGTACACGAGGATAGTCGGAATTGGCATAAATGGCTAGATCCCCTGTTGTTTGAGGTACGGGAAGTCCCCCAAGCTTCCACCGGGTTTTCCCCGTTTGAATTACTCTACGGGTGTAAGCCCCGGGGTGTCCTAGACCTTCTTAAAGAAAATTGGGAGGAAGGGTCTAGCGACAGTAAGAATGAGATTCAATACGTCCTGGACTTGCGCACAAAGCTCCATGCCCTAGGGGTTATCTCACGCGAGCATTTGCTGCAAGCCCAGGAGCGTCAAAAGCGACTGTACGACAGGGGAACTACCCTACGAGAATTTACACCGGGAGATAAGGTGCTCGTACTGTTACCCACCTCCAGCACGAAATTACTAGCGAAGTGGCAAGGGCCATTTGTGGTCACACGTCGCATGGGGGACGTGGATTATGAGGTAGTACGCTCGGACCAGGGGGATAGCTTGCAGGTGTATCACGTAAATCTCCTAAAAAAATGGAACGACGTGGTCACTGTTGCTCTGGCTACAATAATTCCAGAGAGAGATGAGTTCGGTCCGGAAGTCCCAAAATCAAAAGTTAGTACTCCGGTTGGTATTGATAACCATCTCTCTGCTAGTCAGGCCACGGACGTTGCAGATTTGCAAGCTAAGTTCGCAGACGTGTTCTCTCCCCTGCCCGGTCGGACTACGCTTATCGACCAGCATATAGAAACGCAGCCGGGTTTAACGGTGCGCACGCGTCCCTATAGGTTGCCGGTACACAAACGAGACATTGTGTGCAGGGAATTGGAAGCCATGCTGGAGCTGGGTGTGGTCGAGGAGTCCCGCAGTGACTGGTGTAGCCCCATCGTGCTTGTCAACAAGCCGGATGGGGCTATACGGTTCTGTGTGGATTATAGACGGGTTAATGCGGTCTCCAAATTCGATGCCTACCCGATGCCCCGGGTTGACGAGCTCTTGGACCGGCTTGGCACGGCCAAGTATTTCACGACGTTGGATTGCACGAAGGGATACTGGCAGATTCCACTCTTGCCGGTATCCCGGGAGAAAACTGCATTCTCCACTCCGCTCGGGCTATTCCAGTTCACGGTGCTTCCTTTCGGGTTGTTCGGAGCCCCAGCCACTTTTCAGCGCCTCATGGACCGCATTCTGTGGCCGCACTCTGCCTATGCTGCGGCCTACCTGGATGACATTGTCATTCACAGTGACACCTGGGCGCAGCATGTGCAGAGTGTGGTGGCTGTTCTGCGGTCCCTGAGGCAGGCGGGGCTGACAGCCAACCCGAAGAAGTGCGTGATCGGGCGGAGGGAGATCCGGTATCTGGGGTACCACTTGCGTCTGGGGGAGGTGCGGCCGCAGATTGAAAAGACTGTGGCAATCGACTGCGGCCACCGCCTCTCCGCGGCCCAAGACGAAGAAGGAGGTGAGGGCCTTCCTGGGGCTAGCTGGCTATTACCGGCAGTTCGTGCCGGGGTTTTCAGAGCTGGCCAGTCCCTTGACGGACCTCACCCGGAAGGGTGCCCCGGATCCGGTCCAATGGTCGGGCCAGTGCCAGGGGTCGTTCGAGGCCCTTAAGGGAGCTCTTTGTGGAGAAACGGTCCTGTATGCGCCTGATTTTAACCTCCCTTTCTCCCTACAGATGGACGCGTTGGATAGAGGCCTGTGAGCAGTGCTGACCCAGCGGGTGGAGGGGGCTGACCGGCCGGTGCTGTACCTGAGCCGCAAGCTATCGGAGAGGGAGGGCCGGTACAGCACGGTGGAGAAGGAGTGCCTGGCCATCAAGTGGGCGGTCGGCGCCCTCCGCTACTACCTGCTGGGTCGCGCTTTCACCCTCTACTCCGACCATGCTCCCCTCCAGTGGCTCCACCGCATGAAGGAGGTGAACGCGAGGATCACCCGGTGGTATCTCGCGTTGCAGCCCTTCAACTTTTCGGTCGTGCACAGACCGGGGGCGCAGATGGTCGTGGCAGACTTCCTCTCCCGTACAGGGGGGGGAAGTAGGTTGTCGGCCGTCGTGTCCCCGGCCTGTGTCGGGCGGTGGGGGTATGTGGGGGGAAATGCAGCGTTCGGCCTGTAGAGGGAGCTACAGGACCGTGGCCAGGGTTATGTCGGCGCGGCTCCGTTGCACACCTGTTGCAAATGAAGCCTCGTTGACTAAATGGTTTAAGATGTGTGTGCCTCTGTTTGGCAGGAGAACAGGAGAGTGTTTGGCAGGAGAGTGTTTTGAGGAGGCTGGAAAGCCAACGAACGAACTATTACTGACTTTATGAATAAACGGGACCTTTCCCTCACCGACACGCTGCGTCTGCCTCTCTGTGTACACGGACATTGTTACACCAGACTACAGATAAAGACTGAAACAGATAAACCCTGTCACTAAACAAGTCAAACTCTAGACCCCAGAGACTGAGAGCACCCTGCAGGACTGTTTTGCTCGGACAGACTGGGATGTGTTTAAAGCTGCAGCCACGCTGGAGGACTCTTCTGTCAGCATACAGGACTATGCTGAGTATGTGACTGGGTACATTAGCACTTGTGTCGACAACATCGTGCCCACCATACAAGTCAGGAAGTTCCCCAACCAGAAGCCCTGGATAAACAGTCAGGTACACCACATGATGCGTGCTCGCTCTCTTGCATTTAGATCAGGCAATGAGACAGAGTACAAAGCTGCGAAGTATGGTCTGAAAAAAGCCATTACAGCGGCCAAGAGGCAGTACAAGAGAGAAGCTGGACGGCTTCTATTCTACTGCTGACTCCGGGCGGATGTGGCAAGGCCTGCAGCACATCACAGACTACAGGACCACCACCAACACCATCAGCTCCACAGACAGCCTGCCGGATGACCTAAATATCTTCTACACCCACTTTGAGACCTCCAGCCACAGCACAGAGAGGAGGCACGCACACACCGGGACCACCCGACTCCCCTCCCCTCCACTGGGCGGGCTCTCAGAGCATGTGCCAACGAGCTGGCTGATCTTCTCACCTCCATCTTCAACCTTTCCCTCAGTCACAGCACTGTTCCCTCCTGCTTCAAGACTACAACCATCGTCCCCCTTCCCAAGAAGAGCCAACCTGCCTGCCTGAATGATTACAGGCCAGTAGCACTCACTCCAATCATCATGAAGTGTTTTGAGAGAGTGGTACTGGCACACATTAAGAGCAGCATACCGGACACCCTAGACCCCCTGCAGTATGCCTACCGGCCCAACAGGTCCACCTCAGACGCTATCGCTGCTGTCCTCCATTATTCCCTCTCCCACCTGGAAAACAAAGACTCCTACATCAGGACGCTCTTTGTAGACTACAGCTCCGCTTTTAATACGGTCATCCCCCACAGACTCATCCACAAAATGTCCACACTTGGCCTGCACCCCACCCTCTGTGACTGGCTCCTAGACTTTTTGACTGGCAGGCCCCAGTCTGTCATGATTGCTAATAGGACTTCAGCCAGCATTATTACAGATGTTGGCACTCCACAGGGATGCGTCCTCAGCCCAATCCTCTGCATCCTGTTCACCCACGACTGTGTCGCTCCCCACAAGGACAACATCATCCTAAAGTTTGCGGACGACACCGCAGTGATAGGATGCATCACTGGCGGGGACGAAGCGGCTTACAGGAGGGAGGTGGCCAGTCTGGTAGAATGGTGTGAGGACAACAACCTCACCCTCAATACGGACAAGACAAAGGAGATGATAGTGGACATGAGGAAGAAGAGGGGACCTCATCGGCCACTGTACATCCGGGAACTCGAAGTAGAGAGGGTGAGCAGCTTCATACCTGGGCATCCACATCAGCGAGGACCTCACCTGGACACTTAACACCACACAGCTGGTTAAGAAGGCCCAACAGCGGCTGTACTTTCTGAGGAGGCTGAAGAAGTTTGTTGAGAGCATCCTAACCAGCTGTATCACTGTGTGGTACGGCAGCACTACTGCTATGGACCGCAGACGCCTGCAGAGAGTGGTGAAGACCGCTGAGAAAATCACCAGGACTCCACTGCCCTCTATGCAGAGCATCTACCACCGCAGAGTCCACAGGAGAGCCGCCTCCATCCTCAAGGACCCCACCCACCCCCAGCACGGACTGTTCACACTTCTACCCTCAGGCCGGAGGTACAGAAGTGTTAAATGCAGGACCACCAGACTAAAGAACTCCTTCTTTCCCACTGCCATCAGGCTCCTAAACAACATATAGGAGATTATAATCATGGACTACCTCATATAACTGAACCCGACTGTTAAATTTTCAGTTTGCACATGCATAATTGCACTGCTTACATTTGCACTGTTTTATTATTATTATTGTTGCTTTTTTATTATCACATGCTGCCTTAAATTTTGTTATCTTGTACATTTTGTTTAGTATATATTGTATATTTTTTAGTATTGTACATTTTACATTGGTTGGCATTCTGCGAACAGCAAAGCAAGAATTTCATTGTACAGGGAAACATGTTTTCTACTGTGCATATGATAAGAAACACTTTGAATTGAATTGAATTGAATTGAATTAACTAGGGCACAAGTCACACGATCACAAAACACAGCATGACAGGAAAACCCACATGCATACAGGACGAGGGACGTAACACTCTTTTCATAACCATACTGTCATGATAAAATATCGGCAGATAGCTAGATAACTGTGGCTCTAGTAATTTATGTCGGATGCCTTCAATCTGTAAACATTTATCAAATGTCAAAAGAATATGAAATAAGAAGTGGCATTGAATTAAAGTGGAGTCAACATTAATATAACTATAATATATATCAATAAATATAAATCATTCTGCCATTGACTTGGTGACTTGATGAAGGGACTGTGACTGTGTCATTTAGCAGACGCCTTTGTCCAAAGCGACTTACAACAAATACATTTGTTTAAGTAAGTGAATCATCTATCCATCAGTCATCATAAGAAAGTTATCAATGCTCAGACCAGGAGCCATAGGCAGTCACAGTCCCTTCAGAAAGTATTTAGACCCCTTCACTTTTTCCACATTTTGTTGTGTTATAAAAATTTGCCATCAATTCACACACAATACCCCAGAATGACAAAGCGAAAACAGGTTTTTAGAAATTTCAGCAAATTTATTTAAACTGAAATACAGAAATACCTCATGTACATACGTATTCAGACCCTTTGCTATGACACTCTTAAAATTAGCTAAAATGCAAAAATGTCATTAACAAATCACTTAGTAAGTTGAATTGAGTCCATCTTAATGCAAGCATAAAAGTTCATGTAATTTTGGAATTAATATCTTTGTTTTTATAGGGTCTCTGATTTGCATCTGAATCATTTACACACTGTGTAGATTAGGATGTCACTACTAACTCAGCAAATTTCATAATTTTCTCTTGTTCCTGACAAACTCCCCAGTCCCTGCCAGTGACGAACATACCCATAACTTGATGCAGCTACCACTATTCTTCACACGAGAGATGGTGCAGAAACTGCATTGCATGTGCTGGATTTGCACCAAACTTAATGCTTTGTAGTAAAACCAAATAAACACATTTCCAGCGACTTTCTTTGCTGTATCACTTGAATTCATTGTTGCAAACCATCGTGTCATGATAAAATATCGGCAGATAGCTAGATAACTGTGGCTCTACTAATTTATGTCTGATACCATCAATCTGTAAACATTTATCAAATGTCAATAGAGTATGAAATAAGAAGTGTCATTGAATAAAAGCGGAGTCAACATTAATATAAATGTAATACATATATGTAAATAAATATAAATCATTCTGCCATGGACTTGGTGTCATATTAAAGAGGAGATTGTGTTCTTTAAGACTAAACAAACTTGTAATAGTCCATTTTCCTTTGTTTTATAGCTATACTTGTTTGTTTAGAATATGTAATAAAATGAGTATTTAACTTGGAATTCTCAGTAATCTACAGCAACGTTCTAGAATTCTATTGGGTGCTAGAGGGTTAAATAAGGAAAATCTCTGAATGCTAAATTAATTAGAGAAGATCTGACAAGGAGACATTTAGCCTAAAATGGGCTTGGATTTACTCCATGAAATTGCGGGTGAACGTCGTAATGGCCCAGCTATGGTAATGGAGCACAGCTCCTCCTGCATTCTACATTCTGACTGACACAACTCAAAATGGAATCTAGATCTGCATTCACTCTCTGATCAACCATATTTACAGTATACTATAAAGTTTATATTATGTAATTCGAAATCAAATCTGCCTTATATTGCGATAAACAAATGCAACCACTACTGTATACACATCAACACCTTTATTAACCATAGACATATTAATGTGTTGAAATATCTAACAGTGAAACAAAACTTACATTGGTAATTAATGCTTAACCGATGCTGGCATAACTGAACGTCTGAGTCCAAAAGAGAGGTGGTACATGAGGATGGGTCTGATAGTCTGATCTCTCAGACCGTATATGAGACAGCTCAGACACCTGGGTAAGTTAACAAGGGTTACAAACAGAACAAATCGAATCCGCACCATTGTGATCCTGTCCACCTTTCCATTCAAGGATGACAGTATTATAGAGACCAGGGAGGAGGAGAGAATGAGGAACAACTGTACCAGATGCAGCAGCACTGTTCTACGGGCCTTACTGTTGGAGGCTTTGTTAGAGGAGGCAGTCTTGGCTGCCATCATCACACCAATATATGACCACAGGATTAAAACACCCACCGATACAAAAGTGATGCAAGTGAATGCTTTTTCTATGTCAGCAAATACTTTCAGCTGGAAAATCTTTTCTTTAGAGCAGAAGTCCTGCATTAGCTGACCCATGGGTATCGACTCTAGAACCAGTAACATAAAAATACGAATGAGAGTGGTGATGGAGCACAGGAGCCACACCACAGCGATGGCCACACCTGTGTTCTTGATGGTGGCAATGTCAGCATGCCTCAATGGGAAGCACACGGCCACATACCTCTCCAGTGACATCACAGCCAGGTTGAGAGAAGAGATGCGAGTAGAGATCATACCTAACATGGCAAAAATCAAACATATATAACGTATCATGTACAGTCTGGCTGTGGCCAATATGTAAAGCAGCTGACCTACTGCCAACTGAAAGGTGTCAGCAAAGAGGAGATTGTACAGCAGGATGTAGCGAGAGGTCTCACGAAAGACTGGCTTGCTCCTCAGTGAGAACAACATCACTCCATTGATGAACAGGAAGACGAGACACGGTGACACTGTCAAGAATCCATAAAGTCCTTTCACCACCTGCCCTTCATACTGCTGACTGACTGTAATGTTGTCCTGGGGTTGTGTTGTATTTGACATGTCTGTGAAGCATCTGAGGAGACATACATAGATGTAGAAAAATACATATATTATATAGTACATCTGTTAGGTACATATTTCCCGCACTGAACAATTAGACATAACTTTCAAGCAAATGTTCATTAGCACTATGCATGATTATTCTAAAAGTATTGATTGTGTACCGTGAATTTTGGCCTAAATAATTTATGTCACTGCACAAATTGTAAATACCAATAGAAACGTATACACAATAAATAAATACATTAATTAATTGAAACAGAGGCTTTTGTGAAGAGAAAAGAAAAAGAAAATCACCACTTAGTTTTTGATTCTGCACCTTTTCCCTATTTGGTTCACATGAATTCAGATAAAGCACCTTGTAGATCTCCTAAATCATTTCCACTCAAATGGACTGGGTAGAAGAAATACTCACAGTGAACTAAGGCTTCATGCTTTGCAGGGTTCTGCCCAGGTTAAAGAGCAGCTATAGTATGATCTGGTGGGCTTGCCTGTCACCCACCTCATATAAGAAACTCCTCCTTAAACCCACATAACGGCATCACACGTGTCCGTCTGGTCACCAATTACAGAGAAGCATTGGGGGAGTGGGACAGCCTTTAGACAGTGTGTGTGTGTGTGTGGGCGTGCATGCGATCGTGCGTGTGTGTGTGTGTGTGTTCGTGTGCGTGTGTGTGTGTGTGCGTGCATGCGATCGTGCATGTGTGTGTGTGTGCATGTGCGTGTGCGTGTGTGTGTGTGTGTGTGTGTGTGTGTGTGCATGCCCATGTGTGAGTGTCGGAGTGTGTTAAAAAGCAAGTCCACTAACAAGAAAAATAAGTTCCAGAAGAAACTTTGTGGGTGTGAAAAGTGTTATTTTGGTAGTGGAAAAGGTTTAAAGATAGATAGATAGATTTGCTTGGTAGTTTCAAGATTCAAGATTCAAGATTCTTTATTTGTCACGTGCATACAAGGATACAGTGAAATGCAAAAGTGACAGTGCCACAGAGTAGTGCAACAATACGTTTTAAAATAAAATAAAATAAAATAGAAAAATATAAACAGTATAACAGTATAAACAGTATAAACAGTATAAGCAGTATAAACAGCGGTAAAGCAATGTACGCAATGGAATGGCTATATACAATAGAAATGGCAGGTTTACAGTACAGATAATTACAGTGGTAGATGAGTCTGCAATGGATAATTACGTGTGTGCATATGTGTTATGATGTCAGTGAGTGTGTGAGTGACTTGAGGGGGGCACTGGTGGGGTCATCGTTGATGATCCTGATGGCATGGGGGAAGAAACTCAGTCTTAGCCTCTCTGTTCTTTCTGCATGACAGCGAAGGCGTTTGCATGACCGCAGCAGCTGGAACAGTCCGTTTTTCGGGTGGTGAGGGTCCTTCATTATCCTGTAGGCTCTGGTCCTACACCTCCTGGTGTACAGGACATGGAGAGGGGGGGTTGGAGCTCCCATGGTCTTTTCTGCCAGGCGTACCACCCTTTGCAGAGCTCGCCTGTCCTGGGCCTGTCGCCGAGGGCGAGATTAGTATGGCCTTTTCCCGGCCTAAACACCATTCCCAACGTTACCCAGTTAAGCACAGCAGGATTGGCCCGAGGTTTGAGAGCAACCTTGGTGAATCACCATGACACTGCTAGAAAGAGAAAAAGCTTAGCAGCTGGGGGCCCAACCTGACGAGGGACACCGCGGCTGCGGATGTTCCTGAAACACATTTTATCTTTGATCTATCCTTCAAATAGATGCAACTGCATAACTGCTTATGAATGATAAGTTGATTCAAATGTGTGTAACTGATTAATGATAAGTTGATTCAAAAGTGTGTAACTGATAAGTTGATTCAAAAGTGTGAAACTGAAATGATAAGTTGATTCAAATGTGTGAAACTGATTAATGATAAGTTGATTCAAAAGAGTGTAACTGATTAATGATAAGTTGAGTCAAATATATATAATTGGTTAATGATAAATGAGTTCAAATATGTGCAAAAGGCAAAACTGAATAAGAGAAATTATAAGGGTAGTGTATGACTCCGGGTCAACATATCTGGTTGGACCTAGTGGTGATAACGGTTTAACTGATACTGAAGTAGGCAACCAAATGCACTAATTTTTGACTGTATAATTCTTACTCAGAAATGATTACTGAAGTAGGCCACCATACTAATGTTTGACTGTATAATTCTTACTCAGGGATGATTACTGAAGTAGGCTAATCATGTGTGGTAATGTTGATTGTATACCATATGTACTAAATGTTAACTTTGAGAAATGCCTAGATTAGTATGGCACAAAAAGGATTAATAGTGTAGGATTGCAGAAATCCACAATAAAAAGTATCCTTGAGTCCATGTTTAAGCATGAGAGTGATAAGTATGTCTAGTAGACATAACAACAGGTGCTCTTATACCCATGACTAAGCATGGGGGCGAACTCAGAGTGCTGACTGAATGAACGAGATCAAATTCTATGCTTGACTATGAACTAGATCAAATTCTATGCTTGACTGTGAACTAGATCAAATTCTATGCTTGACTGTGAACTAGATCAAATTCTATGCTTGACTATGAACTAGATCGAATTCTATGCTTGACTGTGACTAGATCAAATTCTATGCTTGACTGTGAACTAGATCAAATTCTATGCTTGACTGTGAACTAGATCAAATTCTATGCTTAACTGAGAACTAGATCGAATTCTATGCTTGACTGAGAACTAGGTCGAATTCTATGCCTGACAAAATTAACTAGATAAGAAAGGGTGGGGGTAAAGGAAAGCCCCGTTGCAAATTATAAAAAGAGCTCCCTGGAGCAGTACAACGGTCATTCCCCGCTGCGGAGCGTAACACCTGAAGGACCGGAGCAGGACTGAGTGTGCTGAAGATTACCCCGAAGTGGAAACTGGAGCCTCCATACTCTAGCAGATTCTCCTTGTCCGGAGCTCACATGCTGATTGAATTCTGACTGTCGGCCTCGCCACACGAGCACAACGGAGGCGGACTTTTGTTTGTATAACAACAGCTCTGGCGGATAGAGGAACCGGCTTCGCTCTGTACAAGTGAAACTGGGACTTCTCTAAATTTCACAGGCAGAGTAGGGACAGACTGATAGGTTTTATTATTTTCTAATTTTTATCGTTTTTGAATACTAGCATTTTACCATTTAATCACTCTGCCTGTAATGCTGCAATGCTTTAAGCCATCATTAAAGAATTTAACCTGCATTTAAAGGAACAGTTTTCTCAATTTTAATTCTTAATTATTATTATTTATTTTTTTAGTCATTCCATCCCTCATAAGCCTTTTTACCTCCTCCTGGTAACATAAAATATGATAGACTACTGTGCATAATACATCTTAGGATCTGAAGGGTTATATCTGGCCCCTTATTACCTCCTTTGGGTAAATTATCCTTACCGATAAACCCTTTATCCGCAACCACACCAACTGGCACTCATATCAGATTAGAGCGGTCGTTAACCATAGAGATTACCCACTTCTGTGTACGGTTTTATTTGGGGTGACTTTTCAGTGCAGCTGAGGTGGGTAGAGGAAGATATGGGAGGAACTATGGGATGTAGACCGTTAACAGCGGAGTGAATCTAATCGACACCAACCTACATAGGACCAGTCAGCATCTGACAGGGTAAGACCCCTCAGGCTGAGGATCCATAACCTGTTATCAGAGGGTTGGTCGGGGGCTGCTGTATAGGGCCTGAATTCCCGGGGAGACAGGCCATGCTGTTACTGTACCAGACGGTGATGTTACCAGCCAGGATGCTCTCCACAGCTCCAGAGTAGAAGGATTGAAGAATCCTCCAGGAGACTTTACATTTCCTCAGCTGCCTGAGATGGAACAGGTGTTGCCTTGCATTTCCCACCAGTGTACTGATGTGGGTAGTCCAGGTCAGGTCTTCTGTGATGGACTCCCAGGTATTTAAAACTGCTCACCCTGTCCACAGCAGTCCCACCGATGTCCAGCGGCGTGTAGGTCCTTGGATGTTGTGCTCTCCTGAAGTCCACAATCAGCTCTTTTGTCTTGGCGACATTCAGGATGAGGCTATTCTCCTGACACCAGAGTGACAGGTCCGCCACCTCGTCCAGGTAGGCTTCCTCATTGTTATCTGAGATCAGCCCCACCACAACTGTGTCGTCCGCAAACTTGATGATGGAGTTGTCGCTGGACTTAGCCACACAGTTGTGGGTGTACAGGGAGTAGAGGAGGGGGCTAAGGACGCAGCCCTGGGGGGTCCCTGTGCTCAGGATGAGTATGCTGGAGGTGTGTCTACCCACCCTGACCACCTGAGGCCTGGCAGTCAGGAAGTCCAGGATCCAGGCACACAGGCTTGATAAGTTAAGACCAAAGGGGGAAGTGTGTGTGTGTTTATCAACAACTCGTGGTGTGGCGACATACGGACTGTTTACAAGCACTGTTCGCCAGATGTGGAGTTTTTGCTGCTGAAATGCCATCCCTATTCTCTACCGAGGGAATTTACTGCTGAGTTTTTGGCCGCTGTTTACATCCCTCCGTGAGCTAACTCCACGGCAGTGCTCAGCAAACTCCACGAAGCTATCAGCGCGTTAGAGACTGCTCATCCTGATGCTGTTTTTATCGCCGCCGGCGACTTTAACCAGTGCAATTTACGGATTGTATTTCCCAAATACTGTTAACATGTGGATATTCCCACCCGTGAGAAGAACACACTGGATCATGTTTACAGTAGTATACGCAGTGCATACAAGGCTGCACCCCGCCCCCACTTTGGACACTCGGACCACATCTTGTTGTTCCTGTATCCAGCCTACAGACAAAGACTGAAACAGATAAACCCTGTCACTAAACAAGTCAAACTCTGGACCCCAGAGACTGAGAGCACCCTGCAGGACTGTTTTGCTCGGACAGACTGGGATGTGTTTAAAGCTGCAGCCACGCTGGAGGACTCTTCTGTCAGCATACAGGACTATGCTGAGTATGTGACTGGGTACATTAGCACTTGTGTCGACAACATCGTGCCCACCATACAAGTCAGGAAGTTCCCCAACCAGAAGCCCTGGATAAACAGTCAGGTACACCACATGCTGCGTGCTCGCTCTCTTGCATTTAGATCAGGCAATGAGACGGAGAACAAAGCTCCGAAGTATGGACTGAAAAAAGCCATTACAGCGGCCAAGAGGCAGTACAGAGAGAAGCTGGACGGCTTCTATTCTACTGCTGACTCCGGGCGGATGTGGCAAGGCCTGCAGCACATCACAGACTACAGGACCACCACCAACACCATCAGCTCCACAGACAGCCTGCCAGATGACCTAATTATCTTCTACACCCGCTTTGAGACCTCCAGCCACAGCACAGAGAGGAGGCACACACACCGGGACCCCCCGACTCCCCTCCCCTCCACTAACCATCTCATCAGGCCAGGTAAACAAAGCCCTGAGGAAGATCAACCCCCGCAAGGCAGCAGGACCAGACAACATCCCTGGGCGGGCTCTCAGAGCATGTGCCAACGAGCTGGCTGATGTTCTCACCTCCATCTTCAACCTTTCCCTCACTCACAGCACTGTTCCCTCCTGCTTCAAGACTACAACCATCGTCCCCCTTCCCAAGAAGAGCCAACCTGCCTGCCTGAATGATTACAGGCCAGTAGCACTCACTCCAATCATCATGAAGTGTTTTGAGAGAGTGGTACTGGCACACATTAAGAGCAGCATACCGGACACCCTAGACCCCCTGCAGTATGCCTACCGGCCCAACAGGTCCACCTCAGACGCTATCGCTGCTGTCCTCCATTATTCCCTCTCCCACCTGGAAAACAAAGACTCCTACATCAGGACACTCTTTGTAGACTACAGCTCCGCTTTTAATACGGTCATCCCCCACAGACTCATCCACAAAATGTCCACACTTGGCCTGCACCCCACCCTCTGTGACTGGCTCCTAGACTTTTTGACTGGCAGGCCCCAGTCTGTCAGGATTGGTAATAGGACTTCAGCCAGCATTATTACAAATGTTGGTACTCCACAGGGATGCGTCCTCAGCCCCATCCTCTACACCCTGTTCACCCACGACTGTGTCGCCTCCCACAAGGACAACATCATCCTAAAGTTTGCGGACGACACCGCAGTGATAGGACGCATCACTGGCGGGGACGAAGCGGCTTACAGGAGGGAGGTGGCCAGTCTGGTAGAATGGTGTGAGGACAACAACCTCACCCTCAATACGGACAAGACGAAGGAGATGATAGTGGACATGAGGAAGAAGAGGGGACCTCATCGGCCACTGTACATCCGGGAACTCGAAGTAGAGCGGGTGAGCAGCTTCAAATACCTGGGCGTCCACATCAGCGAGGACCTCACCTGGACACTTAACACCACACAGCTGGTTAAGAAGGCCCAACAGCGGCTGTACTTTCTGAGGAGGCTGAGGAAGTTTGGCATGTCGCCCAAGATCCTCAGCAACTTCTACAGCTGCATTGTTGAGAGCATCCTAACCAGCTGTATCACTGTGTGGTACGGCAGCACTACTGCTATGGACTGCAGACGCCTGCAGAGAGTGGGGAAGACCGCTGAGAAAATCACCAGGACTCCACTGCCCTCTCTGCAGAGCATCTACCACCGCAGAGCCCACAGGAGAGCCGCCTCCATCCTCAAGGACCCCACCCACCCCCAGCACGGACTGTTCACACTTCTACCCTCAGGCCGGAGGTACAGAAGTGTTAAATGCAGGACCACCAGACTAAAGAACTCCTTCTTTCCCACTGCCATCAGGCTCCTAAACAACACATAGGAGATTATAATCATGGACTACCTCATATAACTGTACTACCTCATATAACTGAACCCGACTGTTAAATTTTCAGTTTGCACATGCATAATAGCACTGCTTACATTTGCATTGTTTTATTATTATTATTGTTGCTTTTTTATTATCACATGCTGCCTTAAACTTTGTTATCTTGTATATTTTGTTTAGTATATATTGTATATTTTTTAGTATTGTACATTTTACATTGGTTGGCATTCTGATAAGATGATTGGTCTAGGACTGAACATTCCCCTGTGTGCCTGGATCCTGGACTTTCTGACGGCCAGGCCACAGGTGGTCAGGGTGGGTAGACACACCTCCAGCTCACTCACACTGAGCACAGGGTCCCCCCAGGGCTGTGTCCTTAGTCCCCTCCTCTACTCCCTGTACACCCACGACTGTGTGGCTAAGTCCAGCAAAAACTCCATCATCAAGTTTGCGGACGACACGGTCGTGGTGGGGCTGATCTCAGATAACAATGAGAAAGGCTACCTGGACGAGGTGGCGGACCTGTCACTCTGGTGTCAGGAGAACAGTCTCATCCTGAACGTCTCCAAGACAAAAGAGCTGATTGTGGACTTCGGGAGAGCACAAAAACTAAGGGCCTACACACCGCTGGACATCGGAGGGACTGCTGTGGACAGGGTGAGCAGTTTTAAATACCTGGGAGTCCACATCTCAGAAGACCTGACCTGGACTACCCACATCAGTTCTCTGGTGGGAAAGGCAATGCAGCGCCTGTTCCATCTCAGGCAACTGAGGAAATTCAGAGTCTCCCGGACGATCCTTCAGTCCTTCTACTCTGGAGCTGTGGAGAGCATCCTGGCTGGCAACATCACCGTCTGGTACGGTAACAGCACGGCCCAGGACAGGAGAGCTCTGCAAAGGGTGGTACACCTGGCAGAAAAAACCATGGGAGCTCCAACCCCCCCTCTCCATGCCCTGTACACCAGGAGGTGTAGGACCAGAGCCTACAGGATTATGAAGGACCCTCACCACCCGAAACATGGACTGTTCCAGCCGCTGCGGTCAGGAAAACGCCTCCGCTGTCATGCAGCAAGAACAGAGAGGCTAAGGCTGAGTTTCTTCCCCCACGCCATCAGAATCGTCAACGATGACCCCACCAGTGCCCCCCTCAAGTCACTCACACATGCACTGTCATCTTAACACATATGCACACACATAATCCATCTGCTATTTATATTGCTTACTTATATGCTTACTGGTTATACTGTTCATATTGTTTATACTGTTTATACTGTCCATACTGTATATTTTTTAGTACTTCTATTTTATTTTATTCTATTTTAAAACGTATTGTTGCACTACTCTGTGGCACTGTCACTTTTGCATTTCACTGTATACTTGTATGCACGTGACAAATAAAGAATCTTGAATCTTGAATCTTGAATTCTGCGGACAGCAAAGCAAGAATTTCATTGTACAGGGAAACATGTTTTCTACTGTGCATATGATAAGAAACACTTTGAATTGAATTGAATTGAATTGAATTAACTAGGGCACAAGTCACACGATCACAAAACACAGCATGACAGGAAAACCCACATGCATACAGGACAAGGGACGTAACACTCTTTCCATAACCATACTGTCATGATAAAATATCGGCAGATAGCTAGATAACTGTGGCTCTAGTAATTTATGTCGGATGCCTTCAATCTGTAAACATTTATCAAATGTCAATAGAGTATGAAATAAGAAGTGGCATTGAATTAAAGTGGAGTCAACATTAATATAAATATAATATATATCAATAAATATAAATCATTCTGCCATTGACTTGGTGACTTGATGAAGGGACTGTGACTGTGTCATTTAGCAGACGCCTTTGTCCAAAGCGACTTACAACAAATACAAATCTATCCATCAGTCATCATAAGAAAGTTATCAATGCTCAGACCAGGAGCCATAGGCAGTCACAGTCCCTTCAGAAAGTATTTAGACCCCTTCACTTTTTCCACATTTTGTTGTGTTATAAAAATTTGCCATCAATTCACACACAATACCCCAGAATGACAAAGCGAAAACAGGTTTTTAGAAATTTCAGCAAATTTATTTAAACTGAAATACAGAAATACCTCATGTACATAAGTATTCAGATCCTTTGCTATGACACTCTTAAAATTAGCTAAAAAGCAAAAATGTCATTAACAAATCACTCAGTAAGTTGAATTGAGTCCATCTTAATGCAAGCATAAAAGTTCATGTAATTTTGGAATTAATATCTTTGTTTTTATAGGGTCTCTGATTTGCATCTGAATCATTTACACACTGTGTAGATTAGGATGTCACTACTAACTCAGCAAATTTCATAATTTTCTCTTGTTCCTGACAAACTCCACAGTCCCTGCCAGTGACGAACATACCCATAACTTGATGCAGCTACCACTATTCTTCACACGAGAGATGGTGCAGAAACTGCATTGCATGTGCTGGATTTGCACCAAACTTAATGCTTTGTAGTAAAACCAAATAAACACATTTCCAGCGACTTTCTTTGCTGTATCACTTGAATTCATTGTTGCAAACCATCCTGTCATGATAAAATATAGGCAGATAGCTAGATAACTGTGGCTCTACTAATTTATGTCTGATACCATCAATCTGTAAACATTTATCAAATGTCAATAGAGTATGAAATAAGAAGTGTCATTGAATTAAAACGGAGTCAACATGAATATAAGTATAATACATATATATAAGTAAATATAAATCATTCTGCCATGGACTTGGTGTCATATTAAAGAGGAGATTGTGTCCTTTAAAACTAAACAAACTTGTAGTGGTCCATTTTCCTTTGTTTTTTTTGCAATACTTGCACCGTGAGTGCTTCATGCACCACGTCCTTCGATTCAGGATATAGTGAAACTGAGACTGTTCCCAGTTCCACCTCCAGGACTTTCCCCACTCCTTCCCCACCCCTCCCCACTCCTTTTCCACCTCTCTCTCATACCAAGGTGCCTTGGTCTGTGTGTTGGCATGTTTAAAATGTTATTTGTAATATAAATAAATCAAATAAAATATATTTTTTCTTCCCCTGATTTTGAGGATTTTTTGAAAAATGTGTTTGTATGTTAGTGCTAAGGGAGCATGTTTTAATACAACCTGTGATTCTTACCTTTAAAATGCAATTTATTTCATGTTTCTATGTGCTACAGAGGCTTAGATATTAAGGTTTTTGTAGACGTTGACAATTCTTAGTATTTTTTCAGGAATCCCTCAGGAGATAAGGACATTTATCCTAGAATACCATAGGTTTTGATAGCCGTTTTTAGCAGGCGTTTTAGGAGTAAATGGGCTAAAACTAAACAAACTTGTAGTGGTCCATTTTCCTTTGTTTTTTTTGCAATACTTGTTATTACAATACTTATATTACTATAATATGTAATAAAATGAGCATGGAATTTGAAAAGTCTCAGTAATCTACAGCAGCGTTCTAGAATTCTATTGGGTGCTAGAGGGTTAAATAAGGAAAATCTCTGAATGATAAATCAATTAGAGAAGATCTGACTAGGAGACATTTAGCCTAAAATGGGCTTGGATTTACTCCATGAAATTGCGGGTGAACGTCGTAATGGCCCAGCTATGGTAATGGAGCACAGCTCCTCCTGCATTCTACATTCTGACTGACACAACTCAAAATGGAATCTAGATCTGCATTCACTCTCTGATCAACCATATTTACAGTATACTATAAAGTTTATAATATGTAATTCAAAATCAAATCTGCCTTATATTGCGATAAACAAATGCAACCACTACTGTATACACATCAACACCTTTATTCACCATAGACATATTAATGTGTTGAAATATCTAACAGTGAAACAAAGCTTATATGTGGAATTAAGGCTTAATCGATGCTGGCATAACTGAACGTCTGAGTCCAAAAGAGAGGTGGTACATGAGGATGGGTCTGATTGTCTGATCTCTCAGACCGTATATGAGACAGCTCAGACACCTGGGTAAGTTAACAAGGGTTAGAAACAGAACATAATGAATACGCACCATTGTGACCCTGTCCACCTTTCTATTCAAGGCTGACAGTATTGTAGAGACCAGGGAGGAGGAGAGAATGAGGAACAACTGTACCAGATGCAGCAGCAGTGTTCTACGGGCCTTACTGTTGAAAGCTTTGTCAGAGGAGGCAGTCTTGGCTGCCATCATCACACCAATATATGACCACAGGATTAAAACACCCACCGATATAAAAGTGATGCAAGTGAATGCTTTTTCTATGTCAGCAAATACTTTCAGCTGGAAAATCTTTTCTTTAGAGCAGTAGTCCTGCATTAACTGACCCATGGGTATCGACTCTAGAACCAGTAACATAAAAATACGAATGAGAGTGTTGATGGAGCACAGGAGCCACACCACAGCGATGGCCACAAATGTGTTCTTGATGGTGGCAATGTCAGCATGCCTCAATGGGAAGCACACGGCCACATACCTCTCCAGTGACATCACAGCCAGGTTGAGAGAGGAGATGCGAGTAGAGATCATACCTAACATGGCAAAAATCAAACATATATAACGTATCATGTACAGTCTGGCTGTGGCCAATATGTAAAGCAGCTGACCTACTGCCAACTGAAAGGTGTCAGCAAAGAGGAGATTGTACAGCAGGATGTAGCGAGAGGTCTCACGAAAGACTGGCTTGCTCCTCAGTGAGAACAACATCACTCCATTGATGAACAGGAAGACGAGACACGGTGACACTGTCAAGAATCCATAAAGTCCTTTCACCACCTGCCCTTCATACTGCTGACTGACTGTAATGTTGTCCTGGGGTTGTGTTGTATTTGACATGTCTGTGAAGCATCTGAGGAGACATACATAGATGTAGAAAAATACATATATTATATAGTACATCTGTTAGGTACATATTTCCCGCACTGAACAATTAGACATAACTTTCAAGCAAATGTTCATTAGCACTATGCATGATTATTCTAAAAGTATTGATTGTGTACCGTGAATTTTGGCCTAAATAATTTATGTCACTGCACAAATTGTAAATACCAATAGAAACGTATACACAATAAATAAATACATTAATTAATTGAAACAGAGGCTTTTGTGAAGAGAAAAGAAAAAGAAAATCACCACTTAGTTTTTGATTCTGCACCTTTTCCCTATTTGGTTCACATGAATTCAGATAAAGCACCTTGTAGATCTCCTAAATCATTTCCACTCAAATGGACTGGGTAGAAGAAATACTCACAGTGAACTAAGGCTTCATGCTTTGCAGGGTTCTGCCCAGGTTAAAGAGCAGCTATAGTATGATCTGGTGGGCTTGCCTGTCACCCACCTCATATAAGAAACTCCTCCTTAAACCCACATAACGGCATCACACGTGTCCGTCTGGTCACCAATTACAGAGAAGCATTGGGGGGGTGGGACAGCCTTTAGACAGTGTGTGTGTGTGTGTGGGCGTGCATGCGATCGTGCGTGTGTGTGTGTGTGTGTGCGTGTGCGTGTGTGTGTGTGTGCGTGCATGCGATCGTGCATGTGTGTGTGTGTGCATGTGCGTGTGCGTGTGCGTGTGTGTGTGTGTGTGTGTGTGTGTGTGCATGCCCATGTGTGAGTGTCGGAGTGTGTTAAAAAGCAAGTCCACTAACAAGAAAAATAAGTTCCAGAAGAAACTTTGTGGGTGTGAAAAGTGTTATTTTGGTAGTGGAAAAGGTTTAAAGATAGATAGATAGATTTGCTTGGTAGTTTCAAGATTCAAGATTCAAGATTCTTTATTTGTCACGTGCATACAAGGATACAGTGAAATGCAAAAGTGACAGTGCCACAGAGTAGTGCAACAATACGTTTTAAAATAAAATAAAATAAAATAGAAAAATATAAACAGTATAACAGTATAAACAGTATAAACAGTATAAGCAGTATAAACAGCGGTAAAGCAATGTACGCAATGGAATGGCTATATACAATAGAAATGGCAGGTTTACAGTACAGATAATTACAGTGGTAGATGAGTCTGCAATGGATAATTACGTGTGTGCATATGTGTTATGATGTCAGTGAGTGTGTGAGTGACTTGAGGGGGGCACTGGTGGGGTCATCGTTGATGATCCTGATGGCATGGGGGAAGAAACTCAGTCTTAGCCTCTCTGTTCTTTCTGCATGACAGCGAAGGCGTTTGCATGACCGCAGCAGCTGGAACAGTCCGTTTTTCGGGTGGTGAGGGTCCTTCATTATCCTGTAGGCTCTGGTCCTACACCTCCTGGTGTACAGGACATGGAGAGGGGGGGTTGGAGCTCCCATGGTCTTTTCTGCCAGGCGTACCACCCTTTGCAGAGCTCGCCTGTCCTGGGCCTGTCGCCGAGGGCGAGATTAGTATGGCCTTTTCCCGGCCTAAACACCATTCCCAACGTTACCCAGTTAAGCACAGCAGGATTGGCCCGAGGTTTGAGAGCAACCTTGGTGAATCACCATGACACTGCTAGAAAGAGAAAAAGCTTAGCAGCTGGGGGCCCAACCTGACGAGGGACACCGTGGCTGCGGATGTTCCTGAAACACATTTTATCTTTGATCTATCCTTCAAATAGATGCAACTGCATAACTGCTTATGAATGATAAGTTGATTCAAATGTGTGTAACTGATTAATGATAAGTTGATTCAAAAGTGTGTAACTGATAAGTTGATTCAAAAGTGTGAAACTGAAATGATAAGTTGATTCAAATGTGTGAAACTGATTAATGATAAGTTGATTCAAAAGAGTGTAACTGATTAATGATAAGTTGAGTCAAATATATATAATTGGTTAATGATAAATGAGTTCAAATATGTGCAAAAGGCAAAACTGAATAAGAGAAATTATAAGGGTAGTGTATGACTCCGGGTCAACATATCTGGTTGGACCTAGTGGTGATAACGGTTTAACTGATACTGAAGTAGGCAACCAAATGCACTAATTTTTGACTGTATAATTCTTACTCAGAAATGATTACTGAAGTAGGCCACCATACTAATGTTTGACTGTATAATTCTTACTCAGGGATGATTACTGAAGTAGGCTAATCATGTGTGGTAATGTTGATTGTATACCATATGTACTAAATGTTAACTTTGAGAAATGCCTAGATTAGTTTGGCACAAAAAGGATTAATAGTGTAGGATTGCAGAAATCCACAATAAAAAGTATCCTTGAGTCCATGTTTAAGCATGAGAGTGATAAGTATGTCTAGTAGACATAACAACAGGTGCTCTTATACCCATGACTAAGCATGGGGGCGAACTCAGAGTGCTGACTGAATGAACGAGATCAAATTCTATGCTTGACTATGAACTAGATCGAATTCTATGCTTGACTGTGACTAGATCAAATTCTATGCTTGACTGTGAGCTAGATCAAATTCTATGCTTGACTGTGAACTAGATCAAATTCTATGCTTAACTGAGAACTAGATCGAATTCTATGCTTGACTGAGAACTAGGTCGAATTCTATGCCTGACAAAATTAACTAGATAAGAAAGGGTGGGGGTAAAGGAAAGCCCCGTTGCAAATTATAAAAAGAGCTCCCTGGAGCAGTACAACGGTCATTCCCCGCTGCGGAGCGTAACACCTGAAGGACCGGAGCAGGACTGAGTGTGCTGAAGATTACCCCGAAGTGGAAACTGGAGCCTCCATACTCTAGCACAGGGGTGGCCAACCAGTCAGAGACTATGAGCCAAAAAAATTGCCATGGCTACTGCAAAGAGCCACATAGTGCGTACGCACGCGCACGCGCACGCGCACACACACACACACACACACACACCTTGCAATTAAATAACTTTTTCATAATTATAATGTTTCCCCCCCCCCCTATAAATGTAATAAAAATGGCTCAACACTACAATAACAATGAGAAAATAATTTATTCTCTGAGCAACAATATTTTTTTCTTGCCATGTATCAGTTTTTGATTCAGTGGGACTTTTGGCAAATCTTGCCTTCAACAATCCTCCTCAAATCTGGCTTGTAGTCGGTTGTGGCCACTCGAAGTAGTTCCTTCACGTGTGTGTCAGTTAGAACAGATCGATGCTTCGACTTCACTAGATTCAGGGTAGAAAAAACCGACTCACACACGTAAGTTGAGCCAAACATCGACAGTAGTCTGAGCGCAGCCCTTTTGACATTGGGGTATTTCTCCATCGGCACATTTTTCCAGAACTCAATGGCTCCTTCCCTCAGAACAGACTTCAGTCTGTCATCCTCAGACAGTTCGATCATCTCCAGCTGAGAAGTTGCTTCGTCTGTGACTAACGGGGCTTTCAAACAGTCCGCCTCCGCAGTGAAAGGGTCAATCAGGAATGCAATCTGCGGCCTTCTCAGCTGTAGATCTTGGAATCTGGCTACGAAACCATCTTCAAGGTTTTCGAGCAATGTTGCATACCGTGCTGTGCTCCTTTTCAGGACGTATGTGATTGATTCGCTAGTTCAGTGGATTGGTTCCGCTGCTACAGCAATAAGTTAACGTTACTCAACTAATTCACACATTCGGCAGTAGGATGCAGATTTAAACGTATAACTCCCAAATTAAAATGAGTAAAAATATGACAAATACAAGTTAATGTAACATGTATTGTGTATTCCATTTTTTATTTTTATTTTATTATTATTTATGTTTTTAAATAGAAAATCATTTTTAAAAAGAAGAGCCGCACATTAATGAGCAAAGAGCCGCATGCGGCTCGCGAGCCGCGTGTTGGCCACCCCTGCTCTAGCAGATTCTCCTTGTCCGAAGCTCACACGCTGATTGAATTCTGACTGTCGGCCTCGCCACACTAGCACAACGGAGGCGGACTTTTGTTTGTATAACAACAGCTCTGGCGGATAGAGGAACCGGCTTCGCTCTGTACAAGTGAAACTGGGACTTCTCTAAATTTCACAGGCAGAGTAAGGACAGACTGATAGGTTTTATTATTTTCAAATTTTTATCGTTTTTGAATACTAGCATTTTACCATTTAATCACTCTGCCTGTAATGCTGCAATGCTTTAAGCCATCATTAAAGAATTTAACCTGCATTTAAAGGAACAGTTTTCTCAATTTTAATTCTTAATTATTATTATTTATTTTTTTAGTCATTCCATCCCTCATAAGCCTTTTTACCTCCTCCTGGTAACATAAAATATGATAGACTACTGTGCATAATACATCTTAGGATCTGAAGGGTTATATCTGGCCCCTTATTACCTCCTTTGGGTAAATTATCCTTACCGATAAACCCTTTATCCGCAACCACACCAACTGGCACTCATATCAGATTAGAGCGGTCGTTAACCATAGAGATTACCCACTTCTGTGTACGGTTTTATTTGGGGTGACTTTTCAGTACAGCTGAGGTGGGTAGAGGAAGATATGGGAGGAACTATGGGATGTAGACCGTTAACAGCGGAGTGAATCTAATCGACACCAACCTACATAGGACCAGTCAGCATCTGACAGGGTAAGACCCCTCAGGCTGAGGATCCATAACCTGTTATCAGAGGGTTGGTCGGGGGCTGCTGTATAGGGCCTGAATTCCCGGGGAGACAGGCCATGCTGTTACTGTACCAGACGGTGATGTTACCAGCCAGGATGCTCTCCACAGCTCCAGAGTAGAAGGATTGAAGAATCCTCCAGGAGACTTTAAATTTCCTCAGCTGCCTGAGATGGAACAGGTGTTGCCTTGCATTTCCCACCAGTGTACTGATGTGGGTAGTCCAGGTCAGGTCTTCTGTGATGGACTCCCAGGTATTTAAAACTGCTCACCCTGTCCACAGCAGTCCCACCGATGTCCGGCGTGTAGGTCCTTGGATGTTGTGCTCTCCTGAAGTCCACAATCAGCTCTTTTGTCTTGGCGACATTCAGGATGAGGCTATTCTCCTGACACCAGAATGACAGGTCCGCCACCTCGTCCAGGTAGGCTTCCTCATTGTTATCTGAGATCAGCCCCACCACAACTGTGTCGTCCGCAAACTTGATGATGGAGTTGTCGCTGGACTTAGCCACACAGTTGTGGGTGTACAGGGAGTAGAGGAGGGAGCTAAGGACGCAGCCCTGGGGGGACCCTGTGCTCAGGATGAGTATGCTGGAGGTGTGTCTACCCACCCTGACCACCTGAGGCCTGGCAGTCAGGAAGTCCAGGATCCAGGCACACAGGCTTGATAAGTTAAGACCAAAGGGGGAGGTGTGTGTGTTTATCAACAACTCGTGGTGTGGCGACATACGGACTGTTCCGTGTGTTTTGGCTGCTGAAATGCCATCCCTATTCTCTACCGAGTGAATTTACTGCTGTGTTTTTGGCCGCTGTTTACATCCCTCCGCGAGCTAACTCCACGGCAGCGCTCAGCAAACTCCACAAAGCTATCAGCGCGTTAGAGACTGCTCATCCTGATGCTGTTTTTATCGCCGCCAACGACTTTAACCAGTGCAATTTACGGACTGTATTTCCCAAATACTATCAACATGTGGATATTCCCACCCGTGAGAAGAACACACTGGATCATGTTTACAGTAGTATACGCAGTGCATACAAGGCTGCACCCCGCCCCCACTTTGGACACTCGGACCACATCTTGTTGTTCCTGTATCCAGCCTACAGACAATGACTGAAACAGATAAACCCTGTCACTAAACAAGTCAAACTCTGGACCCCAGAGACTGAGAGCACCCTGCAGGACTGTTTTGCTCGGACAGACTGGGATGTGTTTAAAGCTGCAGCCACGCTGGAGGACTCTTCTGTCAGCATACAGGACTATGCTGAGTATGTGACTGGGTACATTAGCACTTGTGTCGACAACATCGTGCCCACCATACAAGTCAGGAAGTTCCCCAACCAGAAGCCCTGGATAAACAGTCAGGTACACCACATGCTGCGTGCTCGCTCTCTTGCATTTAGATCAGGCAATGAGACGGAGAACAAAGCTCCGAAGTATGGACTGAAAAAAGCCATTACAGCGGCCAAGAGGCAGTACAGAGAGAAGCTGGATGGCTTCTATTCTACTGCTGACTCCGGGCGGATGTGGCAAGGCCTGCAGCACATCACAGACTACAGGACCACCACCAACACTATCAGCTCCACAGACAGCCTGCCAGATGACCTAATTATCTTCTACACCCGCTTTGAGACCTCCAGCCACAGCACAGAGAGGAGGCACACACACACCGGGACCCCCCGACCCCCCTCCCCTCCACTAACCATCTCATCAGGCCAGGTAAACAAAGCCCTGAGGAAGATCAACCCTCGCAAGGCAGCAGGACCACACAACATCCCTGGGCGGGCTCTCAGAGCATGTGCCAACGAGCTGACTGATGTTCTCACCTCCATCTTCAACCTTTCCCTCACTCACAGCACTGTTCCCTCCTGCTTCAAGACTACAACCATCGTCCCCCTTCCCAAGAAGAGCCAACCTGCCTGCCTGAATGATTACAGGCCAGTAGCACTCACTACAATCATCATGAAGTGTTTTGAGAGAGTGGTACTGGCACACATTAAGAGCAGCATACCGGACACCCTAGACCCCCTGCAGTATGCCTACCGGCCCAACAGGTCCACCTCAGACGCTATCGCTGCTGTCCTCCATTATTCCCTCTCCCACCTGGAAAACAAAGACTCCTACATCAGGACGCTCTTTGTAGACTACAGCTCCGCTTTTAATACGGTCATCCCCCACAGACTCATCCACAAAATGTCCACACTTGGCCTGCACCCCACCCTCTGTGACTGGCTCCTAGACTTTTTGACTGGCAGGCCCCAGTCTGTCAGGATTGGTAATAGGACTTCAGCCAGCATTATTACAAATGTTGGTACTCCACAGGGATGCGTCCTCAGCCCCATCCTCTACACCCTGTTCACCCACGACTGTGTCGCCTCCCACAAGGACAACATCATCCTAAAGTTTGCGGACGACACCGCAGTGATAGGACGCATCACTGGCGGGGACGAAGCGGCTTACAGGAGGGAGGTGGCCAGTCTGGTAGAATGGTGTGAGGACAACAACCTCACCCTCAATACGGACAAGACGAAGGAGATGATAGTGGACATGAGGAAGAAGAGGGGACCTCATCGGCCACTGTACATCCGGGAACTCGAAGTAGAGCGGGTGAGCAGCTTCAAATACCTGGGCGTCCACATCAGCGAGGACCTCACCTGGACACTTAACACCACACAGCTGGTTAAGAAGGCCCAACAGCGGCTGTACTTTCTGAGGAGGCTGAGGAAGTTTGGCATGTCGCCCAAGATCCTCAGCAACTTCTACAGCTGCATTGTTGAGAGCATCCTAACCAGCTGTATCACTGTGTGGTACGGCAGCACTACTGCTATGGACTGCAGACGCCTGCAGAGAGTGGGGAAGACCGCTGAGAAAATCACCAGGACTCCACTGCCCTCTCTGCAGAGCATCTACCACCGCAGAGCCCACAGGAGAGCCGCCTCCATCCTCAAGGACCCCACCCACCCCCAGCACGGACTGTTCACACTTCTACCCTCAGGCCGGAGGTACAGAAGTGTTAAATGCAGGACCACCAGACTAAAGAACTCCTTCTTTCCCACTGCCATCAGGCTCCTAAACAACACATAGGAGATTATAATCATGGACTACCTCATATAACTGTACTACCTCATATAACTGAACCCGACTGTTAAATTTTCAGTTTGCACATGCATAATTGCACTGCTTACATTTGCATTGTTTTATTATTATTATTGTTGCTTTTTTATTATCACATGCTGCCTTAAACTTTGTTATCTTGTATATTTTGTTTAGTATATATTGTATATTTTTTAGTATTGTACATTTTACATTGGTTGGCATTCTGCGGACAGCAAAGCAAGAATTTCATTGTACAGGGAAACATGTTTTCTACTGTGCATATGATAAGAAACACTTTGAATTGAATTGAATTGAATTGAATTAACTAGGGCACAAGTCACACGATCACAAAACACAGCATGACAGGAAAACCCACATGCATACAGGACAAGGGACGTAACACTCTTTCCATAACCATACTGTCATGATAAAATATCGGCAGATAGCTAGATAACTGTGGCTCTAGTAATTTATGTCGGATGCCTTCAATCTGTAAACATTTATCAAATGTCAATAGAGTATGAAATAAGAAGTGGCATTGAATTAAAGTGGAGTCAACATTAATATAAATATAATATATATCAATAAATATAAATCATTCTGCCATTGACTTGGTGACTTGATGAAGGGACTGTGACTGTGTCATTTAGCAGACGCCTTTGTCCAAAGCGACTTACAACAAATACAAATCTATCCATCAGTCATCATAAGAAAGTTATCAATGCTCAGACCAGGAGCCATAGGCAGTCACAGTCCCTTCAGAAAGTATTTAGACCCCTTCACTTTTTCCACATTTTGTTGTGTTATAAAAATTTGCCATCAATTCACACACAATACCCCAGAATGACAAAGCGAAAACAGGTTTTTAGAAATTTCAGCAAATTTATTTAAACTGAAATACAGAAATACCTCATGTACATAAGTATTCAGATCCTTTGCTATGACACTCTTAAAATTAGCTAAAAAGCAAAAATGTCATTAACAAATCACTCAGTAAGTTGAATTGAGTCCATCTTAATGCAAGCATAAAAGTTCATGTAATTTTGGAATTAATATCTTTGTTTTTATAGGGTCTCTGATTTGCATCTGAATCATTTACACACTGTGTAGATTAGGATGTCACTACTAACTCAGCAAATTTCATAATTTTCTCTTGTTCCTGACAAACTCCACAGTCCCTGCCAGTGACGAACATACCCATAACTTGATGCAGCTACCACTATTCTTCACACGAGAGATGGTGCAGAAACTGCATTGCATGTGCTGGATTTGCACCAAACTTAATGCTTTGTAGTAAAACCAAATAAACACATTTCCAGCGACTTTCTTTGCTGTATCACTTGAATTCATTGTTGCAAACCATCCTGTCATGATAAAATATAGGCAGATAGCTAGATAACTGTGGCTCTACTAATTTATGTCTGATACCATCAATCTGTAAACATTTATCAAATGTCAATAGAGTATGAAATAAGAAGTGTCATTGAATTAAAACGGAGTCAACATGAATATAAGTATAATACATATATATAAGTAAATATAAATCATTCTGCCATGGACTTGGTGTCATATTAAAGAGGAGATTGTGTCCTTTAAAACTAAACAAACTTGTAGTGGTCCATTTTCCTTTGTTTTTTTTTGCAATACTTGCACCGTGAGTGCTTCATGCACCACGTCCTTCGATTCAGGATATAGTGAAACTGAGACTGTTCCCAGTTCCACCTCCAGGACTTTCCCCACTCCTTCCCCACCCCTCCCCACTCCTTTTCCACCTCTCTCTCATACCAAGGTGCCTTGGTCTGTGTGTTGGCATGTTTAAAATGTTATTTGTAATATAAATAAATCAAATAAAATATATTTTTTCTTCCCCTGATTTTGAGGATTTTTTGAAAAATGTGTTTGTATGTTAGTGCTAAGGGAGCATGTTTTAATACAACCTGTGATTCTTACCTTTAAAATGCAATTTATTTCATGTTTCTATGTGCTACAGAGGCTTAGATATTAAGGTTTTTGTAGACGTTGACAATTCTTAGTATTTTTTCAGGAATCCCTCAGGAGATAAGGACATTTATCCTAGAATACCATAGGTTTTGATAGCCGTTTTTAGCAGGCGTTTTAGGAGTAAATGGGCTAAAACTAAACAAACTTGTAGTGGTCCATTTTCCTTTGTTTTTTTTGCAATACTTGTTATTACAATACTTATATTACTATAATATGTAATAAAATGAGCATGGAATTTGAAAAGTCTCAGTAATCTACAGCAGCGTTCTAGAATTCTATTGGGTGCTAGAGGGTTAAATAAGGAAAATCTCTGAATGATAAATCAATTAGAGAAGATCTGACTAGGAGACATTTAGCCTAAAATGGGCTTGGATTTACTCCATGAAATTGCGGGTGAACGTCGTAATGGCCCAGCTATGGTAATGGGGCACAGCTCCTCCTGCATTCTACATTCTGACTGACACAACTCAAAATGGAATCTAGATCTGCATTCACTCTCTGATCAACCATATTTACAGTATACTATAAAGTTTATAATATGTAATTCAAAATCAAATCTGCCTTATATTGCGATAAACAAATGCAACCACTACTGTATACACATCAACACCTTTATTCACCATAGACATATTAATGTGTTGAAATATCTAACAGTGAAACAAAGCTTATATGTGGAATTAAGGCTTAATCGATGCTGGCATAACTGAACGTCTGAGTCCAAAAGAGAGGTGGTACATGAGGATGGGTCTGATTGTCTGATCTCTCAGACCGTATATGAGACAGCTCAGACACCTGGGTAAGTTAACAAGGGTTAGAAACAGAACATAATGAATACGCACCATTGTGACCCTGTCCACCTTTCTATTCAAGGCTGACAGTATTGTAGAGACCAGGGAGGAGGAGAGAATGAGGAACAACTGTACCAGATGCAGCAGCAGTGTTCTACGGGCCTTACTGTTGAAAGCTTTGTCAGAGGAGGCAGTCTTGGCTGCCATCATCACACCAATATATGACCACAGGATTAAAACACCCACCGATATAAAAGTGATGCAAGTGAATGCTTTTTCTATGTCAGCAAATACTTTCAGCTGGAAAATCTTTTCTTTAGAGCAGTAGTCCTGCATTAACTGACCCATGGGTATCGACTCTAGAACCAGTAACATAAAAATACGAATGAGAGTGTTGATGGAGCACAGGAGCCACACCACAGCGATGGCCACAAATGTGTTCTTGATGGTGGCAATGTCAGCATGCCTCAATGGGAAGCACACGGCCACATACCTCTCCAGTGACATCACAGCCAGGTTGAGAGAGGAGATGCGAGTAGAGATCATACCTAACATGGCAAAAATCAAACATATATAACGTATCATGTACAGTCTGGCTGTGGCCAATATGTAAAGCAGCTGACCTACTGCCAACTGAAAGGTGTCAGCAAAGAGGAGATTGTACAGCAGGATGTAGCGAGAGGTCTCACGAAAGACTGGCTTGCTCCTCAGTGAGAACAACATCACTCCATTGATGAACAGGAAGACGAGACACGGTGACACTGTCAAGAATCCATAAAGTCCTTTCACCACCTGCCCTTCATACTGCTGACTGACTGTAATGTTGTCCTGGGGTTGTGTTGTATTTGACATGTCTGTGAAGCATCTGAGGAGACATACATAGATGTAGAAAAATACATATATTATATAGTACATCTGTTAGGTACATATTTCCCGCACTGAACAATTAGACATAACTTTCAAGCAAATGTTCATTAGCACTATGCATGATTATTCTAAAAGTATTGATTGTGTACCGTGAATTTTGGCCTAAATAATTTATGTCACTGCACAAATTGTAAATACCAATAGAAACGTATACACAATAAATAAATACATTAATTAATTGAAACAGAGGCTTTTGTGAAGAGAAAAGAAAAAGAAAATCACCACTTAGTTTTTGATTCTGCACCTTTTCCCTATTTGGTTCACATGAATTCAGATAAAGCACCTTGTAGATCTCCTAAATCATTTCCACTCAAATGGACTGGGTAGAAGAAATACTCACAGTGAACTAAGGCTTCATGCTTTGCAGGGTTCTGCCCAGGTTAAAGAGCAGCTATAGTATGATCTGGTGGGCTTGCCTGTCACCCACCTCATATAAGAAACTCCTCCTTAAACCCACATAACGGCATCACACGTGTCCGTCTGGTCACCAATTACAGAGAAGCATTGGGGGAGTGGGACAGCCTTTAGACAGTGTGTGTGTGTGTGTGGGCGTGCATGCGATCGTGCGTGTGTGTGTGTGTGTGTTCGTGTGCGTGTGTGTGTGTGTGCGTGCATGCGATCGTGCATGTGTGTGTGTGTGCATGTGCGTGTGCGTGTGTGTGTGTGTGTGTGTGTGTGTGTGTGCATGCCCATGTGTGAGTGTCGGAGTGTGTTAAAAAGCAAGTCCACTAACAAGAAAAATAAGTTCCAGAAGAAACTTTGTGGGTGTGAAAAGTGTTATTTTGGTAGTGGAAAAGGTTTAAAGATAGATAGATAGATTTGCTTGGTAGTTTCAAGATTCAAGATTCAAGATTCTTTATTTGTCACGTGCATACAAGGATACAGTGAAATGCAAAAGTGACAGTGCCACAGAGTAGTGCAACAATACGTTTTAAAATAAAATAAAATAAAATAGAAAAATATAAACAGTATAACAGTATAAACAGTATAAACAGTATAAGCAGTATAAACAGCGGTAAAGCAATGTACGCAATGGAATGGCTATATACAATAGAAATGGCAGGTTTACAGTACAGATAATTACAGTGGTAGATGAGTCTGCAATGGATAATTACGTGTGTGCATATGTGTTATGATGTCAGTGAGTGTGTGAGTGACTTGAGGGGGGCACTGGTGGGGTCATCGTTGATGATCCTGATGGCATGGGGGAAGAAACTCAGTCTTAGCCTCTCTGTTCTTTCTGCATGACAGCGAAGGCGTTTGCATGACCGCAGCAGCTGGAACAGTCCGTTTTTCGGGTGGTGAGGGTCCTTCATTATCCTGTAGGCTCTGGTCCTACACCTCCTGGTGTACAGGACATGGAGAGGGGGGGTTGGAGCTCCCATGGTCTTTTCTGCCAGGCGTACCACCCTTTGCAGAGCTCGCCTGTCCTGGGCCTGTCGCCGAGGGCGAGATTAGTATGGCCTTTTCCCGGCCTAAACACCATTCCCAACGTTACCCAGTTAAGCACAGCAGGATTGGCCCGAGGTTTGAGAGCAACCTTGGTGAATCACCATGACACTGCTAGAAAGAGAAAAAGCTTAGCAGCTGGGGGCCCAACCTGACGAGGGACACCGCGGCTGCGGATGTTCCTGAAACACATTTTATCTTTGATCTATCCTTCAAATAGATGCAACTGCATAACTGCTTATGAATGATAAGTTGATTCAAATGTGTGTAACTGATTAATGATAAGTTGATTCAAAAGTGTGTAACTGATAAGTTGATTCAAAAGTGTGAAACTGAAATGATAAGTTGATTCAAATGTGTGAAACTGATTAATGATAAGTTGATTCAAAAGAGTGTAACTGATTAATGATAAGTTGAGTCAAATATATATAATTGGTTAATGATAAATGAGTTCAAATATGTGCAAAAGGCAAAACTGAATAAGAGAAATTATAAGGGTAGTGTATGACTCCGGGTCAACATATCTGGTTGGACCTAGTGGTGATAACGGTTTAACTGATACTGAAGTAGGCAACCAAATGCACTAATTTTTGACTGTATAATTCTTACTCAGAAATGATTACTGAAGTAGGCCACCATACTAATGTTTGACTGTATAATTCTTACTCAGGGATGATTACTGAAGTAGGCTAATCATGTGTGGTAATGTTGATTGTATACCATATGTACTAAATGTTAACTTTGAGAAATGCCTAGATTAGTTTGGCACAAAAAGGATTAATAGTGTAGGATTGCAGAAATCCACAATAAAAAGTATCCTTGAGTCCATGTTTAAGCATGAGAGTGATAAGTATGTCTAGTAGACATAACAACAGGTGCTCTTATACCCATGACTAAGCATGGGGGCGAACTCAGAGTGCTGACTGAATGAACGAGATCAAATTCTATGCTTGACTATGAACTAGATCAAATTCTATGCTTGACTGTGAACTAGATCAAATTCTATGCTTGACTGTGAACTAGATCAAATTCTATGCTTGACTATGAACTAGATCGAATTCTATGCTTGACTGTGACTAGATCAAATTCTATGCTTGACTGTGAGCTAGATCAAATTCTATGCTTGACTGTGAACTAGATCAAATTCTATGCTTAACTGAGAACTAGATCGAATTCTATGCTTGACTGAGAACTAGGTCGAATTCTATGCCTGACAAAATTAACTAGATAAGAAAGGGTGGGGGTAAAGGAAAGCCCCGTTGCAAATTATAAAAAGAGCTCCCTGGAGCAGTACAACGGTCATTCCCCGCTGCGGAGCGTAACACCTGAAGGACCGGAGCAGGACTGAGTGTGCTGAAGATTACCCCGAAGTGGAAACTGGAGCCTCCATACTCTAGCAGATTCTCCTTGTCCGAAGCTCACACGCTGATTGAATTCTGACTGTCGGCCTCGCCACACTAGCACAACGGAGGCGGACTTTTGTTTGTATAACAACAGCTCTGGCGGATAGAGGAACCGGCTTCGCTCTGTACAAGTGAAACTGGGACTTCTCTAAATTTCACAGGCAGAGTAAGGACAGACTGATAGGTTTTATTATTTTCAAATTTTTATCGTTTTTGAATACTAGCATTTTACCATTTAATCACTCTGCCTGTAATGCTGCAATGCTTTAAGCCATCATTAAAGAATTTAACCTGCATTTAAAGGAACAGTTTTCTCAATTTTAATTCTTAATTATTATTATTTATTTTTTTAGTCATTCCATCCCTCATAAGCCTTTTTACCTCCTCCTGGTAACATAAAATATGATAGACTACTGTGCATAATACATCTTAGGATCTGAAGGGTTATATCTGGCCCCTTATTACCTCCTTTGGGTAAATTATCCTTACCGATAAACCCTTTATCCGCAACCACACCAACTGGCACTCATATCAGATTAGAGCGGTCGTTAACCATAGAGATTACCCACTTCTGTGTACGGTTTTATTTGGGGTGACTTTTCAGTACAGCTGAGGTGGGTAGAGGAAGATATGGGAGGAACTATGGGATGTAGACCGTTAACAGCGGAGTGAATCTAATCGACACCAACCTACATAGGACCAGTCAGCATCTGACAGGGTAAGACCCCTCAGGCTGAGGATCCATAACCTGTTATCAGAGGGTTGGTCGGGGGCTGCTGTATAGGGCCTGAATTCCCGGGGAGACAGGCCATGCTGTTACTGTACCAGACGGTGATGTTACCAGCCAGGATGCTCTCCACAGCTCCAGAGTAGAAGGATTGAAGAATCCTCCAGGAGACTTTAAATTTCCTCAGCTGCCTGAGATGGAACAGGTGTTGCCTTGCATTTCCCACCAGTGTACTGATGTGGGTAGTCCAGGTCAGGTCTTCTGTGATGGACTCCCAGGTATTTAAAACTGCTCACCCTGTCCACAGCAGTCCCACCGATGTCCGGCGTGTAGGTCCTTGGATGTTGTGCTCTCCTGAAGTCCACAATCAGCTCTTTTGTCTTGGCGACATTCAGGATGAGGCTATTCTCCTGACACCAGAATGACAGGTCCGCCACCTCGTCCAGGTAGGCTTCCTCATTGTTATCTGAGATCAGCCCCACCACAACTGTGTCGTCCGCAAACTTGATGATGGAGTTGTCGCTGGACTTAGCCACACAGTTGTGGGTGTACAGGGAGTAGAGGAGGGAGCTAAGGACGCAGCCCTGGGGGGACCCTGTGCTCAGGATGAGTATGCTGGAGGTGTGTCTACCCACCCTGACCACCTGAGGCCTGGCAGTCAGGAAGTCCAGGATCCAGGCACACAGGCTTGATAAGTTAAGACCAAAGGGGGAGGTGTGTGTGTTTATCAACAACTCGTGGTGTGGCGACATACGGACTGTTCCGTGTGTTTTGGCTGCTGAAATGCCATCCCTATTCTCTACCGAGGGAATTTACTGCTGTGTTTTTGGCCGCTGTTTACATCCCTCCGCGAGCTAACTCCACGGCAGCGCTCAGCAAACTCCACAAAGCTATCAGCGCGTTAGAGACTGCTCATCCTGATGCTGTTTTTATCGCCGCCAACGACTTTAACCAGTGCAATTTACGGACTGTATTTCCCAAATACTATCAACATGTGGATATTCCCACCCGTGAGAAGAACACACTGGATCATGTTTACAGTAGTATACGCAGTGCATACAAGGCTGCACCCCGCCCCCACTTTGGACACTCAGACCACATCTTGTTGTTCCTGTATCCAGCCTACAGACAATGACTGAAACAGATAAACCCTGTCACTAAACAAGTCAAACTCTGGACCCCAGAGACTGAGAGCACCCTGCAGGACTGTTTTGCTCGGACAGACTGGGATGTGTTTAAAGCTGCAGCCACGCTGGAGGACTCTTCTGTCAGCATACAGGACTATGCTGAGTATGTGACTGGGTACATTAGCACTTGTGTCGACAACATCGTGCCCACCATACAAGTCAGGAAGTTCCCCAACCAGAAGCCCTGGATAAACAGTCAGGTACACCACATGCTGCGTGCTCGCTCTCTTGCATTTAGATCAGGCAATGAGACGGAGAACAAAGCTCCGAAGTATGGACTGAAAAAAGCCATTACAGCGGCCAAGAGGCAGTACAGAGAGAAGCTGGATGGCTTCTATTCTACTGCTGACTCCGGGCGGATGTGGCAAGGCCTGCAGCACATCACAGACTACAGGACCACCACCAACACTATCAGCTCCACAGACAGCCTGCCAGATGACCTAATTATCTTCTACACCCGCTTTGAGACCTCCAGCCACAGCACAGAGAGGAGGCACACACACACCGGGACCCCCCGACCCCCCTCCCCTCCACTAACCATCTCATCAGGCCAGGTAAACAAAGCCCTGAGGAAGATCAACCCTCGCAAGGCAGCAGGACCACACAACATCCCTGGGCGGGCTCTCAGAGCATGTGCCAACGAGCTGACTGATGTTCTCACCTCCATCTTCAACCTTTCCCTCACTCACAGCACTGTTCCCTCCTGCTTCAAGACTACAACCATCGTCCCCCTTCCCAAGAAGAGCCAACCTGCCTGCCTGAATGATTACAGGCCAGTAGCACTCACTACAATCATCATGAAGTGTTTTGAGAGAGTGGTACTGGCACACATTAAGAGCAGCATACCGGACACCCTAGACCCCCTGCAGTATGCCTACCGGCCCAACAGGTCCACCTCAGACGCTATCGCTGCTGTCCTCCATTATTCCCTCTCCCACCTGGAAAACAAAGACTCCTACATCAGGACGCTCTTTGTAGACTACAGCTCCGCTTTTAATACGGTCATCCCCCACAGACTCATCCACAAAATGTCCACACTTGGCCTGCACCCCACCCTCTGTGACTGGCTCCTAGACTTTTTGACTGGCAGGCCCCAGTCTGTCAGGATTGGTAATAGGACTTCAGCCAGCATTATTACAAATGTTGGTACTCCACAGGGATGCGTCCTCAGCCCCATCCTCTACACCCTGTTCACCCACGACTGTGTCGCCTCCCACAAGGACAACATCATCCTAAAGTTTGCGGACGACACCGCAGTGATAGGACGCATCACTGGCGGGGACGAAGCGGCTTACAGGAGGGAGGTGGCCAGTCTGGTAGAATGGTGTGAGGACAACAACCTCACCCTCAATACGGACAAGACGAAGGAGATGATAGTGGACATGAGGAAGAAGAGGGGACCTCATCGGCCACTGTACATCCGGGAACTCGAAGTAGAGCGGGTGAGCAGATTCAAATACCTGGGCGTCCACATCAGCGAGGACCTCACCTGGACACTTAACACCACACAGCTGGTTAAGAAGGCCCAACAGCGGCTGTACTTTCTGAGGAGGCTGAGGAAGTTTGGCATGTCGCCCAAGATCCTCAGCAACTTCTACAGCTGCATTGTTGAGAGCATCCTAACCAGCTGTATCACTGTGTGGTACGGCAGCACTACTGCTATGGACTGCAGACGCCTGCAGAGAGTGGGGAAGACCGCTGAGAAAATCACCAGGACTCCACTGCCCTCTCTGCAGAGCATCTACCACCACAGAGCCCACAGGAGAGCCGCCTCCATCCTCAAGGACCCCACCCACCCCCAGCACGGACTGTTCACACTTCTACCCTCAGGCCGGAGGTACAGAAGTGTTAAATGCAGGACCACCAGACTAAAGAACTCCTTCTTTCCCACTGCCATCAGGCTCCTAAACAACACATAGGAGATTATAATCATGGACTACCTCATATAACTGTACTACCTCATATAACTGAACCCGACTGTTAAATTTTCAGTTTGCACATGCATAATAGCACTGCTTACATTTGCATTGTTTTATTATTATTATTGTTGCTTTTTTATTATCACATGCTGCCTTAAACTTTGTTATCTTGTATATTTTGTTTAGTATATATTGTATATTTTTTAGTATTGTACATTTTACATTGGTTGGCATTCTGCGGACAGCAAAGCAAGAATTTCATTGTACAGGGAAACATGTTTTCTACTGTGCATATGATAAGAAACACTTTGAATTGAATTGAATTGAATTGAATTAACTAGGGCACAAGTCACACGATCACAAAACACAGCATGACAGGAAAACCCACATGCATACAGGACAAGGGACGTAACACTCTTTCCATAACCATACTGTCATGATAAAATATCGGCAGATAGCTAGATAACTGTGGCTCTAGTAATTTATGTCGGATGCCTTCAATCTGTAAACATTTATCAAATGTCAATAGAGTATGAAATAAGAAGTGGCATTGAATTAAAGTGGAGTCAACATTAATATAAATATAATATATATCAATAAATATAAATCATTCTGCCATTGACTTGGTGACTTGATGAAGGGACTGTGACTGTGTCATTTAGCAGACGCCTTTGTCCAAAGCGACTTACAACAAATACAAATCTATCCATCAGTCATCATAAGAAAGTTATCAATGCTCAGACCAGGAGCCATAGGCAGTCACAGTCCCTTCAGAAAGTATTTAGACCCCTTCACTTTTTCCACATTTTGTTGTGTTATAAAAATTTGCCATCAATTCACACACAATACCCCAGAATGACAAAGCGAAAACAGGTTTTTAGAAATTTCAGCAAATTTATTTAAACTGAAATACAGAAATACCTCATGTACATAAGTATTCAGATCCTTTGCTATGACACTCTTAAAATTAGCTAAAAAGCAAAAATTTCATTAACAAATCACTCAGTAAGTTGAATTGAGTCCATCTTAATGCAAGCATAAAAGTTCATGTAATTTTGGAATTAATATCTTTGTTTTTATAGGGTCTCTGATTTGCATCTGAATCATTTACACACTGTGTAGATTAGGATGTCACTACTAACTCAGCAAATTTCATAATTTTCTCTTGATCCTGACAAACTCCCCAGTCCCTGCCAGTGACGAACATACCCATAACTTGATGCAGCTACCACTATTCCTCACACGAGAGATGGTGCAGAAACTGCATTGCATGTGCTGGATTTGCACCAAACATAATGCTTTGTAGTAAAACCAAATAAACACATTTCCAGCGACTTTCTTTGCTGTATCACTTGAATTCATTGTTGCAAACCATCCTGTCATGATAAAATATAGGCAGATAGCTAGATAACTGTGGCTCTACTCATTTATGTTTGATGGCATCAATCTGTAAACATTCATCAAATGTCAATGATGAGTATGAAATAAGAAGTGTCATTGAATTAAAGCGGAGTCAACATTAATATAAACATAATGCATATATATAAATAAATATAAATCATTCTGCCATGGACTTGGTGTCATATTAAAGAGGAGATTATTTCCTTTAAAACTAAACAAACTTGTAGTGGTCCATTTTCCTTTGTTTTTTTTTGCAATACTTGCACCGTGAGTGCTTCATGCACCACATCCTTCGATTCAGGATATAGTGAAACTGAGACTGTTCCCAGTTCCACCTCCAGGACTTTCCCCACTCCTTCCCCACCCCTCCCCACTCCTTTTCCACCTCTCTCTCATACCAAGGTGCCTTGGTCTGTGTGTTGGCATGTTTAAAATGTTATTTGTTATATAAATAAATCAAATAAAATATATTTTTTCTTCCCCTGATTTTGAGGATTTTTTGAAAAATGTGTTTGTATGTTAGTGCTAAGGGAGCATGTTTTAATACAACCTGTGATTCTTATCTTTAAAATGCAATTTATTTCATGTTTCTATGTGCTACAGAGGCTTAGATATTAAGGTTTTTGTAGACGTTGACAATTCTTAGTATTTTTTCAGGAATCCCTCAGGAGATAAGGACATTTATCCTAGAATACCATAGGTTTTGATAGCCGTTTTTAGCAGGCGTTTTAGGAGTAAATGGGCTAAAACTAAACAAACTTGTAGTGGTCCATTTTCCTTTGTTTTTTTTGCAATACTTGTTATTACAATACTTATATTACTATAATATGTAATAAAATGAGCATGGAATTTGAAAAGTCTCAGTAATCTACAGCAGCGTTCTAGAATTCGATTGGGTGCTAGAGGGTTAAATAAGGAAAATCTCTGAATGATAAATCAATTAGAGAAGATTTGACTAGGAGACATTTAGCCTAAAATGGGCTTGGATTTACTCCATGAAATTGCGGGTGAACGTCGTAATGGCCCAGCTATGGTAATGGAGCACAGCTCCTCCTGCATTCTACATTCTGACTGACACAACTCAAAATGGAATCTAGATCTGCATTCACTCTCTGATCAACCATATTTACAGTATACTATAAAGTTTATAATATGTAATTCAAAATCAAATCTGCCTTATATTGCGATAAACAAATGCAACCACTACTGTATACACATCAACACCTTTATTCACCATAGACATATTAATGTGTTGAAATATCTAACAGTGAAACAAAGCTTATATGTGGAATTAAGGCTTAATCGATGCTGGCATAACTGAACGTCTGAGTCCAAAAGAGAGGTGGTACATGAGGATGGGTCTGATTGTCTGATCTCTCAGACCGTATATGAGACAGCTCAGACACCTGGGTAAGTTAACAAGGGTTAGAAACAGAACATAATGAATACGCACCATTGTGACCCTGTCCACCTTTCCATTCAAGGCTGACAGTATTGTAGAGACCAGGGAGGAGGAGAGAATGAGGAACAACTGTACCAGATGCAGCAGCAGTGTTCTACGGGCCTTACTGTTGAAAGCTTTGTCAGAGGAGGCAGTCTTGGCTGCCATCATCACACCAATATATGACCACAGGATTAAAACAACCACCGATATAAAAGTGATGCAAGTGAATGCTTTTTCTATGTCAGCAAATACTTTCAGCTGGAAAATCTTTTCTTTAGAGCAGTAGTCCTGCATTAACTGACCCATGGGTATCGACTCTAGAACCAGTAACATAAAAATACGAATGAGAGTGTTGATGGAGCACAGGAGCCACACCACAGCAATGGCCACAAATGTGGTCTTGATGGTGGCAATGTCAGCATGCCTCAATGGGAAGCACACGGCCACATACCTCTCCAGTGACATCACAGCCAGGTTGAGAGAGGAGATGCGAGTAGAGATCATACCAAACATGGCAATAAACAAACATATATAACGTGTCATGTACAGTCTGGCCATGGCCAATATGTAAAGCAGCTGACCTACTGCCAACTGAAAGGTGTCAGCAAAGAGATGATTGTACAGCAGGATGTAGCGAGAGGTCTCACGAAAGACTGGCTTGCTCCTCAGTGAGAACAACATCACTCCATTGATGAACAGGAAGACGAGACACGGTGACACTGTCAAGAATCCATAAAGTCCTATCACCACCTGCCCTTCATACTGCTGACTGACTGTAATGTTGTCCTGGGGTTGTGTTGTATTTGACATGTCTGTGAAGCATCTGAGGAAGCATACATAGATGTAGAAAAATACATATATTATATAGTACATCTGTGAGGCACATATTTCCTGCACTGAACAATTAGACATAACTTTCAAGCAAATGTTCATTAGCAATATGTATGATTATTCTAAAAGTATTGATTGTGTACCGTGAATTTTGGCCTAAATAATTTATGTCACTGCACAAATTGTAAAAGCCAATAGAAAAGTATACACCTCAATAAATAAATAAACTGAAACAGAGGCAGAGTTTTTGATTCCTTGTTGATCTCCTAAAATCATTTCCACTCAAATGGACTGGGTAGAAGAAATACTCACAGTGAACTAAGGCTTCATGCTTCGCAGGGTTCTGCCCAGGTTAGAGAGCAGCTATAGTATGATCTGGTGGGCTTGTCTGTCATACACCTCATATAAGAAACTCCCCTTTATACCCACATAATTCCATCACACGTGTCAGTCTCGTCACCTCACCAATTACAGAGAAGCATTGGGGGGGTGGGACAGCCTTTAGACTGTGTGTGTGTGTGTGTGTGTGTGTGTGTGTGTGTGTGTGTGTGTGTGTGTGTGTGTGTGTGTGTGTGTGTGTGTGTGTGTGTGTCGGAGTGTGTTCATTAGAAAGCCCTGGGGAGTTGACAGAAAGTGAGATAAGTGAAGTTGGTTTGGTTGGTTGTTTAGCTGATTGGATGGATGAATGGATCGATGAAAGAGAGAATGGATGGATGAGAGGGGAGCTATAGAAAGATCAACATAATTAAGAGGTTAATCAGTATGGGTTATACTGAGTGAAGCAGTAGTGACTGTTGAAAGGAAGAAAGGATGATGCTAGGTAGTTGAAAGGTTAGATAGATATAAGGTTGGAAAGATAGAAGGTTAGATAGATAGTATGTTAGAAGGTCATAGACAGATAGATAGATAGATAGATAGGATGAGTCTGGGGTAGTTCAGTGGAGTGGGTAGAGGGTTGGTTGGTTGGTTGAGTGGTTGAGAGTAGTAGAGTTGGTTGTGTAAGTGGTTGAGAGTGGTTTCAGGTTGGTGGAACTGGTAGCCAAGGGAGTGCATTGTTTTGTAATCATTCTGTTAATGGGTTCTGCAGGTCTCCTGTTCAAGAGTTCTGAAAGCAGTTCCAAAGCAGTTGCAGTACCAATGGGGAAGAATGTTGACCGAAATCAACATTCCACCATGTTAAAAGACAGGAGTTTTTGAGTTACAGTTTAAAAGTATAATGAGTTTGAACAATCTAAATATAAGCAACTCAAGTTAGACCTCTCCGCACGTTTTAAAGTTGGAATAGTGTGAATAGCTTAAAAGTTGTAGGAGAAAAATAAGTTCCTGAAGAAACTTTGTGGGCTTGCAAAGTCATATTTTGGTTGTTTAAATCGTTTGGATGATAGATAGATAGATAGATAGATAGATAAAGATGGTTTGATTGGTGGGTTGGATGGATGGATGAATGGTTGGTTGGTTTGTTGGTTGATTAGATGGATGAATTGTTTGATGAAAGATATTTATATAGATAGATCGATCGATCGATCGATCGATAGATAAATAGAGAGAATGGATGGATGAGAGAGGGTATAGATTGATAAACATTTGGAGGTTAATCAGTATGGGTTTGAAGGTTAGTTAGATAGAATGTTCTACGGTTGGGTGGTTCAGTGTAGAGTTGGTTGGTTCACCGGATTAGGAGTTTTTGGAGTTACAAAAAGCAAAAAGAATAGGTATCAGAAAGCTTTTTATCAGGGTTGATAAGATTTTCTGGGTCGTTGAAAGAAAGTGAGATACATGTAGTCTTATTATGGTAGTGGATAAAGTTAAAGACAGTTTAGTTGGTTGGTTAGTTGGATGGATGAAGGGATATGTTACAACCCGGCTCGCTAGGGGAAAGGGAAGCAACATATAACCAGGTGGAATTGGTAAATTATAGTTATTTTATTAACAAGGAACTTAAATTGTCTTATAAGGGTAACAAAGGTGATACAGATTCAGTGGCTACAACAACAGAAAAAAAGGACCTGCAGGGGCTGTTCAACTCAAATAAACATATAACCAAAAGCAAGCTCATAAACGCAGAGCAAAACCTAAACTTTCATCATGTAATCAAAACCAAAACGAAAACAAAACCTCACTGGCCTAAAGCAGTGGACAAAACTTAGGTACAGTGCAGAACAGCCACCTCTACTCCTGGAGAGTCTAAACAAAGGAATCTACTGAGTGTGGTGCAACATCAGTGCAACAAAACTATACTTGGCCCAATTTTCGGTAACCATAAACTAATAAACGATTGCGCTAAGCACAGTATCACAATACTAACACGTTTCTACACAGTCTATTGTTCTACACAAGTCTCACGGGTACTGGTCAAACATACACAGCCCCGCCGACTGACAAGCTGGCCCGGCTTTTTATCCGGCCCGCGCTGGGACCCGATAGGCGCGCTGGTTGCGATGCATCCAATCCGGATCCGCGCTGGCGATGTCGACGGAGTGGGCGGAGCCTCGGAATTTGTAGCGCGCAGCCTGCTTGACAGCATAACAGAGACATTCGGGCGGGTATCGGCTGCGGCCGTAACAGGATAGTTGAATGAGAGGATGGATAGATGAGAGAGTGGAGGTATAGATAGATAGATAGATAGATAGATAGATAGATAGATAGATAGATAGATAGATAGATAGATAGATAGATAGCATGAGCCTAAATCAACATTCCACCATGTTAAAAGGGAGGCGTTTTTGAGTTCCAAAAAGCGGAATAGTTTAAGTATTATGAGTCTGAAAAATATAAATGTAAGAAACTCAAGTGCAAGAAACTCTGCACGTTTTAAAGTTGGATTGGTGTGAATAGCTTAAAATGCTCTAGGAGCGGTAGCATACTGAAAAATCGGGAGAATTGTAATAATAATAATAATTGTAGCCCTATGGAAAATTAGGCCTAACTATTAAAAGTTCATTGATTAATAAATAGGAATTAATAAATAGTATAAATAGAGTTTCATGGGTTAAGTGCATGTATTGAATTATTTATATGATGTGAAATGTATTTTGTTTTCTTAAATACTATGTTCACAATGCTGGCAATAATGTAAAGGAATTTACTTTTGATTTCTGTGAGAAAAGTATTCAAATATAAAGTTTGTGCATTTTGTTTAATTTCATGAGCCAATGAGAATGTGAGTTGAAGGTCAGGTGTCAGGTGGATGAGTTTAGTTGGAGAAGGCGAAGAAAGAGAACGGATGTCGAGTGAAATTTAATAGTGTGGAAATAGGTAGCCCACTTATTTCTGTGTTTAGAACAAGGTAATGCGAGTGCACAACCCGTGAACTCTATAAGTTATTACGTTCGGCGTATGACCTGTTTTGGAACACTTTCTCTGCAGAGGAGTAACCGTTCAGACGGTCAACCACCTTGCTTAGCCTAGCCTAGCTCAACAGTGAGATAGCTAGTTTTTCTTCGGAGTGCTTATGGGCTGTGTGTTCGACCAACACGGGAGCTCAAGACGTCTATAGCAACCGGGAGAGACAGTAGCACACAAGATTCCTGCCGTTCGAGAAAACTGCACCGGTTGCCGAGAGAGGAGCTTCACGCGGCTGCCGGCTCAAGGAACTGGGAGTTTCGGTTTTGTCGTCTAGCTCGTGAGAGTGAAGGAGCCGCCATTTTAGGTGAGCTACAACGCACGCAAGCTACACGCGCCAGGCATGCAACGCACTGGACTTTGGTATAGTTATCATAGTTATCATTGCCGGCTTTAGAATAGGTTTTATTTAATTTCATTGAGGTTTACAGTGTTTACCAATTAAATTTGGATATTTGAATGTGCACGTTATTACTGATACCTGTAGTGAACAGACAAAGTAAGCATACAATAATAGTTAGAGATAACATTTTATTTAAAGAAAACAGGTTAGCCACCCCTATTAATTGCCCAGAACAGCAAAGGGGCGCTACATAACAATAATAATAATAATAATTTTGAGTTGGACTTGCTGAAACAAGCCCACTAATAACAATTGTAGGCTATAAATGTGCTTTGTCATGCAGTGACAGAATGATAACTGAGGTTATGCAAATTATAAATTGGGCAAAGGTTTTTAAAGTTGTTGCTGCATCATCATCTTCCTATTCCCCAACCTGTAACCATTTGCGCGGGAAAGTTCACGCGAGCCGCTCCTTGATCTAAACTACAAACAATGTTGTAATTGTCTCCGAGCCACCTCGATCATTTTAGTTATTTTCAGTTATTTGTAAGAAATCACCAAATTGCTGGTTATAAATATGTGTTTATTATTAAGCTTCGTCTTTTGATTTGAACCATTTATGCTTGTAAACAAATGCTAACTGCTTATGCGCTATTGTTTCTATGAAGAAAACACCGACAGTTTACTGCAGTAAGTGTCATGATAACATGAACTGATAGGTAAATGTCCACAATTTCGCATTATTTGGGATATTTTGAACAGTTTAAAAAGTTCCGAAACAGCTTGATTTTCTAGCCATATCAAATGTATCGAAAACTGAAAATTAACTATCTAACAATAATTAAAATTAACTATCTAAAAATCTGCGCAGGCGCCGGCGTGAGCAGGCTGTCCATCCAGTAGCTCTTGTTGTTTTGTCTTTTTACGTCTTTTTAACTACTTTTCCGTTTGCAATTTTTATATTTTATTTACATGCAACGCGTGGACATGTTGTATCCTATGGATACGGATACTTTTCCGCAGGAAAGCAGCAGCACAACGCGGACTTACTCGAGGAATCTGCTACTCGAGCTCAGATCAAAGGGAACTACCGACAGTACTTGCGTTAACAGCATTCCGAAGGAGATTCGACGGCCTTATCGAGGCTGCAGAGCTGGGACTAAAGTTAAGGAGAGGGTCCTAGCGAAGCGGTGGAAGTATAAACCGTCGATCCCTTCGTGTGTGATGGGTAACGTTAATTCACTTTCCAACAAAACGGACGAGCTGGCAGCTTTGGTGAGGAACGTAAAACTACAGGGAATGCAGCTTGATGATTCTCACGGAGACGTGGCTGAACAACAACACACCAGATGCTAACATTGAGCTCCCTGGTTTCTCGCATGTGAGAGCGGACAGAGACCCGAGTTTAAGTGGCAAAAACAAAGGTGGCCGGCTTGTACTCTACATCAATAACAGATGGTGTAACCCTGGACATATTACGGTAAAGGACATGATCTGCTGCCCTGATGTTGAATTACTAGCGGTGAGTTTACGTCCCTATTATCTGCCCCGAGAATTTACGAACGCCATCATTATCGCTGTGTACATACAACCCACGAGCTATGGCTGAAACCGCGTGACGTCATCCACTCTACCATCGCGAAGCTCCAAGCTCAGTACCCCGATGCTTACATTGCCATATCAGGGGACTTTAATCATGTCACATTGGATTCAACACTGCCCGCCTTTCACCAGTATGTCAACTGCCCCACACGACAGAGCAGAACAATTGACCTTCTGTATGCAAACATTAAGGATGCCTACACCGCCACATCACTACCACCACTGGGGAAATCAGATCACAATCTGGTCTCCCTACAACCACTGTACACTCCATGTGTTCGGAGAGAACCAATCAGAACACGCACCTTCAAGAAGAAGTCCCCCGAGACGGATGAGGCCATGAGGGACTGCTTGGACATAACAGACTGGAATATTTTCCAACAATCATATGGTGATGACATTGATGGGCTCGCACACTGCCACTCCGACTACCTGAACTTCTGTGAAGACATTGTTGTTCCCACAAAAACACAAAAAGCGCTGCTTTCCAAACAACAAGCCTTGGATTACCAGCGATGTCAAGGCCCTCCTCAATAAGAAAAAGAGGGCGTTCAAAGAGGGGGACCTAGCAAAGCTGAAGCACGCACAAGGGGAACTCAAAGTCAAGCTGAAAGAGGCAAGGGAGTTATACAGAAGGAAGGTAGAGAGGAAGTTGCAGCAGAACAACGTGCGAGAGGTGTGGGATGGGATGAAGATGATGACGGGCATGAGGAAGAGCAGTAGCTGTGTTGAGGGAGGTCGAGACCGGGCCAATGGACTGAACCAGTTCTACAACAGGTTTGACCACCCAGCTGCGGTGGCCTACCCCACCCCCTCTCCAGGAGCTGTCTCTGTCTCTTTCGGTGTGCAGGGCCATTCTACACCTCTCCCCCATCTCACACACCCCCCCATCATCAAAGGCGTCACCGACCTCAATCACCAGCCATCGGCCACTGTCTACTGGAGCGCCCAGGGACAAAGAGCCAACCCACCACCCACCCCCCCCTCCCTCCCAGCCCCTCCCCCCTACAATCACGGCAGACCAGGTGAGATCGGGACTAAAGCGACTTAACCCCTGGAAGGCAGCGGGTCTAGACAAAGTGTGTCCCAGACTGCTCAAGACCTGCGCTGCCGAACTGGGAGAGCCGCTGAGGTACTTATTTGACCTGAGTCTACGTCTTGGTAGGGCCCCAACACTGTGGAAGACATCATGTCTTATCCCTGTCCCGAAGAAGCCACACCCAAAAGAACTCAATGACTTCAGGCCTGTCGCACTCACCTCACACATAATGAAAACGATGGAGAGACTGCTTCTACATACACTCAGACCCCAGGTTAGCCATGCACTGGACCCACTACAGTTTTCATACCAGGAGAAGGTTGGAGTGGACGATGCCATCACATATCTACTGCACAGGACGCATTCTCACCTGGAAAAGCGCTGTGAGAATCATCGCCCACCTGGTATCCTGGATCACTGACTACCTGACAGGGCGGCCACAGTTCGTCAGACTGAAGGACTGCCTCTCGGACGCTGTGGTATGCAACACCGGAGCACCACAGGGAACTGTGCTCTCTCCTGTCCTGTTCACCCTGTACACGTCTGACTTCTGCTACAACAAAGAGTCATGCCACATGCAGAAGTTTTCGGACGATACTGCAATTGTGGGGTGTATCAGAGATGGGCAGGAGGGGGAGTACAGGAGCCTGGTGGAGGACTTTGTGCAATGGTGCAAACCACCTACAACTCAACACTACTAAGACCAAGGAGATGGTGGTGGATTTCCGTAGGTCTAAGCCCGCTCTGCTACCAGTCTCCATTGAGGGAGTCAATGTGGAGGTGGTCAGCACATATAAGTATCTGGGGGTACACCTGGACAATAAACTGGACTGGTCAGCCAACACTGATGCGATTTACAAGAAAGGACAGAGCCGGCTGTACTTCCTGAGGAGGCTGCGGTCCTTCAATGTCTGCAGCAAACTCCTAGGGATGTTTTACCAGTCTGTAGTTGCCAGCGCTCTCTTCTATGCAGTGGTGTGCTGGGGAGGAAGCACTAAGAAGAGGGATGCCGGGCGACTGGACAGGCTGGTAAGGAAAGCTGGCTCTGTTGTGGGAGCTGAACTGGAGAGCATCACTTCAGTAATGGAAAAAAGAACTCTGAGCAAACTGCTCACCATCATGGACAATGAAGGTCACCCACTGTACCACACCATCATCCAGCAGAAGAGCTTGATCAGCTGGAGGCTACGAGCACTGACATGCAAAACTGACAGACTGACTAAATCATTTGTCCCCAGAGCCATACAACTTTACAATATGTCAATCAAGGGCAAAGAGATGGACTTCTCTGCATAACCTCCACCCTCTGTATCACATCACTATCATGTATCATGTCACTGTTTCACCTCATTACCGTAATTTCCGGACTATAAGCCGGTACTTTTTTCCCACGCTTTGAACCTCGCGGCTTAAACAATGACGCGGCTAATTTATGGATTTTTCCCGCTTTCACAAGCTTCATGCCGCCAAAAAACTGAGCAAAAAAACACATTATGTGACGGTGCTCAGTTTTTTGGCGGCATGAAGCTTTCATTAGACCAATGAAATTGCCGAACGGGTTAAGGTGAAACAATGTAACTGTTTAGATTAAATCGAGCGCGCTCAAACTTCCCATCATTCTGATTACGGTAGTCATTTTGAAAGCCAAAACAATCGCCACCGCAATGAAGTTTGAGGATTTTAGAGGTGGACCATCGTGGTGTCTCAGATTTATGAGACGTAAAGGCCTGTCCATCAGGGTACGGACGAGTCTGTCAGCAGCTCCCTCCCGACTACGAGGAAAAAGTTTCAAACTTCCGCAAATTCACTGATGCAAAGATAGCGGAGCATTCCATCGGCCCGCACGACATCATGAATATGGATGAGGTCGGTAGGCTTGGTAGGCTACTGTTTACCGCTAATTATTTTTTTTTGTTACAAGCCGTGTTTCGTTAAAGCCTATTTATTTTTGTTACAAGCTGTGTTTCGTTAAAGCCTATTTTTTTTTGTTACAAGCCGTGTTTCGTTAAAGCCTGTGTAAAGTTCATTTGTTTCAATGTACCGGTAGGCACCTGCGCTTATTTATGTTCAAAATAATTATTTTTTTAAAATTCAGTGGGTGCGGCTTATATTCAGGTGCGCTTAATAGTCCGGAAATTACGGTAACTACAATGTTTACTGGCTATGCTAGGCCTCATACACAGCCCCTACCTCCCTCCACCAGCCTGGACTTAATGCACTTTAAAAATAGTCCATATTTATGTAGCCCGTATTTAGTTTTTAGTATTTAATGCTATAATTGCACTGTCCGATAATTGCACTGTCTGCCTTACCTTTTTGCACCTCACCTAACTGCAAAGACGTTTACAACTGCACCTCGCCTGTTTACAATCCTGCTGATGTTGTATGTTATGTGTGATACCTCTAGGTCTGTACGCTACTTGGAACCTGAATTTCCCCCTGGGATAAATAAAGTTTCTATCTATCTATCTATCTATCTATCTATAGTACATTGTACACGTAAAGTTGTCACTGTAAAAACAGAACCGTAAAATGTTCATGTTGTCATTAGACATTTTTTTTTGTTTTTCTCAGTTGTAACACTTCAGTCACGGAAATGTCTGCGCCGAATCGTCCTCTTCAGTTCAGCTTGGAGGAGGTGGCCCGACTGTGCTACGAGAGTGAGACTGATTCTGTCTCTTTGCCCATGGAAGGTGATGATGACATTGTGAGTGAAAGTTTGTGGATAGACAGCCTAAGCCTCAGATCTCGTAGGGAAAGAACCCCTCAAGGCTGCTATCTAGGGACCTGTCTCTTCACAGCCAAAGAGGGATCAATGTTTTGGGGGGCAGAGATCACCAAGTACCATCGTGGGGCTCGCATACAGTGGGGGAAATAATTATTTGATCCCCTGCTGATTTAGTTAGTTTGCCCGATTACAAAGAAATGAGCGGTCTATAATCTTTATGGTACTAACAAAATCAGCAGGGGATCAAATAATTATTTCCCCCACTGTATGAAAGCTGTAAGATCTGGAGTTGCAGCGATTTCTCACCATATAGTTTTGACGAGGAAGGTACCTGAACTTACCTTTGTGACTGTGTTTTTTGAAATATGTTTTCGGACGGACGACTTTCAACTTAGCTATCAATAGCAAGATCGTCATCGCCGAAAAGGGAGCACTGTTTTGGGGGGCGGAGAGCACCGCAGTCAGGCTTGCATATGAGAGCCATCATCTCTGGTTGGAGTGATTCTCTCCATGTAGCTTGACTGAGAAGTTCACTCAAATGACATTTATATCTGTGTGATTTGAAAAATGCTTAGAAGGCTCACTTTCGATTTCTATTCCGAAAAACTACCTCGCTAAAAGAGAGTGAGCGTTTAACTTTTGTGCTGCGCTTGTGTCGGTGTCACTCAACGACTCCACCCCTCTGTGTCTCTTACCATAACCATCCTGTCATGATAGAATATAGCTAGATAACTGTGGCTCTACTCATTTATGTTTGATGCCATCAATCTGTAAACATTCATCAAATGTCAATGACGAGTATGAAATAAGAAGTGTCATTGAATTAAAGCGGAGTCAACATTAATATAAACATAATGCATATATATAAATAAATATAAATCATTCTGCCATGGACTTGGTGTCATATTAAAGAGGAGATTGTGTCCTTTAAAACTAAACAAACTTGTAGTGGTCCATTTTCCTTTGTTTTTTTTGCAATACTTATATTACTATAATATGTAATAAAATGAGCATGGAATTTGAAAAGTCAGTAATCTACAGCAGCGTTCTAGAATTCAATTGGGTGCTAGAGGGTTAAATAAGGAAAATCTCTGAATGATAAATCAATTTGAGAAGATCTGACAAGGAGACATTTAGCCTAAAATGGGCTTGGATTTACTCCATGAAATTGCGGGTGAACGTCGTAATGGCCCAGTTATGGTAATGGAGCACAGCTCCTCCTGCATTCTACATTCTGACTGACACAACTCAAAATGGAATCTAGATCTGCATTCACTCTCTGATCAACCATATTTACAGTATACTATAAAGTTTATAATATGTAATTCAAAATCAAATCTGCCTTATATTGCTATAAACAAATGCAACCACTACTGTATACACATCAACACCTTTATTCACCATAGACATATTAATGTGTTGAAATATCTAACAGTGAAACAAAGCTTATATGTGGAATTAAGGCTTAATCGATGCTGGCATAACTGAACGTCTGAGTCCAAAAGAGAGGTGGTACATGAGGATGGGTCTGATAGTCTGATCTCTCAGGCCGTATATGAGACAGCTCAGACACCTGGGTAAGTTAACAAGGGTTACAAACAGAACATATCGAATATGCGCCATTGTGACCCTGTCCACCTTTCCATTCAAGGCTGACGGTATTGTAGAGACCAGGGAGGAGGAGAGAATGAGGAACAACTGTACCAGATGCAGCAGCACTGTTCTACGGGCCTTACTGTTGGAGGCTTTGTTAGAGGAGGCAGTCTTGGCTGCCATCATCACACCAATATATGACCACAGGATTAAAACACCCACCGATACAAAAGTGATGCAAGTGAATGCTTTTTCTATGTCAGCAAATATTTTCAGCTGGAAAATCTTTTCTTTAGTGCAGAAGTCCTGCATTAACTGATTCAAAGGTATAGACTCTAGAACCAGTAACATAAAAATACGAATGAGAGTGTTGATGGAGCACAGGAGCCACACCACAGCGATGGCCACAAATGTGGTCTTGATGGTGGCAATGTCAGCATGCCTCAATGGGAAGCACACGGCCACATACCTCTCCAGTGACATCACAGCCAGGTTGAGAGAGGAGATGCTAGTGGAGATCATACCAAACATGGCAATAATCAAACATATATAACGTATCATGTACAGTCTGGCCATGGCCAATATGTAAAGCAGCTGACCTACTGCCAACTGAAAGGTGTCAGCAAAGAGGAGATTGTACAGCAGGATGTAGCGAGAGGTCTCACGAAAGACTGGCTTGCTCCTCAGTGAGAACAACATCACTCCATTGATGAACAGGAAGAGGAGACACGGTGACACTGTCAAGAATCCTTTCACCACCTGCCCTTCAAATTGCTGACTGACTGTAATGTTGTTCTGGGGTTGTGTTGTATTTGACATGTCTGAGAAGCATCTGAGGAGACAAAAATACATCCATTATACATCTGTAAGGCACACATTTCCTGCACTGAACATTTAGATATATGCATGTAACTTTCAAGCAAATGCTCTTTGGCAATCTATGCATGATTATTCTAAAAGTGTTGCTTGTATTTACCTTGAATTTTGGCCTAAATATATATGTGGCCGCACAAATTATAAAAGCCAATACAAACATATTTGCCTCAAGTAAAATAATTTAAAAAAAGGCTCTTGTGAAGAGAAAATGAAAATGAATCACAATGCAACAGCTTTTGATTCTGCAGCTTCCCTGTTTGATTCACATGAATTCAGATCAACCACCTTGTAGATCTCCGAAAGTCATTTCCCCTCAAATGGACTGGGTAGAAGAAATACTCACAGTGAATTAAAGGTTCATGCTTTGCAGGGTTCTGCCCAGGTTAGAGAGCAGCTAGAGTATGATCTGGTGGGCTTGTCCATCACCCACCTCATATAAGAAACTCCTTGGTCCACCCATCACACGTCAGTCTGGTCAGTCTCCAATTACAGAGAAGCATGGGACGACGACGAAGACAGCCTTTAGACAGTGTTTGTGTCTGGGTGTGTGTGTGGGTGTGTGTCTGGGTTGGTGTGTGTGTGTCTGGGTGTGTGTGTGGGTGGGTGTATTTCCAGAGGATTTACATTCAAATAGGATAAGGCGGCGAGCCAGCAACAATGAAAGAGCTATAACATGAGACTTTTTTGTGTTAATTGTATGTCTTCTGGAACCACTCTGAATATAGAGGCAAGTTGGTTGGAGGAACGTTTTTTTCTATAAACAATTGAAAAAGTCTGTGTCCCAGAAATTGTGTGAACATATGCATGACCAAAACATGTGATATAATTATGCAGGGGGTTGATGGCACCTTATAGAGGTGGGATCAAGAGAGGATTCATTTTAGCCATTCTGGTTCTGTTATGGATGGGGGTCGCGACCCCCAGTGCAGGTGTCTCCCTCTGTCCGTCCACTGTGCCACCTCAATCACAAACTAATCACCAGCTCCTGTGTGTAATTGTCACTCATGCTATATGTGCTCTCACTTCCCTTCACTCCCCGCTTAGTCTTCACCGTTTGTTGGTCACTTTGTGAGCGTAAGTTATATGAAAATACAAGTACTATTTTGAGACTGTGATCTCCCCTTTTGTTTTCGAGCATTGAGTCTGTGATCCTTTTGTTTGGTACTGCTAACTACTCGTCCGCCTCCCTTTCTCTGCACCGCACCTGAGTCCGCTTACAATACCTAAACCAGACAGGTTCTTGAAAGATGTGAAAGGTTATTTTACTTAAATTGAATAAGGCCATGCCTAACACATATTGAAGAGGAGTGAACAAGACTTAAGCAGGATTGCTAAGTATTGTCAGAGAGATCAATTCTGATATCCCTTTCCCAACGGGATCTTAATTTGTTTAGTGAGGGACAATCAATATTATGAATATTGTGATACATTCTAGAAATGCTTCCCTTTACTAAAAGGTCAGTGTCCAAGCATTGACCTGTGCGGCCATGAGGAGGAATATGTGGGAATATTTTATAAATAAAACTGGATTTGTAAGAATATAAATAAATGGGTAGGTGGGATGTCATATTTGTTGGACAAAAAATCTAAAGAAGCAAAGGTATCACTAGGAAAAAGGTCATTTAAAGTTTCCCCACAGTTTTAGGGTGCCACAGTTTGCAAGCATGATCAATGATAGAGGGCAAGAAAAAGGGATTGGAGTGTACTGGCATGAGGGGGACCATCTCCATGTAACCAAAAAGATTCCTGAACTGACCCCAGATTTTGACATAGCTCCTAATAATTGGATTTGTGATATAAGATAAATTACCCAGTGGAAGTGGAAAGAACAAAAACGCAGGTAGAGCAATATGCTGATACAGAGTTATATGTTTGAAGAGTAGCGCCAATGAAGGGGTCAATTTTCTATTGGCTCACACTTATAGAGACTCAAATAATCCCTTCACACAAACCTATGGAGCAAGTTGCCAGGCAACCGTTTGCTTGTCTGGCTATCAAGTCTGACAAATATTGCTAGCTGGGATTTTAATTTTCAAACTGAATAAATACTGCAATTTCAAGTGAGAAACTTCGTAGCTATACTAAACGTTGTGTGGTTAAACCCATTCAAGAGAGAGATTTTCCAAATCTGTGGTAGTTTCTCGTTTTACTTGAGAGTAGCCATGAGGTTTTGGGGCTGAAACTCCAACTTTTCGTCCACCATTTATCCCCGTTTTAAGTCTTGTTAGCCATACTTACATATCTTAGTCCAATAAAAAAAATCAATATTGAATAAATCAGGAAATGATTTTTGGAACTCTTTGAAGCCTCCACTAATTTCATTGGCGTCACTCTTCTTATGTACCACTCTGCGCTGGTAAAGTGGAACTCAATGGAGACACCTAAACAAGCGGCAGCGCTGTAACACTGACATAATCGTGCAGATATTTGACTGTCAAACTCGATCCAACCTTAATAAAATTGACTAGTGTTCATTATTCCTATTATATCCTATCATCACAGAAACTGAGGCAGTATGAAAAACCAGAGAGCTTCGTTGTCATGGTATTCTATGATTATGATCTAATCACTATGCCAGAGTATTAAAGGTATAATAACCAGGTAAAATCCATTCATTACATATGTTTTGACCAAACCAATTGCTCGAAATAAATGGGTAATGTGCAAGACAATTCAATCAAAATGTGTTTCTGCACTGAGACTGACCAAAATGTTTAAATGAAAAATATGTTTGTTCTGATACAACCAGTAAACAAAAAACTGAGGATATTTCACTGCAAAAAATGAAAATGTTCACTTTAGGTCTACATGAACAAGTAATAATTGTTATTTTTGTTTTGTTTGCAATTGACACAATTTAAGATTTGACTGAAGTCAGAGGAAACATTCAGTTCCACACCAGGTCTCGAATTTCATCATTTTAGGGACAAGGCCACTTGGCCTTCGGTGTTGGCACAAAGGACAAATGCCAGGGCAGCAAGTCCATCAAATAAAACATAGGGACGCATAAGGTTAAGGATGATTTTATTTTTAATACATGGTATAACTATCAGTGATTTTCCACTTTCTCCACTGATCCTGTGCTCCTTGCTGCAAAGATGTTTGATCCCGTGAATTTCTCAACAGAAGAAAAGCTCTTGGAGGAGTTTGGTGAGTTACATCACTTATGCAAGCACTTTGAGCCTCTTCTCACCAAAAAGGGCTGCAATAAGGCTGAGATAGACAGGGAGTGGTTTAGAGCGAAAGTTTAGAGCGAACGTTGTTATAAAGACTGCAGCACCACGCCTTTGTAACAAAGCCTTTCTTGTCCTTCTCAAAGCTGAAACTCCTTTATTCACCATAGACATGTTAATGGGTTGAAATATCTACAACAAAGCTTACATGTGGAATTAATGCTTAACCGATGCTGGCATAACTGAACGTCTGAGTCCAAAAGAGAGGTGGTACATAAGGATGGGTCTGATTGTCTGATCTCTCAGGCCGTATATGAGACAGCTCAGACACCTGGGTAAGTTAACAAGGGTTAGAAACAGAACATAATGAATATGCACCATTGTGATCCTGTCCACCTTTCCATTCAAGGATGACAGTATTGTAGAGACCAGGGAGGAGGAGAGAATGAGGAACAACTGTACCAGATGCAGCAGCACTGTTCTACGGGCCTTACTGTTGGAGGCTTTGTTAGAGGAGGCAGTCTTGGCTGCCATCATCACACCAACATATGACCACAGGATTAAAACACCCACCGATATGAAAATGATGCAAGTGAATGCTTTTTCTATGTCAGCAAATATTTTCAGCTGGAAAATATTTTCTTGAGAGCAGAAGTCCTGCATTAACTGATTCAAAGGTATAGACTCAAGAACCAGTAACATAAAAATACGAATGAGAGTGTTGATGGAGCACAGGAGCCACACCACAGCGATGGCCACAAATGTGGTCTTGATGGTGGCAATGTCAGCATGCCTCAATGGGAAGCACACGGCCACATACCTCTCCAGTGACATCACAGCCAGGTTGAGAGAGGAGATGCTAGTAGAGATCATACCAAACATGGCAATAATCAAACATATATAACGTATCATGTACCGTCTGGCTGTGGCCAATATGTAAAGCAGCTGACCTATTGCCAACACAAAGGTGTCAGCAAAGAGGAGATTGTACAGCAGGATGTAGCGAGAGGTCTCACGAAAGACTGGCTTGCTCCTCAGTGAGAACAACATCACTCCATTGATGAACAGGAAGAGGAGACACGGTGACACTGTCAAGATTCCTTTCACCACCTGCCCTTCAAATTGCTGCCTGACTGTAATGTTGTTCTGGGGTTGTGTTGTATTTGACATGTCTGAGAAGCATCTGAGGAGACAAAAATACATCCATTATACATCTGTAAGGCACACATTTCCTGCACTGAACATTTAGATATATGCATGTAACTTTCAAGCAAATGCTCTTTGGCAATCTATGCATGATTATTCTAAAAGTGTTGCTTGTATTTACCTTGAATTTTGGCCTAAATATATATGTGGCTGCACAAATTATAAAAGCCAATACAAACATATTTGCCTCAAGTAAAATAATAAAAAAAAGGCTCTTGTGAAGAGAAAATGAAAATGAATCACAATGCAACAGCTTTTGATTCTGCAGCTTCCCTGTTTGATTCACATGAATTCAGATCAACCACCTTGTAGATCTCCGAAAGTCATTTCCCCTCAAATGGACTGGGTAGAAGAAATACTCACAGTGAATTAAAGGTTCATGCTTTGCAGGGTTCTGCCCAGGTTAGAGAGCAGCTAGAGTATGATCTGGTGGGCTTGTCCATCACCCACCTCATATAAGAAACTCCTTGGTCCACCCATCACACGTCAGTCTGGTCAGTCTCCAATTACAGAGAAGCATGGGACGACGACGAAGACAGCCTTTAGACAGTGTTTGTGTCTGGGTGTGTGTGTGGGTGTGTGTCTGGGTGGGTGTGTGTGTGTGGGTGGGTGTGTGTGTGTGGGTGGGTGTGTGTCTGGGTGTGTGTGTGGGTGTGTGTATTTCCAGAGGATTTACATTCAAATAGGATAAGGCGGTGAGCCAGCAACAATGAAAGAGCTATAACATGAGACTTTTTTGTGTTAATTGTATGTCTTCTGGAACCACTCTGAATATAGAGGCAAGTTGGTTGGAGGAACGTTTTTTTCTATAAACAATTGAAAATGTCTGTGTCCCAGAAATTGTGTAAACATATGCATGACCAAAACATGTGATATAATTATGCAGGGGGTTGATGGCACCTTATAGAGGTGGGATCAAGAGAGGATTCATTTTAGCCATTCTGGTTCTGTTATGGATGGGGGTCGCGGCCCCCGGTGCAGGTGTCTCCCTCTGTCTGTCCACTGTGCCACCTCAATCACAAACTAATCACCAGCACCTGTGTGTAATTGTCACTCATGCTATATGTGCCCTCACTTCCCTTCACTCCCCGCTTAGTCTTCACCGTTTGTTGGTCACTTTGTGAGCGTAAGTTATATGAAAATACAAGTACTATTTTGAGACTGATCTCCCCTTTTGTTTTCGAGCATTGAGTCTGTGATCCTTTTGTTTGGTACTGCTAACTACTCGTCCGCCTCCCTTTCTCTGCACCGCACCTGAGTCCGCTTACAATACCTAAACCAGACAGGTTCTTGAAAGATGTGAAAGGTTATTTTACTTAAATTGAATAAGGCCATGCCTAACACATATTGAAGAGGAGTGAACAAGACTCAAGGAGGATTGCTCAGTATTGTCAGAGAGATCAATTCTGATATCCCTTTCCCAACGGGATCTTAATTTGTTTAGTGAGGGACAATCAATATTATGAATATTGTGATACATTCTAGAAATGCTTCCCTTTACTGAAAGGTCTGTGTCCAAGCATTGACCTGTACGGCCATGAGGAGGAATATGTGGGAACATTTTATAAATAAAACTGTGGATTTGTAAGAATAAAAATAAATGGGTAGGTGGGATGTCATATTTGTTGGACAAAAAATCTAAGGAAGCAAAGGTATCACTCGGAAAAAGGTCATTCAAAGTTTCCCCACAGTTTTAGGGTGCCACAGTTTGCAAGCATGATCAATGAGAGAGGGCAAGAAAAAGGGATTGGAGTGTACTGGCATGAGGGGGACCATCTCCATGTAACCAAAAAGATTCCTGAACTGACCTCAGATTTTGACATAGCTCCTAATAATTGGATTTGTGATATAAGATAAATTACCCAGTGGAAGTGGAAAGAACAAAAACGCAGGTAGAGCAATATGCTGATACAGAGTTATATGTTTGAAGAGTAGCGCCAATGAAGGGGTCAATTTTCTATTGGCTCACACTTATAGAGACTCAAATAATCCCTTCACACAAACCTATGGAGCAAGTTGCCAGGCAACCGTTTGCTTGTCTGGCTATCAAGTCTGACAAATATTGCTAGCTGGGATTTTAATTTTCAAACTGAATAAATACTGCAATTTCAAGTGAGAAACTTCGTAGCTATACTAAACGTTGTGTGGTTAAACCCATTCAAGAGAGAGATTTTCCAAATCTGTGGTAGTTTCTCGTTTTACTTGAGAGTAGCCATGACGTTTTGGGGCTGAAACTCCAACTTTTCGTCCACCATTTATCCCCGTTTTAAGTCTTGTTAGCCATACTTACATATCTTAGTCCAATAAAAAAATCAATATTGAGTAAATCAGGAAATGATTTTTGGAACTCTTTGAAGCCTCCACTAATTTCATTGGCGTCACTCTTCTTATGTACCACTCTGCGCTGGTAAAGTGGAACTCAATGGAGACACCTAAACAAGTGGCAGCGCTGTAACACTGACATAATCGTGCAGATATTTGACTGTCAAACTTGATCCAACCTTAATAAAATTGACTAGTGATCATTATTCCTATTATATCCTATCATCACAGAAACTGAGGCAGTATGAAAAACCAGAGAGCTTCATTGCCATGGTATTCTATGATTATGATCTAATCACGATGCCAGAGTATTAAAGGTATAATAACCAGGTAAAATCCATTTATTACATATGTTTTGACCAAACCAATTGCTCGAAATAAATGGGTAATGTGCAAGACAATTCAATCAAAATGTGTTTCTGCACCGAGACTGACCAAAATGTTTAAATGAAAAGTATGTTTGTTCTGATACAACCAGTAAACAAAAAACTGAGGATATTTCACTGCAAAAAATGAAAATGTTCACTTTAGGTCTACATGAACAAGTAATAATTGTTATTTTTGTTTTGTTTGCAATTGACACAATTTAAGATTTGACTGAAGTCAGAGGAAACATTCAGTTCCACACCAGGTCTGGAATTTCATCATTTTAGGGACATGGCCACTTGGCCTTCGGTGTTGGCACAAAGGACAAATGCCAGGGCAGCAAGGCCATCAAATAAAACATAGGGACGCATAAGGTTAAGGATGATTTTATTTTTAATACATGGTATAACTATCAGTGATTTTCCACTTTCTCCACTGATCCTGTGCTCCTTGCTACAGAGATGAATTTCTCAACAGAAGAAAAGCTCTTGGAGGAGTTTGGTGAGTTACATCACTTATGCAAGCACTTTGAGCCTCTTCTCACCAAAAAGGGCTGCAATAAGGCTGAGATAGACAGGGAGTGGTTTAGAGCGAAAGTTGTTACAAAGACTGCAGCACCACGCCTTTATAAGAAAGCCTTTCTTGTCCTTCTCAAAGCGCAGCCAGTCATAACCCCGGGACTACAGTGGTGGCAGTGGTCTTATTTCTTCTGGCTCCGTCTACCTCTTGCTCATCTCCTTGTCCTGTCCCAGAATCTTAACAAAAGTCACACTGGTGCCTAAAAAACGTATTGACAGGAAAGAGGCAGAGGAGAAAACAGTGAAATCAGCCTGGGCAGTGCGGGCGGGGCATGGCCGCAAGGCATATAATTTTTTGAGGGCCAAACTGGGCCAAACTGAGGGGGCATAAATGAATAAAAGTGTTTCAGGGCAGGAATTTCACGGCGGCCATGGCCGTCAGTGAAATTCCTGCCCTGAAAGTCCTTTATTCACCATAGCCATGTTAATGGGTTGAAATATCTAACAGTGAAACAAAGCTTACATGTGGAATTAATGCTTAACCGATGCTGGCATAACTGAACATCTGAGTCCAAAAGAGAGGTGGTACATGAGGATGTGTCTGATTGTCTGATCTCTCAGGCCATATATGAGACAGCTCAGACACCTGGGTAAGTTAACAAGGGTTAGAAACAGAACATAATGAATACGCACCATTGTGATCCTGTCCACCTTTCCATTCAAGGCTGACAGTATTATAGAGACCAGGGAGGAGGAGAGAATGAGGAACAACTGTACCAGATGCAGCAGCACTGTTCTACGGGCCTTACTGTTGGAGGCTTTGTTAGAGGAGGCAGTCTTGGCTGCCATCATCACACCAATATATGACCAAAGGATTAAAACACCCACCGATATAAAAGTGATGGAAGTGAATGCTTTTTCTATGTCAGCAAATATTTTCAGCTGGAAAATATTTTCTTTAGAGCAGTAGTCCTGCATTAACTGATTAAAAGGTCTAGACTCTAGAACCAGTAACATAAAAATACGAATGAGAGTGGTGATGGAGCACAGGAGCCACACCACAGCGATGGCCACAAATGTGTTCTTGATGGTGGCAATGTCAGCATGCCTCAATGGGAAGCACACGGCCACATACCTCTCCAGTGACATCACAGCCAGGTTAAGAGAGGAGATGCTAGCCGAGATGATACTAAACATGGCAATAATCAAACATATATAACGCATCATGTACAGTCTGGCTGTGGCCAATATGTAAAGCAGCTGACCTACTGCCAACTGAAAGGTGTCAGCAAATAGGAGATTGTACAGGAGGATGTAGCGAGAGGTCTCACGAAAGACTGGCTTGCTCCTCAGTGAGAACAACATCACTCCATTGATGAACAGGAAGAGGAGACACGGTGACACTGTCAAGAATCCATAAAGTCCTTTCACCACCTGCCCTTCATACTGCTGACTGACCGTAATGTTGTCCTGGGGTTGTGTTCTATTTGACATGTCTGTGAAGCAGATCACATGAATTCAAATGAATCACCTTGTTGATCTCCTAAAGTCATTTCCACTCAAATGGACTGGGTAGAAGAAATACTCACAGTGAATTAAGGGTTCATACTTTAGGGTTCTGCCCAGGTTAGAGAGCAGCTAGAGAATGATCTGATGGGCTTGCCTGTCATACACCTCATATAAGAAACTGACCCCTACACCCACATAACACCATCACACGTGTCAGTCTGATCTCCAATTACAGAGAAGCATTGGGCATTGAGGGGGGTGGGACAGCCTTTAGACAGTATGTGTGTGCGTGTGCGTGTGCGTGTGCGTGTGCGTGTGTGTGTGTGTGGGAGTGTTTTTTTTATAGGAGTAGATCAGCTTTGACATTTGTAAATATCATTTAAGTTCTATCAGATAGCATTTCTTCATAATTTCTTCTCCCTTTTTTCCCCCTACCCCAACCCTCCCCTATTTGGAGGACATGAACAGAAAATAATAATTATACTTCTACTGTACAGCTAACTGTACTGCTATTCATCATTCTATGGTAAGGTGCATACAATATAATACTTACAAACATACACATGTACACACATACAAACACTTATAATTTCCCATCATATACTTTTGGAGTATAGAGCAAAAAGAAGAAAAAATGTTTCACTGTCCCATTACTTACTGTAATTTCTGTATAATAAAAGCTTTAAGCGAGAGGTTTGTGAGTGTGTTGCAGATACTGGAACACACTGTGAAGACCTCAGAAGGATTCTGTGAAAGATGTAAGCCTGCAATAGTTCTGTGTGGGCCATCTACGTCAATATTGTATGTGTGAAGGATGCTGTACAGCTCTGCTACTTTTTTTTATTTATTTTTTTAAAATATGTTTTAGGGCATTTCTATTTATTGGGATAGAGACAGTAGAATTTGACAGGAAGAGATGGGAGATGGGAAGGATGGGAGAGAGAGGAGGGATGACATGCAAGACGTGTCAAGGGTCGGAATCGAACCAGGAACCTTGCAAAAAAAAAAAACTTATGCCACTAAGCACCCCACAGCTCCAACATCAACAGTGTCACCACACTCAAGCGGATCACCACTTTCCCTAATCAGAAGCCATGGATGAACAGTGAGGTCTGACTCCTGCTGAAGGCACGCGACATTGCCTTCAGAAAACTGCCCAACGCATCACCGGTTCCTCACTCCCCTCCATTGAGGCTGTCCAGGGCAAACGATGCTTGCGTAAGGCACGCAGCATCGTCAAGGACATTTCTCACCCCAACCATAGACTGTTCACCCCACTCCCCTCCGGGAGGCGCTACAGGTCTCTCCGCACCCGAACCAGCAGGTTCAGAGGCAGCTTCTTCCCTGCGGCTGTCACCCTACTGAACTTGAACACTGCACCTACCTGACAACCTACCAACCCCTGCAACCCCGCCCCCCCCCCACCCGGACAACCCCTGCGACCCCTGCAACCCCTGCAACCCCTGCAACCCCTCCCCTCCCCTGCTCTTACTCAATACCACTGCTCTTCTGTACATATCTGTCCATACTGTTCATACTGTTCATAATGTTCATAATGCACATAATGCACATATCCCTATATTTTCTATAATACTACTGTTAATACACTGCACATATCTGCACATACTGTACATACCTGTTTATACTGTTCATACGGCATTCCATATTTATATTTATTCTGCTATCTACCTTATGTTACTGTTAATACATATATACTGCTAGACTGCATTACCTATACAGCTCTTATGCTGCTACACTGTTTATACTGTAACTTATTTATTCTGCTATAATGCTACTGCTTACTCATATACTGCTTACACTGCACTACTTATATTATACTGCACTACTTACTGTTCATATATTGCACTACCTGTAAATACTGTTCATTGCACTTTCTGCTATTTTGCACTTCTGGTTAGACGCTAACTGCATTTCGTTGTCTCTGTACTTGTACTCTGCACAATGACAATAAAGTTGAATCTAAAAGAATCTAATCTCTGCTACCTTACTGAGAAAATTATGCTATTTCTGTCACAGATCAGTCAGTTCTGACCTATTAGGGGAGTAAAACAATATGATGGATCTGACGTGGTCAATTATAAGCACATTCATTCACCCACCCATGTAGGATCTTTAGGCCTGGAGACTGAGAGTGTGAGATCAAGCCTCTGTCTTCGTATTCCCTTTCTGGTGCACACTATTGTTTCTGCTTTGTGTGTGATTGACAGTTTATTGTGTGTGTGTGTGTGTGTGTGTGTGTGTGTGTGTGTTTGTGTGTGTGTGTGTGTGTGTCTGTGTCTGTGTCTGTGTCTGTGTCTGTCTGTGTTTGTTTGAACATAGATTGTTCTTTTGCAATTCTATGGAGGTTACTAGCACTTCGGCAACATCTTCAGTACATCCTCCTCAATGGATGATGTCTCTCCAAGCCCAAACCAGAGCTCCTACAGAGGCCCTGACTCCCACATCTACAGTACAGTAAGTGCAATCACAACAGGCAATAATGACTACTGAGAGCATTAATTAGGGCACAAAGGATTAGAAGTCCAAACATCCTATCAAATATTAATGTGCATTAATTAGGGGGCAGGGGACTGAATCAGAGGGGATGTATCTGACTGACAGCCTTCTGCAGCAGCAGCTCTCTCGATCCTCTCACGATGCACAGATCAGAGACCAGGACCTGCTGCAGTGTTGTCTGTTCTGTCATCATTCTCTACTGTTCTGCACTGACCCCAGAATATGTCACACCTGGGTATTGATTCACTACTGAGGTGAGTTCAGTTACCACAGAATAGGATTGTTGTTTGTTTGATAGGTCATAGGTGTGGTATTGTGTACATTAGGATTTGAATGGTCAATGCAGCATACCGTAGCATGTGATTGGTTAAGAGAGTGTGGTGCAGCTAAGCAGGAGAGAGGTCAGAACAGTGAGCAGTGAAACTGTGAGCATGTTAAGTTCTGTACTGTATAGAATGATGATCATAAATAGAATTATAATTATATGGTGATGATGATGATGATGATGATGATGATGATGATGAGGTCCAGGTCTGCTTTGTGGCTGTCTGTGCCATGAGAGGGGAGAGCTGCTACTACTGAAGAGTTCCGGGGTACCAATCAGACACATCCCCTCTGGACCAGTCCCCTGCCCCCTCATTATCACACATTAATATTTGATGTGCTGGACTCCTAATCCTTGTGCTGTCATTAACGCTCTAGGTAAATATTGACATCATTAATGTCTCTTGTGATTGAGCTTACTGTAGGCTATTGGGAGTGTGTCTTCGTGGAGCTCTGGTTTGGTCTTTAGAGGGATTGAAATCAAGATTGAGAATGCCCTGTGTAAGTAATGGGACAGTGAAGCATTTATCTTTTTTTGGTTCAAAATCAAACATTTTTTGTACATAATAATATTTGTGTACATATTGGTTTCACCATTCAGAAATTACAACACTTTTTATGCATAGTCCCCCTGATGACAATCTGTACGTTAACCTCACAGTAATTGTTTGATTTCAAATCCAAACGTGTGGAGTATTGAGCCAAAAAAAGAAACAATGCTTCACTGTCCCATTACTTTCGCAGGGCGCTGTATCGGCACAATGGATAAATGTTCAATGGATAAATTCAAGATTATATGCGCTGGGGATGAACTCTGTTTGGTGTCTTGTGTGGTGAATTCTGACCTCTGTGGTGAAGGACTTTCATTATCCTCCAACCTTTATCCAACCTAACCCTAACCCTAACCCAATATGCACCAAGCATATTGATTCAAGATTCAAGATTCTTTATTTGTCACATGCATACAAGTACACAGTGAAATGCAAAAGTGACAGTGCCACAGAGTAGTGCAACAATACGTTTTAAAATAGAATAAAATAAAATAGAAGTACTAAAAAATATAAACAGTATGAACAGTATAAACAGCGGTGAAGCAGGTGGAGAGGAGAAAGAGGGTACTGTGTGTGTACTGTGGGGTACATAATCCAACAAAGATGTCGTATATACAGTGACCAAATCTAAAAAGGCCAAATGCAGGACTGTCCTGCACAATGTGGGATCTACTTTGAATTACCAAAGTCTTAGTCTTTGAAACAAACCATAGGCTACTGTAGGCTACTGTATTTCACTTTTGGGTCATTCATTTCAATCTTATTTGTTGATGGCAGTGGCTTGATAAACAAAAAACAAATATTGATATCCCTCCAGTTCATAAACATTACATTTTAAATACTGTAGCTGTGTGAGGCCTGTCCCATCATCTGATGCTATATCACTTACAAGACAATAGGTCAATATGATTGTGATTGCTGTTTGGGGGTGTGAATTGTTGATTCTCTGTTGATTGAATAGATTAATATATTTTAATTGTATGACACATTAGCATCATCTCGATTAGATTGTGTGAACTTGAGTACACTCCACACATTCAGTGAATCAGTACAAATCTCTGGTTCAAAACGTTGAGACGCATTGACGTGTTCAACACGTATGTAGCCGTGCGGTGCGTCGCTTGACCTCGTTACCGCAGTTTCCCTCCTCGTTGTGCTACGAGATAGCCACAGTTACCGATAACTACCATAGCTATCGTGTACCAGAATAAATATTTCGACATTATTTCACCCATATTGTGACAGCATCACAAAACACGTATTTCAGTCGCTCTACAATTATTAACGCGGTGAGTAAAAACCTAGCTAGGGTGAACATTATTCCAACGATGTTTCTTTCCAACGGCTAACGACGGTAGCTAGCTAGCAATACAGCTTTCAAAAGTTAGCACAACATGTCATGACAGCAGCAGCAGATCGTAAGCTAGCTGTACTATTGACCCATTTTTGGTGTGTTTGTTTGGTGGAAATGTAGAAGATCAGTGTTTCAGTACTGTCGTATGTATCCGCTATCCATTGACAGTCAACGGGTTAAGTTGTGGTTTTGAAAATGCGTTTGTTTATCATAGCCGGTTAGCATGCTATGCTAAACTGGTCATATCTGGTTTTATCCTGCGCAACAGTGGTGACTAATTTCCTTCCATGCAATTATTTTGGAAATTTCAAGCGGATAGCCAGCTATTGGTTGAAGTTACCAAGCTACCTAACTGTATTTGTCTGGTAGGCTGCTAGCTAGCTAGCTAAAACCCTTCTTAATAACTAACGTTAGCTAGTCAGAAGTAAGCTAGGTAATGTTACTACTAGGCCGCAAAGAGACGAGTGCATGTTTTCTGGCGCCCACCTGGAAAACAGCTAGCTAGCCATCGAGATTATGGTTAGTTAATTGGTTTACTGGCACATTTGTCGTCTTTATAACAATAATTGGGATGGGGGAATCGGTCAGGGTTTGGAATAACTGAGTGGAGGTGAGCTGTTATGACGTGCGGTCGGTCGGACCGCTGTGCGGCTTGCTGCCTTCAGTAGTCAAAACAGCATTTGACACAGGAAACATAAATGGAAAAAGACGGATGTTTCAAACTTACAGGGGTATCAGTGTTGCAATGTATTTGATCTGAGACTGGGAGTGTCTGTTCATTCATGGCACATTTTCAGAATTGTCTGGCTTGTTTGCTTGACAAGAAAGAGAAGTGGTCCCGGTTGAACAATGACCAGCTAACAACACTGCTCCTGTTATTTTCTGTATTCAGCATGACCGATTTTCAATGTTCTGAAGCTACCTAGCTTCAGGATCAGATTAAAACTCATTTGAAAACTTAAAAGAACACATGTTTCTGGGCCCCTCTTGACATGACATCTTGGCCTCTTTTGGAGTGTGGACATCATGAACACCTCAGAGTAAACAAGCTCTACTAATCCCTGGGTGGAAAATATTGAGGCCTATACGCTGTTAGTCTATTTAGTTGTTTAACCTCTAGGTTTGAAGTTTACCATTCTCATAAAATAAAAGTAGAATATGAATGTTTAGTACATTCAAGGTCATTTATTTGAACTCATGTCAGTTCTGTTTATCATCTGTCAGTGTCTGGTGGGTTAGCTAACTGCTTTCTATGTTTTCCTGAGCAGACATATGCAGTCCTGCTAGCAGAAGAAGATGTTCAACAAGTCGTTTGGTGCTCCCTTCGGGGGAGGGACCGGAGGATTTGGGACTTCATCCACGTTTGGCCAGCAAAGTAAGTTCCAACAGGGGGCTGGTAAATGTAATCCTAAACCCTGAGGAGTATCTTTGCAGTTTCCTTGTCTTATTGATGTCTTAGCCTCAGCGTCACTCTGCCTAGGCCAATTAAGTTGCCCAACTATTGCCCTTCAGTTCACTCCTGCAATTGTGCTGTTTGATAAGTTAGAGGACTGTAGGAGAAGACTTGCCATTGCCTGTATAGATTCCCTAAAGGGATGTTGTTGAACCTGTCTTTGCAGACACTGGGTTTGGGGCGGCAGGTGGCTTTGGGGCCTCGGCGTTTGGGGCGACTAACAACACTGGAGGACTCTTTGGAGCGACGCAGAATAAGCCAGGTTTGCTACCTCACCCTGATCCACACTATGACCCCTGTTACTCCGTCAGTGCTCATCAAGAGACTGTTCGAACATCAGATCTGCTCTTTTTTCTTTTACGTCTTTTAGTACAGTCACAGACATCTCTGTTATTGAGTCTGCAGGTGATGGGCCTATTATCCCACGATGTCAATCCCTGTTACACCTTTAGCTGAGCCCCGGTATCGTAGCAGTATATTTGACCACTACAATTTGAGTCAGAGTCTGGCCAGTGTTTTCCAAACAGTGGTTTAGGGGTCAATATTAACAGTGACGAGATTTAACCTTGCCTCCATAGCGTTTCAGTTGAATTTCAGAGACTAAAGCGACTTATCTTTCTCAGTCAAGTCTTTCGGTTTTTTCTTTTTTTTGGGGGGGGGGGGTGGGCTGGGGGGGGGCTTCACTTTGCCCTTCACGACTTAGCCTCACTTTCCGTATGTGTTGAAAAGTATCTCTTAAAAGCGGTGGATGGAGATGGTCCTCATTCATTGAATTAGCAGCATTCTCTGTTAGGAGGAAACGTCTCTGTGGTGTAGCCGAGGTCTTTTGTATATTGTTTGCATAACCACAGTAACGCTACAGACTCTTGTTTATAGCTATTCTTTTTATTACGTTGGACGTTTTCATTGAGTTATGAGAATTCTAGCATTAATAGGCATGTAAAGGCTATGGTAGGCATGTTAAGACTAGCTTTTGCACTGTGATGTCATGTCTGCCTGAACAGTGAACCTGCATGATCACACTGCCGCTCGCTGAACAAGAGAACTGACTATGTTCTCTATAGATATATCTAATCATTCATAAGAACGGTGAGTGTTTTCAGTGCCCGCCGTGATGCTGACATGTGGTGGATGAATATGTGTGTGTCTAATCCCACCCTGTAATGCTTTACTCTCTCAAAAGTGGTTGCAGCCAATCCTCAGCAAATCCACACTGGTGCAGGTAGAGGAGGTAAGCATGGGCTGCTGCGCGCACACACAAACCGTTCTTAAAGGGGCGGCCGTGCACACAAACAGTCCGCATTCTGGTTTCAACGCGGCTGCAGACCGTGCATACACAGTGCCCGTTTTTGCTATTAAAAGGGGTGTCTGTGCACAAGTATTAAGAATTAGGCCTAGTTCTAGGTTCTGAAAAGTCTGCATTCTGCTTCTAAAGGGAGTGTGATCATGTAGACAGATGACACTGTGTATGGCCCTGTGTGTGTGTGTTTGTACATGTTAGAGAGTGAGTGTTGTAGCTTTATAGGGAGGGAGGAGGAGAGAGGGCAAGCTGACGGGCTGCATGTTGAGACCTCTCTATGATCGATGAGGTGGTTCAGATGGGCCTCCTAGATGCCTATTTGTTCGGGGTTAGTTAGATCACAGGGTGAACAACTCCAGTCCTTGAGGGATGCAGTAAGGTAAAGAACCAAACCGTCGGATCCCACAAGAATTTGAGTTGAGCACCTTAGATTTAGACCTATGGACTTGTTTGTGAACTGATGTGATGTGGTCTGTCTCTCCCCCCTCCAGGTGGGCTGTTTGGGTCCAGTACGTTCAGCCAGCCGGTGACGTCGTCCACCAGCAGTGGGTTTGGGTTTGGCGCCGCCAGCGGCACGACCACCAGCCTTTTCGGCAGCGCCAACACGGGAGCAAGCGGCGGACTCTTCTCCCAGCAGAGCAATGCCTTTGGTGCCGCCAAACCAGCCTCCTTCAGCAGTCAGTCTCCTACTCTTATTACTGTCTTGGTTTTATGTCTACTAGAATTAGTAGAACAGACATTCCTGTTTAAAGCTGTTCTTTGGAATGTTATCTTGGAATGATGAGTCTTTTTTCACTCAGTATTCCATGCGTGCAACAATGGTCAATTCTATTCCACCACTGGTAGAATTATGAGGGAATTTGTTCTGTTGGGCTGCTACATCAATGCCCATTCCAGAGCCTTCTATTTAGACAGTAGTTAATGGAGGGCTCTGATCCATTCTACTCATTCTAATTCTATACAGGTTTACAATGAGATACAGTAGGTGTTAATAGAAGGCAACTGTAGTTGTTAATAATTAAACATTTATCTGAATTATTTTGTCTGTGATTATATAGCCGATTGGGGATGTGGTGTGTTGTTGATGATGATATTTGGATAAATGTTAAACAGGTAACATGTTTTGCAGCATTTGGCACAAGCACCAGCAGTGGGGGGCTGTTTGGGACGACCAACACTAACTCCAACCCCTTTGGAGCGGCCACAGGCTCCATGTTCGGGGCTTCAGCGGGGTTCACTGCCACACAGCAGCCTGGCACCACGATTAAGTTCAATGTGAGTTTGATCTGAGGTAGCCAATACAGGAACAATAATCCCGCTGACAGTATTGCTGATTTCAAAAGTGACATTGTTGTCTGAGTTGTTCGTCCCATGACAAATTCACTATTGGGTGCAGCAATATAATGCTTCATGTGGGATTCTTTTGACTTGAGTTATCCCACCAGACCTGGACTAAACTACCACTAGATACCGATAATCCTGTACATAGTATTATCTGAATGAATGCCCTTGCCTGTCCACCTCAGCCCCCGACAGGAAGTGACACGATGGTGAAAGGGGGCGTGACTACGAGCATCAACACCAAGCACCAGTGCATCACAGCCATGAAGGAGTATGAGAACAAATCACTGGAGGTGAGGAACAGAGCTGAGATCTGGACTGAGAGTTGATTGACTTGACTTACTTTACAGCTTTAGACGAAGGAAAGGATGCAAGGAGAGAGGACAACTTCAGACTATTGGTATCCACTCTAGGACTCGGTCTCTGGTCTGTGATCTCTGTGATTCCAGACCTCTATTTCACTGTCTCCTCTGGATTCTCTCTCTATCCCTCTCGCTCCCTCCTTCACTCTCTCTCTCTCTCTGTAGGAGCTGAGGTTTGAGGACTACCAGGCAGGGAGGAAGGGCCCCTCCAACCCCATGGCTGCTGCGACAGGGGGAATGTTTGGGGCAGCAGCTGCAGCCACTCCCAGTACAGCCGCAGGGCTGTTTGGCGCTTCGTCCACCAACACAGGTTTCTCCTTCGGCCAGGCCAAAACCTCTTTTGGCACCGGTGAGTCGGAACATTACGAGTCGACCATTGTACGCAACAGTTGGTCCTTTGGCCGGAGCATAGCACCATACAGTAGAGAAAATAACAGCACCGCAATATGTCTTAATGCCCTCCCTTCCTCGTGATCTCCTCCCCTCTCTGCCCAGGTGCCGGAGGTTTTGGTGCCGCCACAAGCGGTCTGTTTGGCCAGCAGCAACAGCAGCAGCAGCAACCCCAGCAGCAGCCTCAGCAGGCAGCCAGCCTGTTCAAGCCGTTCGGTCAAACTGCTGCCACCCCAAACACCGGCTTCTCCTTCGGCAACACGGCTGCCATGGGCCAGCCCAATACCAGCACCATGGTGAGCCAACACACAGTGTTGTGTGTGTGTGTGTTTACACAAGCATGTTTGTTTTGTATCAGAAGACTTTTAACTGTCTTCTCTCTCTCCCCCAGGGTCTGTTTGGTAACACGGCTGCGTCCCAGGCAGGGGGGTTGTTTGGAAATGCAGCTCAAACCAGCACAGCCGCTGGCTTTGGGACAGCCACCGGGCTGTTCGGCCAAACCAACACTGGCTTTGGCAACGTCGGCGCACAGGTATAAATAAGCAGGTGTTGCACCTTGCCAGGGCTCTGGGAACTGCTCAAGCGTCATGCATTTGTAGGGTTTAGGTGTGAGAGAGATGGAACACACACTTTAATATGTCCTGTGTGTGTGTTTCTCTTACCAGCAGAGCCTGTTTGGTCAGAAGACAGCTGGGTTTGGTGCCACGACCACCAGCACGCCCTCGTTTGGTACAGGCACCGGCCTCTTTGGTAACAAACCTGCCCTCACCCTGGGCACTGCCACCAACACATCCAACTTTGGTTAGTCCTCCTTTAACATACTCATTGTATTATCCTGACGACATGTCTTTTTAGCAAAATGTTATTCCCTCAGCTTCGCATTGGGTCTCTCGGGTCCTGCTTCAGTGCATTTGCTTGCCCAGGCCAGTAAACCCACTATAGTAACAGTGTTGTTCTCTCTATTGCGTGAAGGTTTTGGTGCCAACCCGGCTGCTGGAAGTCTCTTTGGGACCAAAACGGCTGCAGGAGGACTGGGGACTGGGCTGGGAGCGGGCTTTGGAGCAGGTACATACGGAGCAAGTGACAAAGTAGAGATGGGAAACTTTAATGGGGATATGAGATGCTTGTGATGCCTTGCCTGAATCCTGAGCCTAGGAAAACACTGCTCTGTATTGGCATTTTTAACTGTGTGTATATGTGTGTTGTATTGTCAGCAGTGGGGACAGGGCAGACATCCCTGTTTGGGAACACTCAGAACAAGCTGGGTACCACTCTAGGAACGGTGGGACCGTTCGGAGTACCAGGGTTCAGCACTGGCACAAGTACTCTGGGCTTTGGAGCGCCACAGCAGCCCGTTGGTAACTACTCTCTCGCTCTCGCTCGGGGATGTAACAGGTCAAAGGATTTACAGATGAACCAATAGATGGATGAGTAATATGGGTGAATAAATAGCGTGTGTGTGTTTGTCTCCCCCAGCTCTGACGGACCCTAATGCGGCAGCGGCCCAGCAGGCAGTGCTGCAGCAGCAGATCAACGCTCTGGCATACTCCCCCTTCGGAGACTCCCCCCTCTTCAGAAACCCCCTCTCAGACCCCAAGAAAAAGGAGGAGGTGAGACACACGGCTCTTTGGGAAAGACTTTGTGATTTAGGAACGCTAGGATTTCCTCTCGTCTTAACGATGTCCGAGCGACTCATTCTCCCTCCTTTCCCAACAGCGTCTGAAGCCCACCAATCCTGCGGCTCAGAAGGCCCTGACCACTCCCACTCACTACAAGCTGACCCCGCGGCCTGCGACGCGCGTGCGGCCGAAAGCTCTGACGTCATCGGGCTCCAACAAGTCGCAGCTGTTTGACGGGCTGGATGATGATGAACCTTCGCTCACCAACGGAGCCTTCATGCCTAGGTGTGTGCTCAGTCCCATATCAACCACCGGGCTTTATCTATAGATACATCTCATCTCTGGAACGAGTAGTAGTGGAGCATGTCATGGATGTTTCAACGTATTGAACGCTGCAGATAGAAATGGAATGAATAGAGCTGACATGATTCTTTACTGTACATGTCAGAGAGGCATGTCTCTTCACAATCTAGATTTATTTTTGAACATTCATTATGCTGAACACGGCCCTGATGTGTTTCTCTGTGGTGTTTTGAACAGGAAGAGCATCAAGAAGCTGGTGCTGAAGAACTTGAATGGCAGCAGCCTGTACAGCAGCCCCATCAACAGAGAGACTGATGACCTGGCCTCACCGCCAGAGTACCCACACAATGGACTCAGGTAAGACACACACACACACACACACCACACGATATCTGTCCCAAATAGAGTTTCTCATCCACTGTGTCTGGGATGTTCATGTCTAACAATGTCTGTGTTCCATGTCTCTGACAGTATGGATGATGAGGACGATGTGAGGGAGGTGTTGGAGGGGGAGGACAACCTGGAGGTCACCAAGTTTTACACCAATCCCATCTCCAAGCCCACCCCCCACGCCCAGGCCAGCCTATCCCTGCAGGACACCATCTCAGAGCTGAATGCCCATAAGGCCGGGGGAAAGAACGGATTAGAGGTGCGCACCCAAAATGCAAATCTGTTAATATCTGAAAATAACCGTACAGTGCGTGTCATTCAGTCACAGATGGACGTCAGTTATGACATCACTGTCTGTCACCTTCTTTGTCATTGTCCAGGTGAGCAGCGAGGACATCTCCCTGGGAGATGACTCCCTGCAGGAGGAGCGAGAGGAGGAGCAGCAAGAGGTGCAGCAGGCTCCCCACCCTGCAGGTCAGAGCCTCACCTTTGACCTCTCACCTTTTAGACAGATCCACTGTTCAAACAGGAAGGACATACTTCTCTGACGTGCGTGTGTGTATGGGCACTTTGTCAGGAGAAAGATTGGATCCTTACATGCCACTAAAAAGTCCTATTCATCCTGTCCCTCTCTCAGGTATCGTTCTAGGGCGTGTGGGGTACTACACCATCCCCCCCATGGAAGAGCTGGCCAGGATGGTGGATGAGAATGGAGAGTGTGTGGTGGAGAACTTCACTGTTGGCAGGAAAGGTATACAGCTCTCTGTTCTCCCTCATAACAGGGTCTTCCATTTGTAAAGTATTTGCTGTATACTGTATATCGGTATATATGTATCAGTAACTGACCGTTTTGTACTTTGATGGCTCACTGCTGGATTTTCTGATTGGCTTGAAGGTTACGGCTCAGTGTTCTTCCCTGGCGAGGTGAATGTGACGGGAGTGAACCTGGACGCGATCGTTCACTTCAGACGTAAAGAGGTCATCGTCTACCCTGATGACAAGAACAAGCCTCCTGAGGGGGAGGGGCTCAACAGGTGAGTGACAGATGCTGAGGGACACGAACCGCCCAATGGGTGGTAAAACGGACAATGGAAAGTTCTTTTTTTTTTTTTTTTTAATTATCAGAGATTATTTCAGTTTCGCTATTTCACCCCTCTTTCTCCCTCTCCTCTCATCCACCTCTCCTCTTGCTCTCTCGTCCTTCTCTCTCCCAGGCGAGCAGAGGTGACTCTGGACGGGGTGTGGCCTAATGACAAGACCACCTGCACTCAGATCAAGAGCCCCGAGCGATTGGCTGAGATGAACTATGAGGGCCGGCTGGAGAACGCCTCACGCAAACAGGGCGCCCGCTTCCTGGAGTACCGCCCAGAAACCGGCTCCTGGGTGTTCGAAGTAAGCCGCCCCAGAAACCCATGCAAACCTCCCCATACAACGCCGTTTATACTGTGTGGACGCAGATCCCTCACAACATCACCCTCACATTGTGTAACATGGCTCACTCTCAAAAGCATGTCTTCCTTACGGTCTCTTACCTCGTTCCCTTTTACCACACTCTCTCTGTTCACACTGGTTTAACCCTCCCTCCCTCCCTCCCTCCCTCTGCAGGTGGCCCACTTCTCCAAGTACGGCCTGCAGGACTCGGACGAGGACGAGGACGTCCCTCTCAAAGCGGATCCCAAGAAGCTGAAGACCGCGACAACACTTCCTCCGGGGCTGCAGCAGCTTCCCCCGTCCCAGCAGAAGGTGGCGCCACTGGCTCAGGTAGACGGAGCAGCGCGCGCCGAACCAACACCACACTGACCCTGCATAGAGCCACTGCTCTCTACATCACCTGGAAGGCCTTTAGCGTGTAGCTGACGATCAGACGGGACGCGTCTCTTATATTTATTGATCAGTGGAGGTGTGCATCAGGCCGTCCCCTCCACCCAGGTTCCCCTTGTACCCGAGGTGCCGAAGGGGCCCCGGCGCACCAATCACAGGTGGGAGGGTGGATGGGTCGGGGGGATGGTGCAGGACTCATGAATGTGATACAAATAGGATAGGATATCATGATATTTCTGACATTGTCCTATATGTTTTTGTATCCTCATTGAAATTGATAGCCATATTTTTCAGGTGGTAGGGATAACATCTCTGTGTGTGTGTGTGTGTGTGTGTGTGTGTGTGTGTGTGTGTGTGTGTGTGTGTGTGTGTGTGTGTGTGTGTGTGTGTGTGTAACATCAGGTGGTGGTTAATTTCTGCCCCTCACAATTTATGATTTAGAATTAGCACCTTTCTCTATGCTCACAAACATACCTGGAGCAGTGGGGATTTTAATTAATTTCAGGTGCCGGAGGGTTGTGGTCAGATGATGTAATGGAAGCCAAAGTGTAAAGTTTGATTGTAAGATTTATATGAAATGTCAGCTCGGCCATCTTGTGCCATCAAGTGTTTGTATTTTGACATATGTAAAGAACTTTTGTGTGTACATTTTAATATAGGGCCTAATCTACCAACAGTGGATGGATGATATTCTTTACTCTGTCTTTGGGGATGTTTTTATGATAAGATTTATGAAGCCTTAGATTTAGAAAAGCCTTTTTTTTTTTTTTTTTTATACAGAGCTGTTACACATTAGATAGAGTTCTTAAATGTCCTCAAAATACATTTATTATTCTTGATTTGTGAATTTCTCTTACATGGGAATATACAGTTATGTTTTATCCCAACTGAGATTATGAGGGATGTGTGTTTAGATGAAGTAAAGCAACTTTGCTCAAACATACAGCACATACTAAGAGTTAGGCCTAGGGTTCCCTTCTAATCAAGGGTTTAGACAATCACAGTATTTCCACTTATGGCATTAAAGTCATGCTTTGAGTTCAGTCATATATCTTATCTTGCTATGTATGTATAATTTGCCTATACGTGTGTGTGTGTATTTTTATGCTAAGAAATAAATGATTTAAGATGACACATACTGGTCTGTCAGGCTTGTGTATGTAGACAAGACTTTATTAAGAGTGATCTCCACCATATGTGGTGTTCTCTCCCTGCTTAACACACCTGTACCATCTGCTCATAGAACACCACCAGAATTCACTGACCTAGAACTGTTCGTGTCTGTGCGTATGTATAATTGTGCGTCTGTGTGTGTGTCTCCCTGCTGTGTGTGTTCAGTCCACTGCAGTGCTGGAGCTCCTGAGTCGTGTGTCTGAAGTGGACAGCGACATGGCAGATATTACCCAGGATGCACCAGCTGAGAGTGTGCTGGGGGAGGAGGAAGGGGAGAGTGGCCTGATGGGGGAGGACGCCGGGGGTCGGCTGGGGGGTGTGACCCCCGAACACGACCATGTCTCGGCATCCAGTCAGATTGCTTCCTCAATGGGGATCAACCCTCACACTCTACAGGTAGAGCACACTACATTACAGTCCTCATCTAGTTAGTATATACTACTTTACACCTAGCACACTCCATTACAACCCTCATCTAGGTAGTACCACTATTGTCAAAGTGGGGTACGTGGATCGATCTAGGGGGTACGCGAAATAAGTCTGATTTACCTTCCCAAACAGTTCTGTTGAATACCCGACTGCAGTCTCAGTACCAAAACTAAATGCATGCACCCGATCCAACAGAATAATATGATCACAATGTATAATATGTAAGGGATAATGTTCATAGAATATCACTTAGGCTACAAAATAACCGACAGGGGGCACATGACTGTTAAAAGTTTGGGAACCACTGAGGTAGTACACACTACTTTACACCTAGCACACTACTTTACAGCCCTCATCTAGGTAGTGCACACTACTTTACACCAAGCACACTACATTACAGCCCTCATCTAGGTAGTGCACACTACTTTACACCAAGCACACTACTTTACAGCCCTCATCTAGGTAGTGCACACTACTTTACAGCCCTCATCTAGGTAGTGCACACTACTTTACAGCCCTCATCTAGGTAGTGCACACTACTTTACACCTAGCACACTACATTACAGCCCTCATCTAGGTAGTGCCACACTACTTTACACCTAGCACACTACATTACAGCCCTCATCTAGGTAGTGCACACTACTTTACACCTAGCACACTACTTTACAGCCCTCATCTAGGTAGTGCACACTACTTTACACCGAGCACACTACATTACAGCCCTCACACATTGCATGCGTCCATATGTATTCCCTCATACTATACATGCTTTCCTATGGTGTTCACTCCTGGTTCTTCAAACACATGTATGCTCTCTTGTGCTCATCTGTATATGTTTCCCATGTTCCTCAGATCATGAAGGCATCTCTGTTTGCCGAGGATGATGATGGGGACATGTTCCAAGAGCAGGGAGGGATGAAGAGCTCTGTAGATATATCCTCCCCTCGTATCCTCCTTCAAGGCTCGCAGGGCAGACCCTCCAGTAAGACACACACACACACACACACACACACACACACTCAATCAATCGTACACTCTGTCACTACAGTGTTTAAAACATCCATGTAGCAATACAGTCCACCTGAAATGCAGATTTGTCTGCAGTTACCTGTATCTGACCTGGTCCTCTCCTCTCCATCCTCAGTTGGCGGTCTCCTCCAGACTCGTTTCAGCTCAGGCATGTTCTCCCAGTTCCCCGATGTTCCCTTCGGAGGGGGCCTTCCACAGAGGCTAACTATGTCTCGGGCGTCCTCGGCGGTGCCTGAGCCCTCACGGCTCTCCCCCTGGCCCTCGCTTGGGCCCTCCTTCCTATTACCTACCCCAGCGCCGGAGGCCTCTATCAGGACGGTGGGGGCTCGTCGCCTGGGGGGGCCCGTGGCCTCGGAGAGCTCTGTGACGCTGGGGAAGGTTGGTATCCACCATCTATCATTTGAATGAATACTGTTTTTATCATGTGTAAGAGTAAGCCTATGTATTATTTTATTTTTTTATTATTATTGATTTTTTTTTAAATTTCACACAAAATGTGTCCTTATTCTCCATCATTTTGGATATAAGAAAATCTACGTTGTCGTTTTGATGAATCACGCCTGTCGTTCCAGGGCCGTCTGCTGATGGACGCGGCGCTGTTTAGTGGCCGGTCGTTCCGTGTGGGTTGGGGTCCGGGCTGGACTCTGGCCCACTGCGGAGACAGGCTGAGTGGGGCCGGAGCCAAGGACCAGGACCCTCAGGGAGATGGAGGAGCTGCAGGGTTTGGATTCCTTCCCAAACATGCCAAGAGCAAACAGTAAGCACATAAGAACGCACGCACACACACACACACACACACACACACACAGTGAGTGCATCAGAAAGTGCTGAGTGCATCAGAAGGCACTGCTGCATGTCCAGAGTTGTCTTATCTCTCATCTGTCTCTCCCTCCTCCTCCTTCCTCCCCCTCTCTCAGGATGTCAGAGAGCCCCTTCAAGGTGGTGATGGAGCAGGTTGTGGGGTTGGAGCCACGGGACAGTGAGGAGAGCCAGGCGGTGTACCAGCGCCCCCTGGAGATTGGCCTGAAGCACAGCAACATCAGTACAGAGGGGGCTGCCTGCCCCTTCATCGAGCCCCAGAGCGGGGTGGCGGCCCTGCACGAGTATGCAGAGTGGATCACAGAGCTCAACCAGGAGGCTGGGGCAGGGGACGGTAAGGGAGAGATTACACATGCAAATGCATAGAGCGCACAAAATACAGTGCACAGACACATATGTTTTCTTCCTTCCACATCTGTCATAGTGGACACAGGTGTGACTCTTGTTTTAACTTGAACTCTGTCCCTCTTAGCTGTCCTGAGCCACTGGGCGCAGGTGTGGACCCTGTGTGAGGCCCTGTGGGGTCGTCTGGGCTCGGCAGAGACGGAGCCAGACCCCGAGGCCGAGGCCGGGCGCAGCCAGTACATGCGGCAGCTGGAGAGGAGGAGGAGCTTCTCCACCTGGCTGTCCCACAGCGCCACCCAGAGGATAGAGCAGGAAGTGGGGCTGACGCAGAGGGGTGGGCATGTGGAGGCCATCTTCAGCTACCTGACAGGACACCGCATCAGTGACGCCTGCAGGCTGGCTCAGAAGAGTGGTGGGTCGATTTGAATCAATAAACTCACACAGTGAACAGTTTGTGACTGTGATGGTGGTAGGGGATAGTAAGAATGTGAGAGCAGGGGAATGGAGGGGAAGGAGAGAGGGGAAGATGAGAGTGGTGGTGGAGGACAGAGAGAAAGGAGGATGATGTACTAACTAACGTGTGTGTGTGTGTGTGTAGGTGACCACCGTCTGTCCCTGCTGCTGGCCCAGGCAGTGGGCTCTCAGTATAGTCGGGACCTGCTGGCGTTGCAACTGGTAGACTGGAACAGGATGCAGACAGACTCCTTCATACAGGAAGAGAAATTACGCATCTTTGCCCTGCTCGCTGGAAAACCTGTACGTGTGTGTGTGTCTGTGTGTGTGTGTGTTGAGTATAATACTCCCTAAAGAATGTAAGAAGGGCGCTGTGCCACCTTGTCGAGTTGGCTCTGAGACTATGGAAACATTTCAGAGCAAATGAAACTGATATTTAGTTGTGATAGAGTAACTATCCTTGATTGCCAATGACATGATTTGTAAAAGTAAAAGGGTTATTTTTTTCCTCAGTTAATTCAACCTTTTAGAGGTATTTTTACAGTCGGTTTTGATAATGAAATCCAGCGCCACCTGGTGGAGAACCCTGGTACTTGAGATATTGTTCCCTGATATTGAACCTTGGTACTTGAGTGTAATCGTTCCTTGTGTACTGCTCCAATATATGATTCTATGTTAGATGTTGTGGGCTTAGATATTTGTTTCCATGATTATAAGACCAGGCAAATGTTTTGCGTTCCAACCTTTTGTGCCTACTGCGGCCCTTTGTCATGTGTGTAGGTGTGGCAGTCGACAGACAGTGTGGTGAACGTGTGTTCAGAGCTGGACTGGAAGCGATGTGTTGCAGTCCACCTGTGGTACATGCTGCCTCCCACCGCCTCCATCGCCGACGCCCTCGCCAAGTACGAGGCTGCCTTCCAGGTGAGAAACGCGTCCGAACGCAGATACCGACCCGGGTTCACTTTGCATATCGACTTTTGGGGTGGGTGTCTAATGTAGATCATCTTTAAGGACGGCACATATTTCAGTTCTTGTTGAGGGGGGGGTCCTGATTTGTTACGGGGCTGATGTCAGATTGGGCAGTACCTTGACTTTACCTTCTCTCCACCTCTCTTCCTCTCTCGCCCAGGGGACTGCTGAGGGTCAGAAGTATGCCTGCGCCCCTCTGCCTCCCTATGTTGACCAATCAGACCAGCTCGACATGGAGGAGGAAGAGGAGGAGTCTAAGCGGCCGCTCTACGACGTCTGCTTTCACCTGCTCAAACTCTACAGCGACAGGTACTACTCTACCTACGCCATCTGTGTCACCCACGGTTATCACCTGTCCCAAACTGCGCTCTACCTACTTACCTGTATGTTTCCAGACACTTGGCGCTTTTTCAGACACGCATTCGATTATTGTGGGTGCTACTGCCTGACAAAGTGACCGTTTTATCTCTCCTTCCCTCTCTCCTTCCCTCTCTCCTTCCCTCTCTCCTTCCCTCCCTCCTATCCCTCCCCAGACATTACAGTCTGCAGCAGCTGCTGGACCCCATGACGGTGACATGGGAGAGGCTGGACTACCGTCTGAGCTGGCACCTGTGGAGCGTCCTGCAGGCTCTGCACTACACACACCTGAGCCACGCCCGCCAGGGCCTCATACACACCAGCTATGCCGCACAGCTGGAGAGCGCCGGCCTCTGGGACATGGCCGTCTACGTGCTGCTGCACATACCAGACCACACGTATGTCGTACACACTCGTATACACACACCTTGCGGTTTCGCATTTTCTTTTCGCAAGCGCTTTAATAAAAAAATAAATAATAATGGCGATATGAAAGGAAGCCTCTTGAAGCTGTTGAGGTGCTTACTCGAGAGGTCTTTCCCTGTCTTAACATCCACGTCCCTCCCCCTCCGTAGGCTGCGCGAGCGTGCGGTTAAAGAAATGATACAGCTCCACTGCCCTCTGCTGGAGACCGAGGAGTCTGCGCAGAAGGAGCGTTTCCTTATCGAGAGACTGCTGATCCCCGAGCAGTGGCTCCACCAGGCCAAGGCCACACGCGCCCGCAGAGACGCAGACCCACACAGGGAGGCCCTGCACCTCTACAGGGCCGGCCACTGGAACCGCTGCCACAAGCTGGTCATCCAGCACCTAGCCTCCGGTGTGTATGGACGGACGGACGGACACACACACACACACACACACGCACGCACGCGCAGGCCACTGGAGTCACTGTCATAGCACAGCACGTGACGCACACTGGATATGGTAAGATTTATTCACGGAAACCACACACTCTTAACACTGCTCTCTCTCTCTCTCTCTCTCTCTCTCTCTCTCTTTCTCTCTCCTGTAGACTGCATCATTAATGATAACCACGCATACCTGTTGGAGTTCCTGGAGGGCTTGGCTGTTCCTGAGCGCAGTGTTGTGATCCAGGACTGGGACACGGCAGGAAGAGTCTACCTGGACTACATCAGAGTCATACAGACCCTACACACCATACAACAGGTACTGTGCTGGGACTGTGTAAGAGAGAGATAGGGATAGAGAGAGGGCTTTCAGGACTACTTCCAAGTCTTTCACAACAACCTATAGAACAGTTACTGTGGGCTGGCCTACTAAAGTGGGTCCATCTATATGCCAGTTGAATTAAAATGTGGCTGCCAGCCATTTAGTCGCGATGCCCAAGAGGAACGGGAGAAAATTGGCTCTGCAATAACCCCAATTCATTAACCTTAATTCACCTTGAAACCCACAGGATAATCATTCAACAGCCAGTCGTTAGAGAAGCTAACTCAGTACGTGCGGTTGTTCATTTTCGACCCAATTAGAATTTGCCAGCCAATTTGCTGTATAACTAATCTCTAGATTATCTGTCTCTCACAGCCATAGACTGTACAGATGGACAGTGCTGTCTATCAGCTGGGACACATTTTGTGTGTGTACTGAAGGAAAATGCTGATTACCAGCTGGACTGCTCACACAAGGAATTTGTGTGTGTGTGTGTGTGTGTGTGTGTGTGTGTGTGTATACACACGCGCCCTTAGATGGACAGTGCTGGTTACGAGTTGGAGCGCTTACACACTGACGTGACATCACTCTGCAGCAGGATAGAGCTCCTCCCCTGCTCCACCGCAAAGGATCGCCTCGCTCAATCAGGTGGGTGGATGTTGTGGTCTGCACCAATCAGAGGTGTGTGTGTGTACTAGTGTGTGTATCCTGTCTAACCCTACCCTCTCCTGTCCCTCCAGAGATGGCCAAGCGTGTGGCTAACATCCTGCGTGTGGTTTTGAGTCTGCAGCAGGGTGGTGAGGGAGGGGCAGAGCCCGTCCACATCCCCCTGTCCCAGCTGGCCCCCCACATTGGACGCTTGCCTATGCCTGAAGACTACGCCCTGGAGGAGCTCCGCAGCCTCACCCAATCATACCTGCGACAGCTAATCATCAGCTAATGACCATCTATGACCCACAATCCCCCTGGCCCAATAGGAACTGAGAAAGATCAGTAGAGGCCAATAAGAACTTGGGACTTGGACTGTCCTGTAGGATTGCAGGTTTTGGTTGAGATGATGGACTGGCAGAATATCCTAATTTACCTGTTTTTGAGCTTTGGTTTCTCAAGATGAAAATGGCACAAGCTTGGATAAAGCATTCCTCAGAATAAGTGTGTGTTGTGATGAATGTTGCTCGAGGGTTTTTGTTGATTATATTGTATGTTATTTTTTTGTATAGCATTTTTGTACGTGTGTGTGTGTGTGTGTGTGTGTGTGTGTGTGTGTGTGTGTGTGTGTGTGTGTGTGTGTGTGAATATCAAGCTACATCTTGCTGAACCCTCCTGGTTAGGACTCTCCTCATGACGTTTGACCCTGTTTAAAGGGACACTCATTGGTATGTAAAAGAAAACAAAACCCAATTCTTCTGTTTTCAAATATCACAGAATTCTACCCACTCTTTTTATCAACTCAAGTTCAAGAACTCATGATAGTACGACTGTTTCCAGTGATTGAGTGGCACACAACAATGAACTGTCAATAATGTGTATAGGGAAGGAGACACAATTTAGTGATGTAAACATGTACAAAGGCTTGAAATTAACAACTCATTTTTTGGATACCAAAAGAGATCTAGATAAATGTAAAATGATAACGGAACCTTCTATTTTTGTAGTTTTTGTATTTTTGTTTGGCTGTAAATCAGAATGTGTGAGTGTCCAGAGAGAGGGCGAGAGAGAGAGAGAGAGAGAATAGTATCTGACTAGCACTTGATTACATTGGATATGGTTTAAAATTTCTGTTGTGAAGCTGATATGTTTGCTTATTGGTGAGTCAATCCAGATTCTCTGCATTTTGTCTGGTTGTTGGTCTTTGAATACTCACACACCCTCCATATTCACCATTTCTTTCCTCCCCTTCAGTTTTTTAGTATGTTGCTCTTGTTTTCATGAGAAAAGGATGTAGTTGTTGTCGGTAGTGTGTGAACCACTCTCCTCTCGCGCAGTGCCTTTACCGAGGAGAGTCCATTCTTCTGTTGCCGCTGTTGCTCTGTGCATGTTTGTGATATTGATGAAGAACAAGACGTTTTTATTAAAGTCTGAATAAAGTGCATTATTCCATTGTTGTAATTTGTTATTTAACGATTTTAATTGAATGTTTTCTATGTTCGTTACTGTCCAAGCAAGAGTTATAACCAGACTTGTCTGTCCTTGGTCTAAGTTGTCTATTGTGATTGTGCAGCAAATTGGCATTAGATGTTAAGTCTTTCACAAAGCTACACATTGATATATTCGATTTGGGCTATGAGTACAGCCTAAGCAGTTCCTTTTTTCTTTTTTTAAAAATGGTTTTATATTAATCCATTTAGCACTTTTTTAAAGGTCAAAACACTTACGTTTATCTTTACTATTGAGGGGGCCGTAGAGAGGAACGCACATGTGTCTGGATGATGGATGAATTAAGTACCTGCCACCTGACGTGTCCACAGTACAAGCTGGTTTTGGGTACTGTTACATTGAAATCGGACAAGTAGGAGACCTTCTGTTCAATTATTTACCATGCCCTTCCTCGCTGATGCATTTTTAAAAACCCTGTTAGCTACGTATATTATCCGACTCCTCAAGGAGCGCACCAGCACCTTGAGCTAATGCAGCAATTGAAAAGGTGGAGTGCCTTTGGCTATGCTCAGTTATTGTGATGGCGCATCACCATCGATACGAACCACTGTTAGATGCGTGGTGAGCGAGTCGTGCAAGCTTCTTCGGTCGCTCTTTTAATGAAATGAAGCGATTGCTTAGGGTGCCCATTGAAAAGGAACGCTCTTTCATCCACATTTCGGTGCGCAGAATCGGTGCGCAACGCGGCGCAGGGCGCACCATGCGCTCTGGTGCTCCATGCGCGCTTCACCCCCGTGCGGTGAAATGCTGCGTCCCACTGACAGCCCATTGACTGACCTGCATCGACAGCACTGATGCGCAGTTCCGTTAACGCGTTTCAGCACCGCACACAGCTAATACGGCAAATTATTTCCTAATCGCTTTAGGACGACATCTCCGATGTAGGCTGGCATTTTTGTCTTCCGTCCACTGGTTTAAATTCAAGCCTGCAGTGGCATTCTGTCTCGGTTCAGCAAGATGAATCTCTTGAGCGTCTTCTGTACATCATTGTTCATCCTCGGAAGTTTTTCCCCAGGTAGGTTTTTTTTTACTTAACAAATCAATAATCATGGCGCACAAAAAAAAGTGTTAACTTTTCAATGGTCAGAGGGAAATTCTCCTTATGCCCAAATGGTTTTTTGGGGAAATTCTCCTTATGTCTTGTGTCATCTGTCTTATGTTATAAAACACAAAGTAGGCTGTTACATGATACTATATTACTAAACCTTGTATTGAAAGTCTGACTAACATGGCTGTTTAAGATGTACAGTATACTTATCTTTCTCAATTTAATAATAACCTGCAGTAGTTACCTGCAAAGGCATAGAAACTCATTGAGACCTACATGTGGATATGAAGGTATTCAGAGTAATGCAAGTGTGAGATCTATAGTGTACACTATGTAGTAGTGTAGTGTATAAGAACTGGTTTAAAGAAGAGAATGTTTCCAGTGTGTAATTCCCACTAAAATGACACCCTGCTGGTTGGATGGATGCCACCCTGCCTGACCTTAAATGAGGCTGTGGTGGCTGGAATGAGGGTGTATTTGTACATTAAAACCTGATTGCTGTGCTCATGGCGAGCTCTTCCACTATCTTTCTGTCATGTATCATCCCCCTTCATAATCCCCACCATCTGGGGCTGAAAACCGCAGTGAAAGTGTGTTCTGACATGACTGCTGGGGTGAAAGAGATATGAAGCCACACACAAAAAGAGATACAGAGAGACACAGAGAGTTATAGCCACACATTGTTAAACCCTCTTTGTTGCCTCTATGCTTGTGTTATCTGTCAGCAGTCAGTCATCCCTTTCACCTTTGACCTTTGACTCATATATGGTCCTGCAGAGGAGGAGAGGGAGAAGAGAGAAGAGCAGTGACTGAAGATAAAAGGCTTGGTGGATCAAAGACTTGATCAATAAATGACACCAGAGAGTATAAGAGCTTATTTAACACTGTTTGGTTTAGACCTTTAATTGGTATTCATCTCAGGCACTGCAGCCTTTGCCCACCATGAAAGGAGAGGGAGAGGTAGAAGAGAGAGGAGGGAGAGAGAAGGAGAGGTGAAAAAGGAAGGGGAGAGAGAGAGGGAGAGAGGTAGAGGTAGAGTTGTGTTGCGTAAGACCCAGCCTTTGACCTGTGTGTAAATAATTAGTGTTTACTATTCCCTGTGGGATATTGACAGAGGAAGGCAGAGCCAGATGACATTCAGGGAGTTCCTCTACTGCTCCCTCTGCTCTTAAATACTTAAACAGGGGTACGTCCCTAGCGTACCCACACACAACACACACACACACACTGCTGCTCCATGACACCCACACACTACTTATTCATGTGACATGGGCCCTGTGTTGTTCAGCTATTGTTCAGTTTATGTTGTTGTGCATTGTCAATCACACTTCACAATCTGTTATCCAGTTACCCAGTAATTACTAGATGGCCGTGTTAGAAAGGACAAAAGAGGTGATGCATTGTCACCCAACTGATGATTAGGTTACTGTAATGATAGCAGTTAAATTAGGGATACAGGGTAAGTGTTAAAATTAGGTTAGTGGTTGAAGATTGGGTTTGTGGTTAGAAAGTACTATACAACCAGCCTGGCTGCCCAGAGAGGGTGAGGTCTAGACATGGCAGCCTGAAGCAGCTTTAGTGCCCTCTGTCTCATAAGGCGAGAGACTGGTGTGTGTGTGTGTGTGTGTGTGTGTGTGTGTGTGTAGCCCGGATTAACGCACGGCCTTTAGGTACTGAAGCCCAGGAGACCTGAGCAAAAAAAGAAAAAGAAATCATGAAACTGAAAAAATATCACCGCAACTTCATTTGTAATTGGTAGGCTACATGGTGTAAGATATGTCCGCACCGCAGATCATCAGAGACTGGTGGGTATCAGGCTATACTCGCACTCCCCATGCGCTTTCACGCATTCCTCCAAATTCGACTCTAGGCAAGTCAGCCTGCGTGCGTAAGTATGCGTCGATGAATTGATTGATATTGCAAACACAAAATAAAAAAATGATTCCAACGCAAGTCAACTAAACATGCCAAACGCCTTCCCCACATATTTCTAATCACGAGAAGCATGAATTCTCCCACCTTTGACCATCCATTGTCTGCATTTGGTTGCGTGTTGCACAGCATTCTATGGATCAGTGAAAGTAAGCAGTCATGTTGAGATTAGGTTATTAATATATTTCTGAATAATATATAAATATCACAAATGTTAATCTATAAAGGAATTATATCTTCGCTGTCTGAATGCTCGTCTCTAGCGAGTCATTTGTAGTCTCTGTCCTATTTTTGCCGTTCTATCTCGCGTCCATGTCCAGCGTATCATGTCTCTTAGTTAGCTACAAGTTAAAAACGTGTCATTATGATTGCTGGAACCTTGGACAATTATTCAAAGAGACACCGTTTGTCTACACTGCGTGCGTAATGGAAAGGCGCACATTTGAGGGAGATGAGACTTAAGCTGTTGCGTTGATGTGTTACATTGGGCCTCATGGAAGCGATATACGAACACATTTCCTCTTATTTTTGTTCGTATCCACGATTTGTTCTTATTTTGTTAGTAGCCTACCTATTGATTTCTGTGATTCACCAATGTTTTGTTATTTTTCTCTTCTCTTAGGTAAGATAACATTTTACGAGTGGTCGAGAGCACTCTTACCAAGATAAAAAAAAAAAAACTCGTTTTCACAGTCCACAAATTGTTTGTCCAACGCAAGGAAACATACGTTTTAAATTTGAGGAACATAAAAACGCATGAATATCATATAATCAAATTTAGATTATCATATGTTTTAGAATAATTATAATGATTGAATTATTAAATTCATGGGCTAAGGAAATACGATTGGTCCATTGATCCCAATTAGTACTATAAAAACCTTGGATGATATTGCGTGCGTTCAGCTTCTGAATGGCTTCCATACTGTTGGCCATCCAGGCCTTAGGCAGAGAACGCGTTTTTAGAGATCGCACAGATCTATTTGATGAGACGGATGAATGGCTGCTGAGCCGTTTCAAATTGCCAAGAGCACTGCTTTTAGATTTGGTCAATACTCTGGAGCCTCAATTTAGGCTATGTCGGTCAAATTCCGTGCCTCTTATATAGTGTTTAGGGGGCGTCTCCAATGTATGATCAAGTGGGATTCATCATTCAGCACACCTGGGCAAGAGCAGATTTGGATGGTTAAGAACATTTGGTGCATCTGGAGTTGACTTCTCTTATTTTTTCTCTTAACAGAAAATCAAGAGAAAATATAACAGACATTTAAGAGAATGTTGCTGCATAAGGCCCATTGTATCATATCTCGTTCGATGACGTATGCCCTGCCATTATAGCTATATTGATGCTACGTGACATGACTTGTGTGCTTTGTGATGTTGCGCTTATGTTGTGAAAGCCTGTAGCAGTAATAATAATAGTCCATCACCCAACACACTATATTGTATCATATTCCGATGGCGGGCAGCCGTGGTCTGGGTATCTGATGTGGAATGTTGAATGCGTTATGCTTTTAAGAGTTGTACATCTGCTCATTTGTTTACATTCAGACATTTGGGTTTTTGGACAGGGTGTGTGTGTGTGTGTGTGTGTGTGTGGCAGAAAAGATTATAGCCAGTTCCCATGGTAGGCTTAATCTTTGCCCCAGGGCCCATGGTAGGCTTAACTGTGTGTGTGTGTGTGTGTGTGTGTGTGTGTGTGTGTGCGTGTGTGCGTGTGTGCATGCATGTGTGTTGTCAGACTGAAGGCCTGGTTGGATTATCTCTCCCATCAGGCAGTGAGGCGTCATACTCCAGCCTGAGGCCTTGTGGGATTGTAATCCACATTTCCGTCAGTGTGTCCTCACTTCTCTAACATCTGGACACACACAGACACACAATTCAAGTGACATTTATAACCTTTATGTGGGGGTGTGGGTATGTGGGGGCGTGTTTGTGTGTGTGTCGTGCGTGTGCATGTGTGTCAGTGGAGGCTAGTTGAGGTAGAAATCAGAGGAAGGTTCATTGTAATGCATTGAATGGAATGAGGATATCATTCCTCATTCCATTCCATGCATTAAAATGAGCTCATCCTCCGATTTCTACCTCCACCAGCCTCCCCTGGTGTATGTATGTGTGTGTGTGTGTGTGTGTGTGTGTGTGTGTGTGTGTGTGTGTGTGTGTACATTCTAACGTGTGTTTTCACTCTGATGTCCATGTCCTCTGCTGCGCTATGCGGTGTGTGTGCCAGCTGGAATGTACAGTAAGGGCCGTTAGCCGCTGAATGGGAAAACGCTGACTAAACCCACCCTCAAGACCCCTTAGAGACACTAAACAACAAATGAGTAAACCTACTGCTTCATCAGAGAGAGAGAGAGAAAGAAGGGGTGTGAATAGAGTGTCAAATAAAGGTAGAAGGGTGAGAGAGAGAGAGGGGGATGAGAGAGGTAATGTGTTTTGGCTCTGGTCAAGTGTACCAGTGGCACAATGCAGTGTGGCTGCAGCACTTTGTAACTGGAATACGTAGGGATGTGGATGGGGAGCCAGCAGGGTACTGAGAGGCAGATACTGGTAAACATGCTGACTTGCCTCACTCTGGGTACTACTGCTCTGATTAATACACATACATACAGTGTATACACACACATTAGGATTAGAGCAGCAAGTCATTTTACACACTTGTGAGATTAAAAGACCATTAGACATAACGAAAACACACTTAGACACAAACAAACGCACCCACCCACACACACACATATACACACCCACATTCAGTAAATTCGATTTGTTACACTTTTATGGTGCTGTCAATGTAAATCTCATTCTTACGGTATAATGAGTTCCTAGCAGGCCTGCTCTAAGGTAGTGTTGAATAAATCAACATACAGAGGGAGCCAGGTACAGAGTTACCTCATGGTCCATATGGTGATATATACAGCACAGAACAGTATAGGGAAGATGATGGAACACCCACTCAGGTCCTTAAGAGCACTGTGAAGACGTAATAATGTCCTTCCTGAGGTGATAGTTGGCTAGTTGAAATTACACTTGATGCTGCACCTGCCAGAGATTCTCTTTTTTTCTTTCTTTTGTACTGCAGTTTTTGGATCACGCTGCAGTTTAGGTTGTGTGGGTTCAGGACCAGTGGACAAATCAATCATGAGCAGTAAAGTGAAACTAAATGGTGCAGGGTAGAATGGCTTCATCCAGCCTCAATGCTGCCCCGAAGTAACACACACTAACCGACCATACAGTACAAACAGAACTGTGCAAAGGTGAACAGTACCCCAGTTTACTGTCACACCATCGCAACTGTTGCCCTAGGTGGTAATCACTTCTCCTAATTACCACAGAGGTCAAAGTTTGAAGTAACGTAACTCTACCCTGAGAGTTAACCACTCACCCACCTAACCACTCTGCCTCACTCTTCAGGTGGAGCGGACGTCATTTGAAAACACGCTCTCATGAGGAGGTAGCCCTGCCTGCGACGTCCAGATATAGCCCTTGTACCACAAGGATGTCCTCTTGGTGTAACGGTTTACATCTGCGGCATCCAGAGGTCCCCAGTTCCACAGTACCAGTTACATAGGAACGCCTGATCAAACATGACTCAATGATTATTAAGACAGACAGACAGACACTGATATCAACTTCAGTGAAGTCTTACTGAGCACTGCTATGCACTGTGTAAGCTACGGAATGTTCAAGAAGAACATAGAAGGAGTAAGTGCTTCACATATTATATCCTGTTCTGGTGTCTCAGTCAGATCTATTGTAGTCTTTTGTAGCCATACCTCCAAATCACGTTGTTCTCACGCCTCCTCTGGAGGACTGGAGAATTTAATATTCGCTGACCTGGCTTGGATCGAACTAAACAAAGCGATAGGAGATTGTGCTTGCAATTTCATTGGATGTTATATTCTAAGAACCCTCCCCCACATGCCTGTAGAATGGTTGCTTGTTGTTATGCGCATCAAATGTTTGGAGCTCCGCCCAAGCAAGGTATTTGATTGGTTCGGTTGTTTCAAACGAGTTGCCACCCCTTTGTAGCTACTTTCTGCAAAGGATTTCCCCAGGCCTTCCGAACTAGGAAAGCCTGGTCTCAACAAGGTTAGATCTATTGTAACCCAGGTGATGACCAGATGCCCATCATCTTTCAAGTTCACTGTCTGTCATCTGTACAACTCAGTGAGAGAATATGTTAGGAGTTATTTACAGAGGAGAATAAATACAGAGGTAAATAAATAAATGTAAATCGTGACAGACTGCAGACACTGTCAGTCTGTGCTGTTCTTCAGAGATCCATTTGAAACGTGTGAGATTCATCATGCGTGAGGTGGCAGGGGAGGATGAGGCTGTCTCCGGGATGAAGGCTGTTGTATGAGGGCTTAGCAGGACTCTCCTACACTAATTTACATGAACAGTACTGCAGATCAATGATCAGCACAGCAACAATCCACTCCATCGCTTGAATGCCTGACTGTGCTGTCTGCAGTAGAGGGTAAATGGACAGGCGTTTATCTCTTTAGCTACTCTGGACGGACTCACTACCTCCTTTGCTGCTTGTAATTACTCTCCTCTTATCACTCTCTTTCCCTCCCTCCCTCCCTCCCTCCCTCCCTCCCTCCCTCCCTCCCTCCCCTCTCATCCCCTCTATCACCTATTCTCGTCTCCTTCACCTCGTTCCCTTGTCTCTCTTCAGTGCTTTGGATGATAACCTTCATCACTCCATCCCTTCCTCGTTTTCGAAACTTCTTGGCCTTGTCATTCCTAATGTCTTTACCTCCCATTTCCTCTCTCTGCATCCTGTCTTTCTCTCTCCTCTATCCTCTCATTCTTTCCATTACAATCCATCTCTTTTTGTCTCTGTTTATCACTCGTATATTTAAATTCAAATAAATTCAATTATGTTTTATTGGCATGAATGAAAGAAGCAATCAAATAATGCCAAAGCGATACAAAACACAACAGAAATTCCAAATATTAACTGTAAAAGATAATGAATGCAGACAAATTACAACCAAGAATACAATTGAAATGTGTCACCATAGTTAATCTGTGTTATCATTCCACAAAATTCCATCTACCATAGATGAGCATCTTAAGAAATTGCCAATGTAGAGACTAAGGAGAAACAGTCTCAGTGGGGCTAGAACCAGCAACCACACAGTTACAGTGCACTCTGAAGACAGTGAAGTGTTGTCCCACCGCTGCCACCAATTTAGCTGGGAAAACAGCTGGAACAGGTGTGGGAGCCAAAAAAAACCTACAATTACAGTTCAAGTACATTAACCCCTGTGCCATAAATGTCCAGACCTCTTGGCAGGGGCCTTAAGTAAGTCAGTAAGGTATGCTTAAGTGCAAGGAGCCCACATTATTGCAAGGATATTAATGTATAAAGGATATCAAGTATAGGATGGAGTACCAGGCACTTACAGCTAGCTTAGGTATGACCTTTTCAAAACGAGTGGCCATTGATTAATTTTATGTTTAAAGATGTAAAGGTGAAACCAGGTTAATTGAGCTGGGAAAATGTGGTGTTGATTTTATTCATTCCATTGTTATGGGAATTCAGACTGTAGGTCGAAAGCTGGCTCTTTGGGCGATCTTCCCGCTTTATCTAGGAGACACAGACATAAGGTATGCACATTAGAGACTAGAACTGCAAAAACAAACAACCAGAAAAGGGAATCAGGGAAAAGGGATTTGGATAAAGAATGATAATGAGGTTGAAGATACCTGAAGATTTTAGTTTTGGCAAGCTGTTACAGAAAGCTCTTTTTTCTCTCTCTCTCCGTCGCCCTTGTTGCCTCTGTCTCTCTCTTTCTTTCTGTCTCTCCCTCTCTCTCTCTCTCTCTCTCTCTCCCTCTCTCCCTCTCTTCCTCTCTCCGTCTGTCTGTCTCTCTCCTGCAGTGTGTTTGGGTGCTCATGGGAGATTTGCGCAGAGGCTGCTGAATGATTTGTTCGTCAACTACACCAACGCGCTGAGGCCAGTGGAGGATACAGACCACATCATCAACGTCACCCTGCAGATCACCCTCTCCCAGATCATAGACATGGTAACAACACACACGCACACGCACACGCACACACACACACACACGCACACACACACACACACACACACACATATGAATGCACAGATGCACACACGCATACACAAACCTGTGTGTTTCTGTACCTGTGTGTGTTTCTGTACCTGTGTGTGTTTCTCCTGGCAGGATGAGCGGAACCAGATCCTGACCACATACCTGTGGATCCGCCAGGTGTGGAGCGACGCCTACCTCACCTGGAAGAAGGAGGACTACGATGGGCTCGATACCATCCGCATACCTAGTAGTTATGTATGGAGGCCTGATATTGTCCTATATAACAAGTAGGTCTGGCTGGTATTGTGACACATCGGTTCCTCCTGCACGGGTTTGATCCTGTCCTCCTCCTCCTCCTCCTCCTCCTCCTCCTCATCCGCATCCACTCTTTGTCATGTTGCTATGGACACAAGCTGGATACTCCTAGAGGGCGTTACTCAGGGAGTATCCTGGCCACCAGTCTGCCTCTGCAGTTCATCACAGTGTTCTACAACAATGGTTCTCCGATGTTGAAACGTTTTATGTGCCATTACAATTTAAGAAAAGGCAGAGTTGCCAATAACAACACAAATTGAACGGTCAGTTTAGAACAGCCACAACCTACTAATGGGTCTGGACCTGTCATTTGGGAAACACGGTATTAGTGGAATAATCCTGCACTTTATGTGTCTTATTCTTCCTTTATTGTGTTCTGTTTTACTGTAATGCTCTTTGTTCGGGATTACAACAATTCATTACACAATTCATTCAGAATAATCCCCTTTCCATGGGTCAGACTTTACTATGTTTTAATATGTTGTTCGGGAGGGCTTTCCTGGGGAAATACCTAAACAGGTGTGTGCTACTATATTTCTGTGCCTTGGTAATTTACCTGAGAGTAATCACCTTCCCTTGCTGAGCTGTGTGTACCACGACGTGTTTAGTTGTATTAGTTGTATGTGATAGTTCTGCTGCGATATAAAGCAGTTGGGTTCTGTTATGGTTCTGTCATGGTTCTGTTCTGACAGGGTTGTGTTGTTGTCACTGAGTTCTGTCCTGTCTCTGTGATGAATGACAGAGGCCTAGTGAGAGAGCTGTAGGAGAGGAGTGAGCTCTGACAGGTGGGGTTCACTCCTCCCCTCCTGCTCCCCTTGTGCCCTGACTCTGTCCCTACCTTACCCATCACTGCCGTCCCTCTCTTTCTCTATCCCTGAGTCTGTCTCTGTCTCTCACTCACTCACTCACTCACTCACTCACTCACTCTATTATCTGTCTGTCTCTTTGTCTCTCTGTCTGTATCTAACTGTCACGCAATGTCCATCACCCACACCCTCATGTTTACCTGCTTCTCTAGTCACACTAGTCAGACATTCTACAGTAAGTATATTTTTATTTCAGTACTCACTGTTTCACCCCTGTGCTTTGAGTTGCCTATTATATCTCCCTCTTTCCACTCTAAATTCAATTGAATTATAATAACAAATTCTATTGACATGAAAAGTGAAGGAATCGACTCACCCACCCCCCCCTCCCCCCAGTGCTGATGACCAGTTCTCCAACTCCATGGAGACTAACGTGGTCATCCGTAACGACGGTCAGATCATGTGGGACCAGCCGTCCATCACTAAGAGCTCCTGCTCCGTAGATGTGTCTTTCTTCCCCTTCGATGCCCAGGACTGCCGCCTCACCTTCGGCTCCTGGACACACAACGGGAACCAGATGGATCTGATCAACGCCCTCGACAGTGCCGACCTTGCCGACTTCGTGGCCAACGTGGAATGGGAGGTCGTTTTGTCTATGTGTTTAATAATTTCACTCTTACTTGACTAGGTCAATTTCATTTAGAACATACCCAGTCAGCAGAGAAATGACAGCCCAGATCTGGCCCATGTCTATTTTCTGGATTCCAGAATTGGCCCAGGTACAACTTTGTTCCCCGGGGCCAGAAGTGAGCTGGCTCTGACTGCCATTCCTAAGCTTTATCTTTGAAAAAGCAAGACCTTGGCCAGCATGTGGATGTGGCCCAGGTCCCAACCACACTCAAATGAAAGATGGCCCAGTAGCTACAGGAACGTATCAAGGCCACATTCCTCATACCAGAACGTATCAAGGCCACATTCCTCATACCAGCTCACAGCAGGTCTGGCCCATGTAATATGTTTCCACCACAAGACCAGATCTGGCCCACAATTGTCTGCTGACTGGATATTCCTTCAATGCAATGGCCCTATCTGTTGCAGACATTTGTTTCACACCAAAAATGCATCAAAGTTGCAGCAGAAATAACAGACATGATGACTTTACCTCACATCCTACAACACGCCAGCTTTGTCCATTGCACAGTCCCTCCACAGAATAGCTCACCCCCCTCTTATATAACCAGGTTCTGGGCATGCCGGCTAAGAAGAATGTGATCCTGTACGGCTGCTGCTCTGACCCCTACCCTGACATCACCTTCACACTGCGCCTGAAGCGGCGGGCATCCTTCTACATCTTCAACCTGCTGATCCCCTGCATGATGATCTCCTTCTTGGCTCCGCTGGGCTTCTACCTGCCCGCTGATTCTGGGGAGAAGGTATCCCTGGGTGTCACCGTGTTGCTGGCCCTCACTGTGTTCCAGCTGCTGGTGGCCGAGAGCATGCCTCCCTCTGAGAATGTGCCACTCATAGGTGAGAGGGAGGGAGTGTGTGAGTGTGTGTGTGTGTGTGTGTGTGTGTGTGTGTGTGTGTGTGTGTGTGTGTGTATGTGTGTGTGTGTGTTTGTGTGTGTGCGTGTGTGTTTGTGTGTGTGTGTGTGTGTGTGTGTGTGTGTGTATGTGTGTGTGTGTGTGTTTGTGTGTGTGTGTGTGTGTGTGTGTGTCCTTGTAAGGGCACCCTTTAGAGAACCCTTTTCGGTTCCATGTACAATACTTTTGGGTACCATGTCGACCCTTTTGGGTTCCATTTAGAACCCTCTGTGGAAAGGGTTCAACATGGACATGGTACTAGAATAAATAAGTAAATAAATGCTATTTTAAAAGATAGCACCCCTGATAGGCTAGACGGAATGCCGCCCAGACCTGTCTATTCCATTCAAATCACCAGAAGTGCGTCGGGGGATAGGAAGGCAGGGGCCAGGAGTTGATTTGGGATTGGATTAGGGAGGGAGGGAGGGAGGGAGAGGGAGAGGGAGAGGGAGAGGGAGAGGGAGAGGGAGAGGGAGAGGGAGAGAGAGAAAGAGAGAGAGAGAGAGAGAGATATCGGGGGAAACATAAGAATATGAATATATGCTTTTCTTTTGGTTTTTCAGGTCATTTGATGCTCTAACCTAGACTGACTAGTGCTCCTCATAGACCTCCATCTTTGTCCTCACATAAACACAGTCAATGCTTTGTAAATATTTTATCAGCCTTACTCAGCACAACATCCTCATGTAGCCTCCCTCCCTCTGCTGCACCATTTAACCATCAGGCCATAGATGAGATGTGATACCATGGGAAGAGCAAAGAGGCCTGAATATTGAATACGTACTGAAATACATGCATAATAAAAAAAAAAAACAGAGAAGCAGGTTTTTGAGTTGTGTTTCGATACAGGAATGAGTTTGCTGTTTGTGTTGTGTGTGTGTGTGTGTGTGTGTGTGTGTGTGTGTGTGTGTGTGTGTGTGTGTGCGTGCGTGTGTGTGTGTGCCTGGCTTTGAAGGCTGTCGTAAATCCACTTCCTGTTGTGGGATAATGGTGATGTACTGTAATGGTGAAGTGGCCAGATAGTCAATAATGGCTGTTGGGATAATTTAATGTACTGCAATCCTGGCTTGATAACCAATAGTCTGCTCTCACTCTGGAATCATTGCTGGTTTCTCTATTGAACAAGTGTCCTAATGTGGGGTAGTAGTTTTTAGAAGTAAGCCAAAGTAAATTTTTTCAGAGCATAATGATGATGATTAATCATTTTGTTGAACAGGATATTTATATTGGTAAGAATTGTGGGTGTACATGTCAAATAAAGTGTGTACATGTCAAATAAAGTGTGTACATGTCAAATAAAGTGTTACTGAATTGGTAGTTATAATGATAGTAAAGGTATGTAAGCTTGATTTTCTTTAATTCCAACGCACAGTAAAAAAAAAAGTATTTTTTATACTAGACTTTCTTACTGGTCTGCCCGTTTCCTCAGAGACATGATGATACCGCTTGTCTTCATTCCTCAATAGCATACAGCCCCCCAGACCTCATTGAGTTCAATAGCGTAAAGCCCTAGATGCTAATGTGTAGCTCTGATCTCTACTCTAACTCTCTCAGGGAAGTACTACATTGCTACCATGACGATGATCACTGCGTCGACGGCGTTGACCATCTTCATCATGAACATCCACCACTGTGGTCCGGAGGCCCGCCCTGTTCCTGAGTGGGCGCGCCGCTTCATCTTGCACCACTTGGCTCGTATTTGCTTCGTCTACGAGGTGGGAGAGAACTGCCTCACCGGCTCGCCCAAAAAACAGGCACCGCCCGAGCCCGAGCCCCCGCCTGGACCGGACCTCACAGCGCAATCACACCGCCGAGGGACCAACTGGGATGTCAACGGGCAGGCCTGGGGGGGCCAGGGGTACCAGGGGAGCCAGGGGGGGAGGGGTGCGGAGGAGGGGGGTGCGGAGGGGCTGAAGACTCAGGATGAGAGGAGAGAGGAAGGGGTACAGGGGGGGAGAACAGGGACACGTTGGTCGAGTGAGTACAGTAACTGGAAGGAGGATCTGTTTATGAGTATCGACTCTGCAGAGGAGGACGGAGCAGCAGGGGGAGAGAGAGGAGGAGGAGGAGGAGGAGGAGGAGACACAGATAGAGGCAGAGGTACTGGAGGAGACAGAGGATGTATGGGAGGAGAGAGAGGAGTAGGGGGTGCAGTAGGGGGCAGGGGGAGGAGGGAGGTGGTGGTGAGAGCGCAGTGTGTGTGTCAGCACCCGGCCATACGCAGGAACATCGAGTACATCGCCAGCTGCTACCACGACCAGCGTGCCACCCAGAGGCGCACGGGGGAGTGGAGGAAGGTTGCCAAGGTCATGGACCGCCTCTTTATGTGGCTCTTCTTCATCATGGTCTTCCTCATGAGCCTCCTCATCATGGGCAAGGCCGTCTGAGTGAGACTGAAGGAGGGAAAAGTTGTCCCTAACCACTGATACAGGGTCAGATTCACTGAACCAAAAAGGTTTCCTTCCTCTGCTGTCCCTGGAGGATAAGCATTTAAAGGGTTCTTCAAATGGTTCTCCTAAAGGGACAGCGGAAGAACGCTTTTTTAAGAGTGTAGTTTTACATCCTTCTAATGGTTAAGGTTTGAGTTGGGGGTAGGGTAATGTGATCAAAGATCTGTGGTTAGGTGCAACTTTTACCCCAAGGCTGTAAGCATAGGAGGAGAGCAGAGGGAAAGGAGTGGCCAACCAACCCATTCACAGAGTTTACCTGAGGAGATACAGTGGAAATGTGTTTTTTTACCCTAGTAAACTAGTAGTTCATGTTCAGCACTTCAAAGAGACTTTCAATAAATGATTTCTTTACAGAAGAGGAGGACTCAATTTGTGGACTGTTGACCTGTGAAATGGAGCCAAAGCAATCCTGCTGCCACCTGGAGATGCACACGCACACGCACACGCACACGCACACGCACACGCACACACACACACACACACACACACACACACACTACAATATAATGGGAGAGCAGTTCTCTTAATTGTCACATTTTTATATTCATGTAATTTTTACTGCTCTTTGTTATTTTACAGATGTATCTAATCACCATGTATGTACATTTCACTTGGACTTTGTGTCATTGGGCAATTGTATTTTTAAGTGTACTTCTCAACCCTGCCAGTCACTGCATGAGAACCACAGCACTTTAGAGGTGCACACTTAAACAAGAAGCGCCCTTTTAAGTGCTCATGTGAAAATGTTAAAGACTTGATTTGTAGAGGTATGGTGTAGTATTGACAATGCAAACAGAATATGGGCCATGCTTAAGATTACACGTCTGGCATTTATCACTTGTCTTGTACCGCTATGAAGTATCTAAAATGGATATTGCATAATATGTACTACACCATTAAATCTATTACATATTTCATACTTTTAAAAAACGTCTTGATATGTTCGTTGGTTCACCGCTCTACAAATATTTCAAAATGAACAAAAGAGGAACAACGTAGTCAGATTCTGTGGAAGTTCTAAGGACATGTACTGTAGCAATCCAATAACCCTTATACATCATCAGTGCTTTGTGAATGAATCAGGAAAGCAATTGAACTTTTAAAGATTTAAACCCATCTGAGTGTTCACCAGTGAAGGGGGAGTCTAATCTCTCTCATCCACTGTCACTAATCCTCGGGCTAGTGGGCTAGTTTAATTTCCATCTTTGCTGTGTAGAAACAAAACACACCTGAACTCGACACACTGAAAAAACTGTTTAGCAGCCCTGATATGACTGGCTACAGCCTACAGCCTCAAATACATTATCGGGGGCTTACTCAGGAAGGGGCTTTCTCAGATAGATTCACGCTTTAAATGGAAAATCTCCATTAAAGATGTGATTTAGTCGAGGATTAGGCTTAATCTGTGTCTGGGAAATGGAAACCAGCCTTACATGTCTATCTGAATAAGCCCCCTCCTGAATAAGACCTCATCATTCCAGATGATGGTGACATGTTCCAGAACCCTGTTTGGACAATAAGGAGACAACAGGGTAAAACTGTATTTATGTAAGGGTATTACTCCCACACAAAAGCTGTCAAAGAGACTAACTGTGTGTGTGTACATATTTTGTATGTGTGTATATGTGACAGCCACCAGATCAGTGAGGTAATAGTGACAACCAGCCTTTAAAGAGCAACTTGAGTTAGTTCCAGCTGTGAACTTCAGCAGTGGGGTCAGATAGGACAGCTTTAAGCTTTTAAAAGTCCATTTAGCTTCGACAGACTGGGTCATATAATGAATGTTGCCATTGCTGGGTCAGATTTTTCAGACGAAACTAAATGCCCCCTCAATTTCCACTCAGTATCATGCTTTGCGTGTGTGTGTGTGTGTGTGTGTGTATGTGTGTGTATATTTTATATACACACACACACACACACACACACACACACAAATATATTATATATTTCCTCTTCCCTATATTACATCATTTACTCAGCCTTCCCCACTGAGATTGATCCATGACCCCATACATACACATACACTACCCCCCTGACCCATCCACCCCCTCCAGAGACATTAGCCCTAATGAGTCTTGTGGGTGAGCTTCTCTTTGCCCCTCAGAGCCCACACCAGCTCATCACTCACAATAACTTATTATAGCCCATCATAACCTGTGTGTGTGTGTGTGTTTAGTATGTGTGTGTGTTTTGTATATGTTTGATGTAATTGCTCATTACGAGAGCTGATGGCCTCAGGGGTTCCTGAGCGGTCTCTGAAGTAGAGACTAATAGGGTAGTTTGAACATAAACACTCACTATTTACACTCACTCTTTACCTCCTAATTAAAAACCCATTAGCTATACAGAGACCTCCTCTTTTTTTTTAAAAATTATTTAAAGGTCCAGTATGTAACATTCAAGCTTTCTAAAAGCTTCCTAATGTTTGTAATGACTATGTTTAATCGGCAGCGATCAGGGAATGAGATCCCTTGAAAGAAATATTTTATTTCTGAACTGTTTTGGTCCAGAAGAAGCGGTTTATAAAATGGAGTGTCACTACCCAACACTTGGTTTGCATATAAACATGTTGTTACTGCCAGGGTTGTTCTGGGGGAGTGGAATCAGTGATTTTCACCTTCCTGGCTCTGGTGGCTGCCACTTCGAATCGTGTGCACATGCAGAAACACAACAGCTATGTCCGACACTGCCATTACGGGGGGTTATATTATTATTAGGGAGGATGTTGTTGTTTGCTCTTTTAACCTTTATTTATCCAGTCAGATCAGTTAAGAACAAATGGCGGCCTGGCCAGTGACGACGGGGAAGTGTGGTGCAAAAAATAAAACAACAAAAAACATTGAAATCACAAGACAAGACAGACATCACAACACAGAAGGACAGGGACACATGACAAACACACAAGTAAATCCAGAACAGGCACAGCACAAGACAGACAGTCAATCATGACCTCTCTCAAACACACAAACAAGAAACACACAAGCACTCAGTCACACACACAGGCCAACACAGGCACATAGGCTAACACAGGCACAGGCACAGGCACACACACACACACACACACACACACACACACACACACACACACACACACACACACACTGTGCTTTGGTGAAAGCTTCCCAGTTCCCAGAAACTTCCCTTCAGAATAATGCCTATACCATACTTAATTAGAGGTCTACAGGTTTTAAGGTTCACTAGATGCCCCCCCCATATAAATCATACAGCTCGGATACAGGTCACCACTTCTGTAAGTCCTTAACTCTCAGTGCCTCTAATGAATATCCATTTTAAATCATCCTGTCATGGTTTTAAGGGAAGGTCAATGCTCCGATACATTCTCAAACTCTCTGCACCTTCTTTGAATGAGTGTGTTAAATCATTCTACTATGGCTCTGAGGGATTGTTATGACCTTGAGGTTTCCTCAGCCTTCCAGCTAAGTCTTTAACTCTGATTCAGAGCTGGACAGAGAGCCAGGAGAGGAGAAACAGCCATGCTGCACTTCTGCCCTGATTACTACACCACCTGAACCGCTGAGTCAGAATACCCCTTTCTTCTTTCCTCCCTCTCTACCTCTCCCCACACCTCACTCTCTGCGCTGATGGCTGGCTGCATCTCCTGATACTCTGTCTCTGTCTCTCTGTCTCTCTCATGTCCAGAAATGTACATGGCTCAGTCCCTTTTTCTGTATGCATCGCACACACAACTGTTAGGGTGGGGCCTACATGATAGCTTAACAGCTGCCTGCAATGGAGTGCAGCCAAGAAATCATTTGTTGTGGCATATGACTGTGGGAGAGTAAACCTGTTATTTCAGTTGAACGTCTCACCTCTGCTGCTTATCTGTGTCTTATTTTAATGAAGACTTTCCCAGTGAACCAAGATGTTTTAGTCTAAGTTATTTAGTTAGCTGAATAGTTGTGGGTTAGACAAGGTTCAGAGTTCAGTAAGTGAACGAGCAAATGAATCATATTGAACGATGAAAGCATGTACAAATAAGCTTTGATTTCTCCTGGTTTATATAAATTCAAGATTTGTGTGAGTCCAGTGTGTGTGATTTTTTTTCTTTACATAATCATTTAGTATTGTTACATTTTTTGTTACAAGTCAACCTCTTGTTGTTGTGACCAGATTAATTACACACATGAGAAAGAAACATACAGTCACACACCAGCAATTAGAGATAAATAATGACTTTCCTTCTTTAATGATGTAATCTTTTATCTTTTAAGTTTAGTTTTAACTGCAAACACTTGTTGCCTTGGAGTCACAAAACATTTATTTATTTTCCGTTTAATTAATCCCAAAACAATTTTAATTGAGGTAGATGTATTGTAAGGAATCCCTTTGGTGTTTCACACCATCCTATGGAGAAAGAAAGACTATTCGATGGTTCTAAAAAGGTTGTATTTAAGGTGCTGCCCTTCTTCACTCAGACCGAGTGTGACCAGCACTCAGGTAAGAACACACCTATCATACAAGAAGTTAGACTGGCTTTGTAAATGATCACAGATCTAGTTGTCTGTCTGTAGAGATACATGTTTGAATGTATGGACAGAGCAGAACTGAATTTACTCAATAGTGTCATACAATTGTATGTTTGGAACTAATTGCAAACTTATGGTTCAAGATAATGAACCATTGAGTTATTTTGTTGTTGTTAGACTACATGTATTTGTATTATACTGCATGATTGTCGATTTCTTAGATGCACAGCAGCACATACAGTATACGTAGCATACAGAATATATTAAAGTTATGTTTTATTCATAACTTGAATTTTCTATTATCTCACTCTCTTCTGAAACCTTTATCTCTGTTTTGTAAATTATTGTATATACTGATCCCCTTATTTGTTTTGTATGTTATTTGTTTTCTATATTTGACCATTGTTGTATCGTGTGTGTGTTGTGACCCTGTGTGAAATGCACTTTTAAACTAAATTCAACTTGAAACATGAAACATAGATTACTAACTAAACTTCTTAAACATCTTTGAACATGATAGACTGCTTGCTTTTATTTTATTGTATTTGTATAACCAATTTTATCACTGAATTTCAGGTGATATACATGTATATACCCATACCCATATGTACAGAGTATGAATTTGTGGGTGGGTGCTCAAGTATGCCTTTTTTTAAGTATGTGTGTGTTCCTATGTGGTATGGTGTCATGTCTCTAACTTGAAGTTTCATCTCTCTCTCTGTCTCTACCCCCCCCTCCATTCTCTCTCTCTCTCTCTCTCTCTCTCTCTCTCTCTCTCTCTCTCTGCGTGTCTGTACCAGCCAGGTGTGATCCTATCAGACAGACAGGCCTGTGATATGAACAGTACTCAGCTTGAGCCTGTATCCTTCTTCATTATCCAGGGCCTGGCCACTCTGGGGGAGAAGAGGATGGTTCTGTTTGTTATCTTCTTTGTGGCCTACATCATTATCCTGGGAGGCAATAGCATGATCATCTTCCTGGTACGGAGATCGAGATGAAGGACTATTAGACATTCATGAGATATGTTGTGAATGAGACCAGGAAGTGTAGATGGGAGAGAACTGTTCCATGTGTTCCTTGTCTATCAATGATATCAATGTCTAACCCCATTTCATCTCATCATCCTAGGTGCGGACCGACCCGAAGCTCAGCTCCCCCATGTACTTCTTCCTCCACAACCTGTCCTTCACAGACATGGTCTACACCACGGTCACCATTCCCAACATGCTGTCTGGCTTCCTGACCGACCTCAAGACCATCTCCGTCCAAGGCTGCTTCCTGCAGATGTACTGCTTCATCCAGATGGCTGTGACCGGCCGCGCTTTGCTGACCGTCATGGCCTACGACCGCTACTTGGCCATTTGCAACCCCCTCCGTTACACCTCTATAATGACCCGCCCCGTCCGCCTGCTCCTCATTCTTGGGGCCTGGACCTTCGCCGCCTGCTGCACACTCCCTGCCATAGTCATGGCGACACAGAGGCCGTACTGTGGGCCCAACGTGGTGAAGCACGGCTGGTGCGACCCGTCATCTGTGAGGCGGCTGGCGTGCGCAGACACGAGGTCGGACAGCATCGTGTCTCTAACCACGGCCCTTGTGGCGCTGCTTGTCACGGGGGTGCTCATCCTCACTTCCTATATTCTCATCTTTGCTTCGGTAGCCAGGATGACGGCCGCTCAGAGGCTGAAGGCCTTTACTACCTGTGCTGCCCACCTGACCGTGGTGACCATCTCCTATGGCTCCGCCTCTTTCGTCTACATCTCCTACCGCGTCGGGAACTTTTCTCCAGAGGTGTGTAGCAATCCTGCTGTTCCTTTACTTTTCCTTCTCTCTGTCCTCCTGTTCCCCCCTTCCCCTCTCTCTGTCCTCCTCTTCCCTAACTTTCCCCTTTCTCTGTCTCTCTCTCTTCCTTCCCTTCCCCTTGTCTCTATTCTCTTCCTCCCCCTTACCCTATCCCTGTTCAACTATGCTGCACTATCATAGAGCTGTGAAAGCAATGTTCACCTTATGATGTGTGTTCATGCCATTGCTCCGCTTTCCTGTACTGTGGTGAAATATGATTTTAATCTTGAATTAGCTTGAACCTCTCATAACCAGTAGATGTCAGTGTTGCATTGATGTTGAGTGCAGCATGTTGTAGTAATGTTTTTTTTAACATGGCATGGTTCAGGCAATGCTGGGGAATTTGTGCATGCTTAGGAAGTCTAGTGGAGGTAGAAATTTACGACGGGCTCATTGTAATGCATTGAAAGGATTGGGGAATACTATCAAACATGTGCCTGGTGCATACTGTATGTTCGCATGTCTATATGGAGGAATTGCGGTTAATAATGTTGTGTTCACGTTGTGTTGATGTTGTAGGTGCGTATCATCGTGTCTGTCCTGTACTCAGCTCTGACCCCTTTCCTGAACCCGATGATCTACAGTATGAGGAATAAGGAGCTGCGAGACGCCATCAAGAGGGCCTTCTGCAGACACAGAGCTGTTTCACCTACTGGTCGCAAAACACTCATCACACTCTCCTGACCGGAACACAACCAGCCATAAGCTGTCCTGACCGCAAAACCACTCAACACACTCTCCTGACCGCAACACAACCAGCCATAAGCTGTCCTGACAGCAAAAACACTCAACTCCGCAAGACAATCATAGCACTCATGACCTCACCCTCAACTGTCCATGCTATGGTTAAATAATCCCCACTTTCTCATAATTACCTGTGTGTTTTTGTACTATGTCAAATGTAAATGACCCTCTCTAAGCCTCTTAGTGCTAGAAAATATCACCCTGAAATTATTTAGGGCGAGATGGCTATACATAACAAATGGGAATCCATAGGACCATTCCCCTCACTTTGGGAAAAGCTGCAGGGTCAAGCCAATTAAACCAGCAAAAATACCTGAAACATATCTGCACCCTTCTCTTAAACCTGACATTAATGCTGTTTCATCATGAGCCTGCTATGTTGTTTTGGGTGTTGCTAAGAACATATTTGAACAAAACTGTGGTGGCACTGCCAAGAATTCATACGAGAATGAAAATCCTGTTTCAATACAAAACAGTGTTTTATAAACATGTGTCGCTAATGCGTGACCTCTGGCTACTTTGACAGGGTTGCTATGGAAGTGTCCGAATGTTTTCCCCAATCTTGACTGAAGTTCCTGGATTTTCGACTAAGTACCCAGATCAGAACTAATTGCCGCCTCGCCCTAATCACTATTCTATTCTATGAACTGCTTTACTCTTACTCTTTTAATTTATGTGCATAAACATGTGATTTCATCATTTTATAATTCATAATTTTTGTTAAATCTTTGTGAATATTGTATTATTTACGAAGACTGAAAATATCATCAAAATAATGTAAAGCTGTGCTCCCAATGATTTTAGTGTTAGTACAAACTGCCATTAGTACAAACTGCTAACTGCCATGCGTTTCATTATAAATAGGGTTGTAACCACGATTATTTTCTCACACTGCATTTAGTTACTAGGCTAGTAACTCATATGAAACATATTTTGGTAATTACATCATGTCACAATGCAAGTTATCTGTATCTATGAGAAAGGTATTTTGCATCTGAAACAACCCCGCACAGATGATAAGCTGAGGCTAATTGAAATGTTCAACTGTTGGATCATTTTTGGTTTAAGAGTAGTGTAAATTGGACAGTTGTCTATTTGCCATTATAGTGAAGTTTATTGATCAGGAATGCAAAAAGAAATGAAATAACTGTTCAGGTCTTCAACATGTTACCATATTTATTAATTGCTTTTGTGCATCTCTGTCCCTATTTTGACCTTATCATGGACAAATAAACTTTGTTTAATTCAGTTTGAAAACCACACACATCTCCTTGTTCAGTCTTTTTTATTAGCATGAATGATTTTTCACACCAAGGTTACAGTCATTTCAGTAGCTGTAAATTCAGTATGTGCAGCTGCCCTCTCCTTTTGCAACTCAGTAAGCAACTCTGGGGGTCAAGTGGGAGGCCAAGAAGACTTAAGCAAACAGTATTGTAAATACACATGCATACTGTGCTGCTCTCCCCTTCACATCATACCATACAATATCATATCAAATCATATTATATCACATTATCTTATTGTGTTCAATGGAATCATATGGCTCATATCATATCATATAGAATTGTATAGTATAATATCATGTTATACACATATAATATATTTTCTTCTTTTAGCTCTACACTCCAAAAGTTTGGATTTGAAATCAAACAATTAGGTTGAGGTTAAAGTAGATATTCTCAGATTTAATTTGATGTTTATTTGATTGGTATTTGTACATATTGGTTTCACCATTTAAAAATTACAACACGTTTTATGCATAGTCCCCCTATTTCAGGATACCCAAAAGTAATGGGACAATTGGCTTGACAGGTGTATCCGGTAAGTCAGGTGTGTTCCGTCACATAATTTGTGCAGGCATAAGAGAGCTGTTAATGTCTAGTATTGATTCTAGGCTTTGTGTTTGCCTTTAGAGTCTGCTATTGGTGTCTGTCAACATGAGGACCAAAGCGGTGTCAATGACAGCCTTTATTAGGCTAAAAAATCTAAAACATAGCCAGAACTTTAGGCTTGCCAAAATCAACCGTTTAGAACATCATTAAAAATAAAAAAAATCACTGGTGACCTCAGCAATTGCAAACGGGCTGGTAGGCCAAGGCAGACTTCTGCAGTGGATGACCGAAGAATGCTAACCAGAATTAAGATAAAACCCCAAACAACTGTCACACTGATCAGGAACACTCTCCAGGAGGTAGGCCTGAATTTGTCCGAAACTACCATCCGCAGAATCCGTCACCAGACGAACTACAGAGGCTTCAAGGCAAGGTGCAAACCGCTAGTAATCCGCAAAGAGGGCGGTCACTTACAGTTTGCTAAAAAGCCTGCAGAGTTCTGGAAAAAGGTCTTGTGGACAGACACGATTAATGTACCAGAGTGATTGCAAGTGGAACGTTTGGAGAAAAAAGAATCTGCCCAAGATTTACAGCATACCAGCTCATCTGTGAAACATGGTGGAGGGGGTGTTAATGTTAGTGCATGTATAGCTGCCACTAGAACTGGCTAACTTGTCTTGATGTACTGTAACTGCAGCAGAATGTATTCTGAAGTGTACAGAAACATTGTGCCTGCTCAAGTACAAGCACATGCCTCAAAAATCATTGGATGGCGCTTCATCATACAGTATGACAATGACCCAAACATACTACCATAGAAACTAGGGAGCTTTTCAAGTGGAAAGTTCTTGACTGGCCGAGTCATTTCATTTCCGGATGATAAAGATTTTAAGCAAAAATACCTCAAAACAAACAACAACTGAAGATGGCTGCAGTACAGGCCTGTCAGAGCATCACCAGAAAAAACGCCCAGCGTCTGGTGGGGTCAATGGGTCGCAGATATTGCATGAAAAGGATTAGAGGACTGGAGTCCTTCATTTGGACATATGATAAATCTGTCACTTTCGGGTACCATGAAACATGTGAACAATGCAAGAAAAGTTTTGTAATTTCTGAATGGTGAAACCAATATGTACACAAATACCATCAAATAAAAGCTGAGAATCTCTACTTATACTAACCTTATAGTAATTGTTATTTCAGTTTAACACAATCATCATGGGGTCACCTTGGCCTTGGGAAACATTCTTACAATCCTCTGTTTGATCTCGTTAGTCTGTAAGCCGTATATTATGGGGTTGAGGGAAGTAGGGACCACATGGAACAGCACGCTGGCCAGCTTGCCAAAATCAGCGTAGGCCGGGAAACGATGCAGGGTGATGAGGGTGAAGCCACAGCCCAGCACAATGAGGTAGACCAGGAGGTGGGTGCTACAGGTCATTAGGGCTTTGCTGTTTAGAGAGCTGTTTTTACTTCTCAGACACACTATGGCGATCTTCAGGTAGGTCAGACTGATGCTGCCTATAGATGAGACAAACAGAACCACAGTGAAGCCGAAACCGTAGATGTTATTGATCAACACGCTCTCACAGGAGAGCTTGAATAGAGACGCGTTGTCACAGTATGGGTTCATAATGGACATCTTACAGCGCGAAAGGCGGACACTAAGACCCAGGAGGATCCCCACTAAGACGAAGGCCACCCCCCAAGCAGACACAGTTAGTGTGACCACCCTTCTGTTGTTCATGATGGTGGCATAGCGCAGGGGGTTGCAGATGGCCACGTACCTGTCAAAGGCCATAATCATGAGAACGGTGTGAGATGTTGTACCATAAACATGAGCAAAGAAAGCCTGAGCGACACACTCAGTGTAACTTATATATCGCTCAGATGCTGTGGTTAAAATGTCTCTCAGCAGACGAGGCAACATCACTGTAGCCCCGACTATGTCATTGACAGGCAGGTTGCAGAAGAGGAGGTACATGGGCTGGTGCAGGCTCCTCTCCATGGAGATCAGCACCACAAGGCCGATGTTAGACACCATGGTGAAGATGTAGATGATGAGGAGGATGATGAAGGCAGGGTAGGAAGACTGATTGGTGATCTTTAACCCCTCCAAGAGTAGAACATGCTGGTTGAATGTGTGGTTCTCCATCTAATGGTGGTCTCTGGAGTGTCTGGAGGAGAGGGCAGACAGTGAAAAGCACTGCAAATAATTATTTATTTTAAAGACATATGAAAGTAACAATAAACATATCCAAACAAGATTTAAATAATATAAATAAATAAAAGAAGAAGTAGAAATAGACGAAAACATGTAAAGTGAGAGAAAACCATGTCACTGTACATATTGTGATTCTGTCTTAACCTGATAAAACCTGGGTCTGTAGCTAACTCTGGCACATTTACATTGATCTGAAAACTGAACTGTCGACTGATGTGCACTGTCTCTGTCAAATAAATTGCATGAATAAAAAATAGAAAAATGAATAAATAATTATATAAAGAGAGAGAGAGCATCGAATAAATAAGTAACAAGGATAATTACACTCAGATACAATATTTGGCACCTACTGAGTAAACACCCTTGTTAGAATGTACCATCTTACCATTCAAAAACACACAATTACCAAGCATCAACACAAGATAACAAAATAAAGATTGTTCTCAATGTAAGTTGTTGAAGTACTATAATAGTCTTATACAGGTTGCTCAGTGTTCCAATTTGATTCATTGGTGTTCTCCCACCCCTCCACTCTGACTACTGACACTGTCTTTTTTTATAACCCCAAACCCGATGACAAGTCTGTCATTTGACATGTAAACAGCCATGACAATGATGTTGTCGTACTCGTTCCCTAGGAAAATGTCTTTTGGGGAAAATCAACTAGGGGCTATTGCTATGTCAGCTAGCAGAGAAGATACCAAGTGTCTGTACACAAATACCATCAAATAAAAGCTGAGAATCTATACTTGAACCTAATAGTAATTGTTTGCTTACGCAGGGCACTGTATGTAAAGTTCTGGCCTCTGTACAAAAGTAATAAATCCCCTCCATGTGGATTTTTTTCTTATTTATTGCAAATATTATTTTCTCAAATTGTATAAAAAACATGCTATCTTGAATCATTAGATGTGATGGTGCACTCATTTGTTTCCATTCCAACAGAATATGTCTCCTAGCAATTTGTCTTGCAAATGTCAGTGTATTAAGTTTTGTTTTAGAGAGTATATTATTTGTTGGAGGCCAACCAACATGTGCAACTAGTGGGCATAAATGAATCAAATATTTCAGACATTTCAAATAATTCAACCAATAAAGGATAATCTTGGGACAGGACCAAAACATATGTATATGGGTCTCTTCTGTACCATGACCACATAGAGGGTCTAAATCGGGATACATTTGTGATAGCCTCAGAAATGTATCCCGATATAGACCTCTGAAGAAAGACTTTACATTGGAGTATTCTTATTCCAAATAAAGGAGTTGATAATTTGTTGAAAAGGGACTTGGGTAAAAAATACTGGGACATAAATGAATGAACCTTGGTAACATATTAATTTTAACAGTATGTGCCCAGACAGTATGTGCCCATACAGTGAGAAAGGTAATAGTGACCAACATTAAAAGTCTGTCTTGTTGTGTCACAGTAACTTTGTAAAGTTTGCCTTCAGAAGATCCTTATATCTGTAGGTAAATGAAACACCGACATAAACAAATTGATCGATCACAGTTGTGTATGGTAATACAACAGAAACTACCATGCAAATATAAAACTAAATACAATACACATTCACTTAATTAAATCTGTCTGATCTGTGATAATTATAGAAGGTAGGGCAGCCTCTATACAGCCCCATATCCTTCTTTAGAATAAGGAAATAGTGTCTTGGTAAATATCTGGGGTAGAGATTTTGTCTGTGAATAAAATGTGAATAAAAAAACTGAATGCAGAAGTGGGACCAGTTGGTCGGAAAATACCTACAGTAGGTGACTGTTTAAAATACACATGTTGTGATTGCAGAGGTGGACTACCTCATGATGACGCTACTGCAGCAGATACAGTTGTGGTCAGAAGTTTACATACAACTTGTAAAGAACATGTCTGTCATGGCAGTCTTGAGTTTCCAATCATTTCTACAACTCTTATTTTTCTGTGATGGATTGATTGATCTTTGTCACAAAGAAGTTTGGTTCTTTCATGAATTTATGATGGGTCTTCTGAAAATGTGACAAAATCTGCTGTTTCAAAAATATACATACAGCACCTTGAATTATCAATTTTGGTGATGTAGAAAGTTGTGTCAATCAAATTTGCTTCGTGGCATGGCCTCTTAGCGTCTTATGAGTGATTATGATTGACTACAGCTGGTGACTTATTTCAGCCCATTTAAATAGGGCTCGTTTGATACACTCATTACACTCAGCCAAAAACGCTACAATGGGAAAGTTTAAGGAGCTCAGCACGGATCTGAAAAAGCGCATCATTGACTTGACTTATTTACACTTACATTTACATTTACGGCATTTAGCCTTTATGACGCCTTTATCCAAAGCGACTTGCAACAAATACATTTGTTTAAGTAAGTGAATCATCTATCCATCAGTCATCATAAGAAAAAGTAATCTATGGTAGGGCCAGGGGCTATTGGCAGTCACAATGCTAATGCTGGTTTTCAACAAAACTGCACCCCGCCAGTTGTTTTGGTATACAATTGAGGAATGGGCCTGGGGGAATTCATATACACACTCTAGATGTAAGAACAGACAGTCCATGACATCCACACAATATTTTTAAGCAAATGTTGATGTCTAATGAATGACCCTTGAACATATTCGTAGATCCCAGATTGTGCCTGTCTAAACAATACATCTGTCAAGAGAAAATAAAAAAGGTAGAACATCCTTTTGCATGATTGCAAATACTATGAAATTATTTAGCAAATACTTAATAACTTTTGAAAACTCGATACTGGAATTCATGGTTGACTGAGAACATACTCTCATTTGCAGCAACCACCTATGGAAGAGGGTAGGGGATGAATGAGCCAATTGAAATCTGGGGTTGACTAGATGGCCATGAGAGTATGAGGGCCAGATGGGACATTTAGCCAGGGCTCCAATGTTAACACACCTGATGTTAAGACGACACTGTTTTTGCAGGATAATATCCTCGATTGAAAATCACTATGGTGTGTTTGAGGAGTAAGAACAGGGTGTTGAACAACAGAGCCCTGCAGACCTGCACCACACACCTAGCCGTGTATGTCATCATGCTGGTGTCAGGCTTCGCCTTCGTCATCCTGCACCGCTTTCCTCAGTGGTCTGACCAAAGGAAACTGGCATCCATGATGTTTTACGTGGTTCCACCTGCACTCAATCCTGTCATCTATGGCCTGCAGTCCAAAGAGATCAGACAGAGGATCTTCCACATGTTTCAGAACAATAAAGTGACTGTATGATGATGGTTGAAGTTTGGGGAATTAAAAATGAAATGTTTAAAATGCGTTATCCAGCTTGGCCCAGGGCTTTTCTGAGAATATCTGCCAAATAAAAATAAGCCTAAAGAAAATAGATTGTTGGTTCACAATGCTACATGTTTAATCCTAGTATAAAAATAAAGGTGACACCTGTGTCCAGTTGAGAGGTCTCTAACAATGTATGTATTACACAGCCAGAGCAGCAGTAGATGAAGCAGAGCAGCGAGCTATATGACTTCTGTCTGTGAGAGTAAAATATATTGTTATTGGTAATGAATAAACAGGATCTCTCTCACAATGTGTCAGAAATAGCTAAAATGCAAAAATATCAACAAATCACTCAATAAGTTGAACTAAGTCTATCTTAATGCAATGATAATAGTTCATGTAATTTTGGGATTAATATCTTTGATTTTATAGGGTCTCTGATTTGCATAGGAATCAATTACACAGTATGTGGATCAGGTTGTCATTACAAACTGAGCAAATAGAGAGGAACAAAACTGCTCAGGAAGATATGACATGCCTAGATGTTAGGAATACAATTTTACTGAATCTCTTGAAAACTGTACGGTAGCCCAAATTAGTGACAGCCCGCTAGTTAGCCTGTTTGCCTAAAGTTGTTTTTCCCAAATCTATATTTCCTCAAGGACCACTGACATCACTGTCATGACAAATGTTACAGAGGATGTACATGACTTGTCGTCACGTTAGGGGTTGTAGATAAAAGACAGTGTTCCTGTTTGTGCAGTCAGAATGGAGGGGTGGGAGAGCACCCAGGAATCTAGTGGAAGACTGAGGAACCTGATCAAAGTTAGTTTGATATTTTACTCTTCAATTTATATTATTTTCATTCTATGGAGCATTATTTATTTTTGTAAAGTGCTTTCTGACAGACCCAAATTTTTATTTATTTAAGTGCTGCCTTGACAATTATTTCTGAAGTTAAGCACGGCTTTGGGCCAAATCGATCCTAAATGTCAGACCAGGTTGTTGAAAATGGTGTTAAAAGGCCAGTAGGGTGCCCTAATCCCACTGATATAACATTATCATTCTTATAACATTATCCTGCAAAAACAGTGCCATCTCTCAGATGAGACGTGAACCCAAGGTTCTGACTCCCTGTTGATCTTAAAGATCCCATTGCATTTATCATAACAGCAGGTGTGTTAACATTGGAGCCCTGGCTAAAGGCCCATCTGGCCCTCATACGATCATGGCCATCTAGTCAACCCCAGATTTCAATTGGCTCATTCAGGTGGTTGCTGCAAATGAGAGTATATGTTCTCAGTTAACTATTTTACATTTTTGGCATTTAGCAGACGCCTTTATCCAAAGCGACTTACAACAAATACATTTGTCTAAGTAAGTGAATCATCTATCCATCAGTCATCATAAGAAAACGTAATCCATACTAGGACCAGGGGCTGTTGGCAGTCACAATCCTAGAAGAAGGAATTCAAATAAATTGAATTTATTTTTTTATTAATTTATTTACAGTAGAGAAACTGTACAGGGGGTAGTGGGGATGAAGAGGTCTTTAGGAGGGACAGTTAAGATGTAGCCTGAAGAGATGGGTCTTCAATCTACGGCGGAAGATAGGTAATGACTCTGCAGTCCTGACAGCAGTGGGAAGCTCGTTCCACCAGCGGGGCGTGAAAAGCCGTGATCGAGTTTTGTAGGTATGCGCTGTGCAATCAAAGTTTGCATGTCTTTATAACATGTAAATACATTGTTGATTTAATTTATTTAATGCATAATAATAGTGTATTTAAAATAAATAGCCTACCCTATGTACTACAAATAAAATATCAAAAAGGGGTATATGAGGCAGGCGCGCAAATATCGGATCATATTCTATATCAATTGTCATTTGTAAGTACAAATATAAGTACAAATATTTCTCAAATGGATACCGGTCAGACTAGACTGAAGCCCTCACTTGATTGGTCATCGCTCTGAAAAAGTTTGCCCTAATTTAAATAATATTCAGCCAGATTCAACAGTTTTCATCGTGCCGCCCAGCCTATTTCGCTTGCCCACGATCCCGTCATGCACTGCACATCAGCTCTTGTGCCTTCCAAAGAAAATGAATGGAGGCGATATATCCCCTTCCAAAATCGGATCTGGTGGATTTGCCCCATAAACCCAATCATCACCATGAAAAGGCAACATCTTGGCATGTGGATGTGGCCCAGTAACCACTTAGAATGATGGTCCAGAAGTGGGCAAGGTCTAATTTCCATTACTAAGCCAGGCCATTGCCACAAATAGGACAAACCTGGGCCACAATATTGATGAGTCCCAGGTACAACTTTGTTCCCTGTGCCAGAAGTGGACCGGCTCTGGTTGCCAACCTAAGCCAAATGCTCACCATGAAAATGCCAAATCTTGTGGCCCAGTTACCACTTGGAATTATGACCCAGAAATGGGCCATATATGGTTACCACATCTAAGCCTTAAGCAACCAGACCTGGCCCATATCTGGACCATTTATCAAGTGATAACTGGGCCACATACCGGCCAAGGTCTGGCGTTTCATGGCAAAGATCCGGCTCAGGTATGATGGCCAAGTCAATTCACTTCTGGCCCAACAAAGTGGTACCTGGACCATATGCACATTCCGGCAAAGGTCTGGCCTTTTCATGGCAAAGATTAGCCGGCCCACTTCTGGCCCGGGGAACAAAGTTGTACTTCGGGCCACATCCGGATGCCTGGAGAAATACAGACATGGGCCAGATCCGGGCCGTAATTTTTCTGCTGACTGGGTACGGTCATTCCCAGTCAGCAGAGAAATTAAGGCCCAGATGTGGCCCACGTTTGTTTTCTACCGGCATCCGAATGTTGCCCAGGTACAACTTTGTTCCCCGGGCCAGAGGTGGGCTCTGGCTGTCATTCCCAAGCTTTATTTTTGCCAAGAAAAGGCCAGACCTTGGCCAGCATGTGGATGTGGCCCAGGTCCCAACCATACTCAGACCAAAGATCACCCAGTAGCTACACAAACGTATCAGGGCCACATTCCTCATACCAGAGCTGGCCGCCAAATTGCCAACTCTCAGCCAGGGCTGGCCCACAACATTTGGACCAGGTCTGAGACATTTGCCCTAATGAGTCTTGTGAGTGAGCTTCTCTTTGCCCCTCAGAGCCCACACCAGCTCATCACTCACAATAACTTATTATAGCCCATCATAACCTGTGTTTGTGTGTGTGTTTAGTATGTGTGTGTGTTTTGTATATGTTTGATGTAATTGCTCATTACGAGAGCTGATGGCCTCAGGGGTTCCTGAGCGGTCTCTGAAGTAGAGACTAATAGGGTAGTTTGAACATAAACACTCACTCTTTACCTCCTAATTAAAAACCCATTAGCTGTCACAGCAACCTCCTCTTTTTTATTATTTAAAGGTCCAGTATGTAACATTCAAGCTTTCTAAAAGCTTCCTAATGTTTGTAATGACTATGTTTAATCGGCAGCGATCTGGGAATGAGATCCCTTGAAAGAAATATTTTATATTTTTTGGTCCAGAAGAAGCGGTTTCTAAAATGGAGTGTCACTACCCGACACTTGGTTTGCATATAAACATGTTGTTACTGCCAGGGGTGTTCTGGGGGAGTGGAATCAGTGATTTTCACCTTCCTGGCTCTGGTGGCTGCCACTTCGAATCGTGTGCACATGCAGAAACACAACAGCTATGTCCGACACTGCCATTACGGGGGGTTATATTATTATTAGGGAGGATGTTGTTGTTTGCTCTTTTAACCTTTATTTATCCAGTCAGATCAGTTAAGAACAAATGGCGGCCTGGCCATTGACGACGGGGAAGTGTGGTGCAATAAATAAAACAACAAAAAACATTTAAATCACAAGACAAGACAGACATCACGACAGAGAAGGACAGGGACACATGACAAACACAAAAGTAAATATAAAACAGGCACAGCACAAGACAGACAGTCAATCATGACCTCTCTCAAACACACAAACAAGAAACACACAAGCACTCAGTCACACACACAGGCCAACACAGGCACATACACACACGCACACGCACGCGCGCGCGCACACGCACACGCACACGCACACGCACACGCACACGCACACGCACACGCACACACACACACACACTGTGCTTTGGTGAAAGCTTCCCAGTTCCCAGAAACTTCCCTTCAGAATAATGCCTATACCATACTTAATTAGAGGTCTACAGGTTTTAAGATTCACTAGATGATTCTCTCTGTCTCTCTCATGTCCAGAAATGTACATGGCTCAGTCCCTTTTTCTGTATGCATCGCACACACAACTGTTAGGGTGGGGCCTACATGATAGCTTAACAGCTGCCTGCAATGGAGTGCAGCCAAGAAATCATTTGTTGTGGCATATGACTGTGGGAGAGTAAACCTGTTATTTCAGTTGAACGTCTCACCTCTGCTGCTTATCTGTGTCTTATTTTAATGAAGACTTTCCCAGTGAACCAAGATGTTTTAGTCTAAGTTATTTAGTTAGCCGAATAGTTGTGGGTTAGACAAGGTTCAGAGTTCAGTAAGTGAACGAGCAAATGAATCATATTGAACGATGAAAGCATGTACAAATAAGCTTTGATTTCTCCTGGTTTATATAAATTCAAGATTTGTGTGAGTCCAGTGTGTGTGATTTTTTTTTTGAATTTTTTTTTTTTTTTTAAGTTAACCTCTTGTTGTTGTGACCAGATTAATTACACACACGAGAAGGAAACATACAGTCACACACCAGCAATTAGAGATAAATAATGACTTTCCTTTTTTAATGATGTAATCTTTTATCTTTTAAGTTTAGTTTTAACTGCAAACACTTGTTGCCTTGGAGTCACAAAGTCACAGGAGTTTAATTAATCCCAAAACTATTTTAATTGAGGTAGATGTATTGTAAGGAATCCCTTTGGTGTTTCACACCATCCGATGGAGAAAGAAAGACTATTCGATGGTTCTAAAAAGGTTGTATTTAAGGTGCTGCCCTTCTTCACTCAGACCGAGTGTGACCAGCACTCAGGTAAGAACACACCTATCATACAAGAAGTTAGACTGGCTTTGTAAATGATCACAGATCTAGTTGTCTGTCTGTAGAGATACATGTTTGAATGTATGGACAGAGCAGAACTGAATTTACTCAATAGTGTCATACAAATGTATGTTTGGAACTAATTGCAAACTTATGGTTCAAGATAATGAACCATTGAGTTATTTTGTTGTTGTTAGACTACATGTATTTGTATTATACTGCATGATTGTCGATTTCATATATGCACAGCAGCACATACAGAATACGTAGCATACAGAATATATTAAAGTTATGTTTTATTCATAACTTGAATTTTCTTTTATCTCACTCTCTTCTGAAACCGTTATCTCTGTTTTGTAAATTATTGTATAAACTGATCCCCTTATTTGTTTTGTATGTTATTTGTTTTCTATATTTGACCATTGTTGTATCGTGTGTGTGTTGTGACCCTGTGTTAAATGCACTTTTAAACTAAATTCAACTTGAAACATGAAACATAGATTACTAACTAAACTTCTTAAACATCTTTGAACATGATAGACTGCTTGCTTTTATTTTATTTTATTTGTATAACCAATTTTATCACTGAATTTCAGGTGATATACATGTACAGAGTATGAATTTGTGGGTGGGTGCTCAAGTATGCCTTTTTAAGTATGTGTGTGTTCCTATGTGGTATGGTGTCATGTCTCTAACTTGAAGTTTCATCTCTCTCTCTGTCTCCCCCCCCCCCCCCTCCATTCTCTCTCTCTCTCTCTGTCTGTACCAGCCAGGTGTGATCCTATCAGACAGAAAGGCCTGTGATATGAACAGTACTCAGCTTGAGCCTGTATCCTTCTTCATTATCCAGGGCCTGGCCACTCTGGGGGAGAAGAAGATGGTTCCGTTTGTTATCTTCTTTGTGGCCTACATCATTATCCTGGGAGGCAATAGCATGATCATCTTCCTGGTACGGAGATCGAGATGAAGGACTATTAGACATTCATGAGATATGTTGTGAATGAGACCAGGAAGTGTAGATGGGAGAGAACTGTTCCATGTGTTCCTTGTCTATCAATGATATCAATGTCTAACCCCATTTCATCTCATCATCCTAGGTGTGGACCGACCCGAAGCTCAGCTCCCCCATGTACTTCTTCCTCCACAACCTGTCCTTCACAGACATAGTCTACACCACGGTCACCATTCCCAACATGCTGTCTGGCTTCCTGACCGACCTCAATACCATCTCCGTCCAAGGCTGCTTCCTGCAGATGTACTGCTTTATCCAGATGGCTGTGACCGGCCGCGCTTTGCTGACCGTCATGGCCTATGACCGCTACTTGGCCATTTGCGACCCCCTCCGTTACACCTCTATAATGACCCGCCCCGTCCGGCTGATCCTCATTCTTGGGGCCTGGACCTTCGCCGCCTGCTGCACACTCCCCTCCATAGTCATGGGGTCACAGAGGCCGTACTGTGGGCCCAACGTGGTGAAGCACGGCTGGTGCGACCCGCCATCTGTGAGGAAGCTGGCGTGCGCAGACACGAGGTCGGACACCATCGTGGCTCTAACCACGGCTGTTGTGGCGCTGCTTGTCACGGGGGTGCTCATCCTCACTTCCTATATTCTCATCTTTGCTTCGGTAGCCAGGATGACGGCTGCTCAGGGGCTGAAGGCCTTTACCACCTGTGCTGCCCACCTGACCGTGGTGACCATCTCCTATGGCTCCGCCTCTTTCGTCTACATCTCCTACCGCGTAGGGAACTTTTCTCCAGAGGTGTGTAGCAATCCTGCTGTTCCTTTACTTTTCCCTCTCTCTGTTCTCCTGTTCCCCCCTTCCCCTCTCTCTGTCCTCCTCTTCCCTAACTTTCCCCTTTCTCTGTCTCTCTCTCTTCCTTCCCTTCCCCTTGTCTCTATTCTCTTCCTCCCCCTTACCCTATCCCTGTTCAACTATGCTGCACTATCATAGAGCTGTGAAAGCAATGTTCACCTTATGATGTGTGTTCATGCCATTGCTCCGCTTTCCTGTACTGTGGTGAAATATGATTTTAATCTTGAATTAGCTTGAACCTCTCATAACCAGTAGATGTCAGTGTTGCATTGATGTTGAGTGCAGCATGTTGTAGTTATGTTTTTTTTAACATGGCATGGTTCAGGCAATGCTGGGGAATTTGTGCATGCTTAGGAAGTCTAGTAGAGGTATAAATTTACGACGGGCTCATTGTAATGCATTGAAAGGATTGGGGAATACTATCAAACATGTGCCTGGTGCATACTGTATGTTCGCGGGTCTATATGGAGGAATTGCGGTTAATAATGTTGTGTTAACGTTGTGTTGATGTTGTAGGTGCGTATCATCGTGTCTGTCCTGTACTCAGCTCTGACCCCTTTCCTGAACCCGATGATCTACAGTATGAGGAATAAGGAGCTGCGAGACGCCATCAAGAGGGCCTTCTGCAGACACAGAGCTGTTTCACCTACTGGTCGCAAAACACTCATCACACTCTCCTGACCGCAACACAACCAGCCATAAGCTGTCCTGACCGCGAAATCACTCAACACACTCTCCTGACCGCAACACAACCAGCCATAAGCTGTCCTGACCGCAAAAACACTCAACTCCACAAGACAATCATAGCACTCATGACCTCACCCTCAACTGTCCTTGCTATGGTTAAATATTCCCCACTTTCTCATAATTACTTGTGTGTTTTTGTACTATGTCAAATGTAAATGACCCTCTCTAAGCCTCTTAGTGCTAGAAAATATCACCCTGAAATTCTATTATTTAGGGTGAGATGGCTATACATAACAAATGGGAATCCATAGGACCACTCCCCTCACTTTGGGAAAAGCTGCAGGGTCAAGCCAATGACAACCAGCAAAAATACCCCAAACATATGTGCACCCTTCTCTTAAACCTGACACTAATGCTGTTTCATCATGAGCCTGCTATGTTGTTTTGGGTTTTGCTAAGAACATATTTGAACAAAACTGTAGTGGCACTGCAAGAATTCATACGAGAATGAAAATCCTGTGACAATACAAAACAGTGTTTTGTAAACACGTGTTGCTAATGCGTGACCTCTGGCTACTTTGACATGGTTGCTATGGAAGTGTCCGAATGTTTTCCCCAATCTTGACTGAAGTTCCTGGATTTTCGACTAAGTACCCAGATCAGAACTAATTGCCGCCTCGCCCTAATCACTATTCTATTCTATGAACTGCTTTACTCTTAATTTTAATTTATGTGCATAAACATGTGATTTCATCATTTTATAATTCATAATTTTTGTTAAATCTTTGTGAATATTGTATTATTTACGAAGACTGAAAATATCATCAAAATAATGTAAAGCTGAGCTCCCAATGATTTTAGTGTTCAGCCATTAGTACAAACTGCTAACTGCCATGCGTTTCATTATAAATAGGGTTGTGACCACGATTATTTTCTCACACTGCATTTAGTTACTAGGCTAGTAACTCATATGAAACATATTTTGGTAATTACATCATGTCACAATGCACAATACCTTATCATGGACAAATAAACTTTGTTTAATTCAGTTTGAAAACCACACACATCTCCTTGTTCAGTCTTTTTTATTAGCATGAATGATTTTTCACACCAAGGTTACAGTCATTTCAGTAGCTGTAAATTCAGTATGTGCAGCTGCCCTCTCCTTTTGCAACTCAGTAAGCAACTCTGGGGGGTCAAGTGGGAGGCCAAGAAGACTTAAGCAAACAGTATTGTAAATACACATGCATACTGTGCTGCTCTCCCCTTCACATCATACCATACAATATCATATCAAATCATATTATATCACATTATCTTATTGTGTTCCATGGAATCATATGGCTCATATCATATCATATAGAATTGTATAGTATAATATCATGTTATACACATATAATATATTTTCTTCTTTTTGCTCTACACTCCAAAAGTTTGGATTTGAAATCAAACAATTAGGTTGAGGTTAAAGTAGATATTCTCAGATTTAATTAGATGTTTATTTGATTGGTATTTGTACATATTGGTTTCACCATTTAAAAATTACAACACGTTTTATGCATAGTCCCCCTATTTCAGGATACCCAAAAGTAATGGGACAATTGGCTTGACAGGTGTATCCGGTAAGTCAGGTGTGTTCCGTCACATAATTTGTGCAGGCATAAGAGAGCTGTTAATGTCTAGTATTGATTCTAGGCTTTGTGTTTGCCTTTAGAGTCTGCTATTGGTGTCTGTCAACATGAGGACCAAAGCGGTGTCAATGACAGCCTTTATTAGGCTAAAAAATCAAAAACATAGCCAGAACCTTAGGCTTGCCAAAATCAACCGTTTAGAACATCATTAAAAAGAAAAAAAATCACTGGTGACCTCAGCAATTGCAAACGGGCTGGTAGGCCAAGGCAGACTTCTGCAGTGGATGACCGAAGAATGCTAACCAGAATTAAGATAAAACCCCAAACAACTGTCACACTGATCAGGAACACTCTCCAGGAGGTAGGCCTGAATTTGTCCGAAACTACCATCCGCAGAATACGTCACCAGACGAACTACAGAGGCTTCAAGGCAAGGTGCAAACCGCTAGTAATCCGCAAAGAGGGCGGTCACTTACAGTTTGCTAAAAAGCCTGCAGAGTTCTGGAAAAAGGTCTTGTGGACAGACACGATTAATGTACCAGAGTGATTGCAAGTGGAACGTTTGGAGAAAAAAGAATCTGCCCAAGATTTACAGCATACCAGCTCATCTGTGAAACATGGTGGAGGGGGTGTTAATGTTTGTATAGCTGCCACTAGAACTGGCTAACTTGTCTTGATGTACTGTAACTGCAGCAGAATGTATTCTGAAGTGTACAGAAACATTGTGCCTGCTCAAGTACAAGCACATGCCTCAAAAATCATTGGATGGCGCTTCATCATACAGTATGACAATGACCCAAACATACTACCATAGAAACTAGGGAGCTTTTCAAGTGGAAAGTTCTTGACTGGCCGAGTCATTTCATTTCCGGATGATAAAGATTTTAAGCAAAAATACCTCAAAACAAACAACAACTGAAGATGGCTGCAGTACAGGCCTGTCAGAGCATCACCAGAAAAAACGCCCAGCGTCTGGTGGGGTCAATGGGTCGCAGATATTGCATGAAAAGGATTAGAGGACTGGAGTCCTTCATTTGGACATATGATAAATCTGTCACTTTCGGGTACCATGAAACATGTGAACAATGCAAGAAAAGTTTTGTAATTTCTGAATGGTGAAACCAATATGTACACAAATACCATCAAATAAAAGCTGAGAATCTCTACTTATGCTAACCTTATAGTAATTGTTTGATTTCAAATCAAAACTTTTGGAGTGTAGAGCCAAAAGATGAAAACATGTTTCACTCTCATTACATAAGCAGGGCACTGTATATCTTCCTTTCAGTTTAACACAATCATCATGGGGTCACCTTGGCCTTGGGAAACATTCTTACAATCCTCTGTTTGATCTCGTTAGTCTGTAAGCCGTATATTATGGGGTTGAGGGAAGTAGGGACCACATGGAACAGCACGCTGGCCAGCTTGCCAAAATCAGCGTAGGCCGGGAAACGATGCAGGGTGATGAGGGTGAAGCCACAGCCCAGCACAATGAGGTAGACCAGGAGGTGGGTGCTACAGGTCATTAGGGCTTTGCTGTTTAGAGAGCTGTTTTTACTTCTCAGACACACTATGGCGATCTTCAGGTAGGTCAGACTGATGCTGCCTATAGATGAGACAAACAGAACCACAGTGAAGCCGAAACCGTAGATGTTATTGATCAACACGCTCTCACAGGAGAGCTTGAATAGAGACGCGTTGTCACAGTATGGGTTCATAATGTACATCTTACAGCGCGAAAGGCGGACACTAAGACCCAGGAGGATCCCCACTAAGACGACGGCCACCCCCCAAGCAGACACAGTTAGTGTGACCACCCTTCTGTTGTTCATGATGGTGGCATAGCGCAGGGGGTTGCAGATGGCCACGTACCTGTCAAAGGCCATAATCATGAGAACGGTGTGAGATGTTGTACCATAAACATGAGCAAAGAAAGCCTGAGCGACACACTCAGTGTAACTTATATATCGCTCAGATGCTGTGGTTAAAATGTCTCTCAGCAGACGAGGCAACATCACTGTAGCCCCGACTATGTCATTGACAGGCAGGTTGCAGAAGAGGAGGTACATGGGCTGGTGCAGGCTCCTCTCCATGGAGATCAGCACCACAAGGCCGATGTTAGACACCATGGTGAAGATGTAGATGATGAGGAGGATGATGAAGGCAGCGTAGGAAGACTGATTGGTGATCTTTAACCCCTCCAAGAGTAGAACATGCTGGTCGAATGTGTGGTTCTCCATCTAATGGTGGTCTCTGGAGTGTCTGGAGGAGAGGGCAGACAGTGAAAAGCACTGCAAATAATTATTTATTTTAAAGACATATGAAAGTAACAATAAACATATCCAAACAAGATTTAAATAATATAAATAAATAAAAGAAGAAGTAGAAATAGACGAAAACATGTAAAGTGAGAGAAAACCATGTCACTGTACATATTGTGATTCTGTCTTAACCTGATAAAACCTGGGTCTGTAGCTAACTCTGGCACATTTACATTGATCTGAAAACTGAACGACTGATGACTGTCAACTGATGTGCACTGTCTCTGTCAAATAAATTGCATGAATAAAAAATAGAAAAATGAATAAATAATTATATAAAGAGAGAGAGAGAGCATCGAATAAATAAGTAACAAGGATAATTACACTCAGATACAATATTTGGCACCTACTGAGCAAACACCCTTGTTAGAATGTACCATCTTACCATTCAAAAACACACAATTACCAAGCATCAACACAAGATAACAAAATAAAGATTGTTCTCAATGTAAGTTGTTGAAGTACTATAATAGTCTTATACAGGTTGCTCAGTGTTCCAGTTTGATTCATTGGTGTTCTCCCACCCCTCCACTCTGACTACTGACACTGTCTTTTTTTATAACCCCAAACCCGATGACAAGTCTGTCATTTGACATGTAAACAGCCATGACAATGATGTTGTCGTACTCGTTCCCTAGGAAAATGTCTTTTGGGGAAAATCAACTAGGGGCTATTGCTATGTCAGCTAGCAGAGAAGATACCAAGTGTCTGTACACAAATACCATCAAATAAAAGCTGAGAATCTATACTTTAACCTAATAGTAATTGTTTGATTTAAAATCCAAACGTTTAGTGTATAGAGCTAAAATAAGAACAAATGCTTTACTGTCCCATTGCTTACGCAGGGCACTGCATGTAAGGTTCTGGCCTCTGTACAAAAGTAATAAATCCCCTCCATGTCGAGTTTTTTCTTATTTATTGCAAATCTTATTTTCTCAAATTGTATAAAAAACATCTTATCTTGAATCATTAGATGTCATGGTGCACTCATTTGTTTCCATTCCAACAGAATATGTCTCCTAGCAATTAGTCTTGCAAATGTCAGTGTATTAAGTTTTGTTTTAGAGAGTATATTATTTGTTGGAGGCCGACCAACATGTGCAACTAGTGGGCATAAATGAATCAAATATTTCAGACATTTCAAATAATTCAACCAATAAAGGATAATCTTGGGACAGGACCAAAACATATGTATATGGGTCTCTTCTTTACCATGACCACATAGAGGGCCTAAATCGGGATACATTTGTGATAGCCTCAGAAATGTATCCCGATATAGACCTCTGAAGGAAGACTTTACATTGGAGTATTCTTATTCCACATAAAGGAGTTGATAATTTGTTGAAAAGGGACTTGGGTAAAAAATACTGGGACATAAATGAATGAACCTTGGTAACATATACATTTTAACAGTATGTGCTCAGACAGTATGTGCCCAGACAGTGAGAAAGGTAATAGTGACCAACATTAAAAGTCTGTCTTGTTGTGTCACAGTAACTTTGTAAAGTTTGCCTTCAGAAGATCCTTATATCTGTAGGTAAATGAAACACCGACATAAACAAATCGATCGATCACAGTTGTGTACGGTAATACCATGCAGATAAATATAAAACTAAATACAATACAAAAACAATATAAATAACATTCAACAGGCGTCTCAAATGAAAAAAATGAATTAAATCTGTCTGATCTGTGATAATTATAGAAGGTAGGGCAGCCTCTATACAGCCCCATATCCTTCTTTAGAATAAGGAAATAGTGTCTTGGTAAATATCTGGGGTAGAGATTTTGTCTGTGAATAAAATGTGAATAAAAAAATTGAATGCAGAAGTGGGACCAGTTGGTCGGAAAATACCTACAGTAGGTGACTGTTTAAAATACACGTTGTGATTGCAGAGGTGGACTACCTCATGATGATGCTACTGCAGCAGATACAGTTGTGGTCAGAAGTTTACATACACTTGTAAAGAACATGTATGTCATGGCAGTCTTGAGTTTCCAATCATTTCTACAACTCTTATTTTTCTGTGATGGATTGATTGGAGCACATACTTCTTTGTCACAAAAAAGTTTGGTTCTTTTATGAATTTATGATGGGTCTTCTGAAAATGTGACAAAATCTGCTGTGTCAAAAATATACATACAGCACCTTGAATTATCAATTTTGGTGATGTAGAAAGTTGTGTCAATCAAATTTGCTTCGTGGCATGGCCTCTTAGCGTCTTATGAGTGATTATGATTGACTACAGCTGGTGACGTATTTCAGCCCATTTAAATAGGGCTCGTTTGATACACTCATTACACTCAGCCAAAAACGCTACAATGGGAAAGTCTAAGGAGCTCAGCATGGATCTGAAAAAGCGCATCATTGACTTGACTTATTTACACTTACATTTACATTTACGGCATTTAGCCTTTATGACGCCTTTATCCAAAGCGACTTACAACAAATACATTTGTTTAAGTAAGTGAATCATCTATCCATCAGTCATCATAAGAAAAAGTAATCTATGGTAGGGCCAGGGGCTATTGGCAGTCACAATGCTAATGCTGGTTTTCAACAAAACTGCACCCCGCCAGTTGTTTTGGGGGAATTCATATACACACTCTAGATGTAAGAACAGACAGTCCATGACATCCACACAATATTTTTAAACAAATGTTGATGTCTAATGAATGACCCTTGAACATATTCGTACATCCCAGATTGTGCCTAAACAATACATCTGTCAAGAGAAAATTAAAAAGGTAGAACATCCTTTTGCATGATTGCAAATACTATGAAATTATTTAGCAAATACTTAATAACTTTTGAAAACTCAATACTGGAATTCATGGTTGACTGAGAACATACTCTCATTTGCAGCAACCACCTATGGAAGAGGGTAGGGGATGAATGAGCCAATTGAAATCTGGGGTTGACTAGATGGCCTTGAGAGTATGAGGGCCAGATGGGACATTTAGCCAGGGCACCAATGTTAACATACCTGATGTTAAGACGACACTGTTTTTGCAGGATAATATCCTCGATTGAAAATCACTATGGTGTGTTTGAGGAGTAAGAACAGGGTGTTGAACAACAGAGCCCTGCAGACCTGCACCACACACCTAGCCGTGTATGTCATCATGCTGGTGTCAGGCTTCGCCTTCGTCATCCTGCACCGCTTTCCTCAGTGGTCTGACCAAAGGAAACTGGCATCCATGATGTTTTACGTGGTTCCACCTGCACTCAATCCTGTCATCTATGGCCTGCAGTCCAAAGAGATCAGACAGAGGATCTTCCACATGTTTCAGAACAATAAAGTGACTGTATGATGATGGTTGAAGTTTGGGGAATTAAAAATGAAATGTTTAAAATGTGTTATCCAGCTTGGCCCAGGGCTTTTCTGAGAATATCTGCCAAATAAAAATAAGCCTAAAGAAAATAGATTGTTGGTTCACAATGCTACATGTTTAATCCTAGTATAAAAATAAAGGTGACACCTGTGTCCAGTTGAGAGGTCTCTAACAATGTATGTATTACACAGCCAGAGCAGCAGTAGATGAAGCAGAGCAGCGAGCTATATGACTTCTGTCTGTGAGAGTAAAATATATTGTTATTGGTAATGAATAAACAGGATCTCTCTCACAATGTGTCAGAAATAGCTAAAATGCAAAAATATCAACAAATCACTCAATAAGTTGAACTAAGTCTATCTTAATGCAATGATAATAGTTCATGTAATTTTGGGATTAATATCTTTGATTTTATAGGGTCTCTGATTTGCATAGGAATCAATTACACAGTATGTGGATCAGGTTGTCATTACAAACTGAGCAAATAGAGAGGAACAAAACTGCTCAGGAAGATATGACATGCCTAGATGTTAGGAATACAATTTTACTGAATCTCTTGAAAACTGTACGGTAGCCCAAATTAGTGACAGCCCGCTAGTTAGCCTGTTTGCCTAAAGTTGTTTTTCCCAAATCTATATTTCCTCAAGGACCACTGACATCACTGTCATGACTCAAATGTTACAGAGGATGTACATGACTTGTCGTCACGTTAGGGGTTGTAGATAAAAGACAGTGTTCCTGTTTGTGCAGTCAGAATGGAGGGGTGGGAGAGCACCCAGGAATCTAGTGGAAGACTGAGGAACCTGATCAAAGTTAGTTTGATATTTTACTCTTCAATTTATATTATTTTCATTCTATGGAGCATTATTTATTTTTGTAAAGTGCTTTCTGACAGACCCAAATTTTTATTTATTTAAGTGCTGCCTTGACAATTATTTCTGAAGTTAAGCACGGCTTTGGGCCAAATCGATCCTAAATGTCAGACCAGGTTGTTGAAAATGGTGTTAAAAGGCGAGTAGGGTGCCCTAATCCCACTGATATAACATTATCATTCTTATAACATTATCCTGCAAAAACAGTGCCATCTCTCAGATGAGACGTGAACCCAAGGTTCTGACTCCCTGTTGATCTTAAAGATCCCATTGCATTTATCATAACAGCAGGTGTGTTAACATTGGAGCCCTGGCTAAAGGCCCATCTGGCCCTCATACGATCATGGCCATCTAGTCAACCCCAGATTTCAATTGGCTCATTCAGGTGGTTGCTGCAAATGAGAGTATATGTTCTCAGTTAACTATTTTACATTTTTGGCATTTAGCAGACGCCTTTATCCAAAGCGACTTACAACAAATACATTTGTCTAAGTAAGTGAATCATCTATCCATCAGTCATCATAAGAAAACGTAATCCATACTAGGACCAGGGGCTGTTGGCAGTCACAATCCTAGAAGAAGGAATTCAAATAAATTGAATTTATTTTTTTATTAATTTATTTACAGTAGAGAAACTGTACAGGGGGTAGTGGGGATGAAGAGGTCTTTAGGAGGGACAGTTAAGATGTAGCCTGAAGAGATGGGTCTTCAATCTACGGCGGAAGATAGGTAATGACTCTGCAGTCCTGACAGCAGTGGGAAGCTCGTTCCACCAGCGGGGCGTGAAAAGCCGTGATCGAGTTTTGTAGGTATGCGCTGTGCAATCAAAGTTTGCATGTCTTTATAACATGTAAATACATTGTTGATTTAATTTATTTAATGCATAATAATAGTGTATTTAAAATAAATAGCCTACCCTATGTACTACAAATAAAATATCAAAAAGGGGTATATGAGGCAGGCGCGCAAATATCGGATCATATTCTATATCAATTGTCATTTGTAAGTACAAATATAAGTACAAATATTTCTCAAATGGATACCGGTCAGACTAGACTGAAGCCCTCACTTGATTGGTCATCGCTCTGAAAAAGTTTGCCCTAATTTAAATAATATTCAGCCAGATTCAACAGTTTTCATCGTGCCGCCCAGCCTATTTCGCTTGCCCACGATCCCGTCATGCACTGCACATCAGCTCTTATGCCTTCCAAAGAAAATGAATGGAGGCGATATATCCCCTTCCAAAATCTGGTGGATTTGCCCCATAAACCCAATCATCACCATGAAAAGGCAACATCTTGGCATGTGGATGTGGCCCAGTAACCACTTAGAATGATGGTCCAGAAGTGGGCCAGGTCTAATTTCCATTACTAAGCCAGGCCATTGCCACAAATAGGACAAACCTGGGCCACAACATTGATGAATATTGAACTTTGTTCCCTGTGCCAGAAGTGGACTGGCTCTGGTTGCCAACCTAAGCCAAATGCTCACCATGAAAATGCCAAATCTTGTGGCCCAGTTACCACTTGGAATTATGACCCAGAAATGGGCCATATATGGTTACCACATCTAAGCCTTAAGCAACCAGACCTGGCCCATATCTGGACCATTTATCAAGTGATAACTGGGCCACATACCGGCCAAGGTCTGGCGTTTCATGGCAAAGATCCGGTTCAGGTATGACGGCCAAGTCAATTCACTTCTGGCCCAACAAAGTGGTACCTGGACCATATGCACATTCCGGCAAAGGTCTGGCCTTTTCATGGCAAAGATTAGCCGGCCCACTTCTGGCCCGGGGAACAAAGTTGTACTTCGGGCCACATCCGGATGCCTGGAGAAATACAGACGTGGGCCAGATCCGGGCCGTAATTTTTCTGCTGACTGGGTACGGTCATTCCCAGTCAGCAGAGAAATTAAGGCCCAGATGTGGCCCACATTTGTTTTCTACCGGCATCCGAATGTTGCCCAGGTACAACTTTGTTCCCCGGGCCAGAGGTGGGCTCTGGCTGTCATTCCCAAGCTTTATTTTTGCCAAGAAAAGGCCAGACCTTGGCCAGCATGTGGATGTGGCCCAGGTCCCAACCATACTCAGACCAAAGATCACCCAGTAGCTACACAAACATTCCTCATACCAGAGCTGGCCGCCAAATTGCCAACTCTCAGCCAGGGCTGGCCCACAACATTTGGACCAGGTCTGAGACATTTGCCCTAATGAGTCTTGTGAGTGAGCTTCTCTTTGCCCCTCAGAGCCCACACCAGCTCATCACTCACAATAACTTATTATAGCCCATCATAACCTGTGTGTGTGTGTGTGTTTAGTATGTGTGTGTGTTTTGTATATGTTTGATGTAATTGCTCATTACGAGAGCTGATGGCCTCAGGGGTTCCTGAGCGGTCTCTGAAGTAGAGACTAATAGGGTAGTTTGAACATAAACACTCACTCTTTACCTCCTAATTAAAAACCCATTAGCTGTCACAGCAACCTCCTCTTTTTTATTATTTAAAGGTCCAGTATGTAACATTCAAGCTTTCTAAAAGCTTCCTAATGTTTATAATGACTATGTTTAATCGGCAGCGATCTGGGAATGAGATCCCTTGAAAGAAATATTTTATATTTTTTGGTCCAGAAGAAGCGGTTTCTAAAATGGAGTGTCACTACCCGACACTTGGTTTGCATATAAACATGTTGTTACTGCCAGGGGTGTTCTGGGGGAGTGGAATCAGTGATTTTCACCTTCCTGGCTCTGGTGGCTGCCACTTCGAATCGTGTGCACATGCAGAAACACAACAGCTATGTCCGACACTGCCATTACGGGGGGTTATATTATTATTAGGGAGGATGTTGTTGTTTGCTCTTTTAACCTTTATTTATCCAGTCAGATCAGTTAAGAACAAATGGCGGCCTGGCCAGTGACGACGGGGAAGTGTGGTGCAAAAAATAAAACAACAAAAAACATTTAAATCACAAGACAAGACAGACATCACGACAGAGAAGGACAGGGACACATGACAAACACAAAAGTAAATATAGAACAGGCACAGCACAAGACAGACAGTCAATCATGACCTCTCTCAAACACACAAACAAGAAATACACAAGCACTCAGTCACACACACAGGCCAACACAGGCACATACACACACACGCACGCGCACACACACACGCACACGCACACGCACACGCACACGCACACACACACACACACTGTGCTTTGGTGAAAGCTTCCCAGTTCCCAGAAACTTCCCTTCAGAATAATGCCTATACCATACTTAATTAGAGGTCTACAGGTTTTAAGATTCACTAGATGATTCTCTCTGTCTCTCTGATGTCCAGAAATGTACATGGCTCAGTCCCTTTTTCTGTCGCACACACAACTGTTAGGGTGGGGCCTACATGATAGCTTAACAGCTGCCTGCAATGGAGTGCAGCCAATAAATCATTTGTTGTGGCATATGACTGTGGGAGAGTAAACCTGTTATTTCAGTTGAACGTCTCACCTCTGCTGCTTATCTGTGTCTTATTTTAATGAAGACTTTCCCAGTGAACCAAGATGTTTTAGTCTAAGTTATTTAGTTAGCCGAATAGTTGTGGGTTAGACAAGGTTCAGAGTTCAGTAAGTGAACGAGCAAATGAATCATATTGAACGATGAAAGCATATACAAATAAGCTTTGATTTCTCCTGGTTTATATAAATTCAAGATTTGTGTGAGTCCAGTGTGTGTGATTTTTTTTTTGTATTGTTATTTTTTTTTTAAGTTAACCTCTTGTTGTTGTGACCAGATTAATTACACACATGAGAAAGAAACATACAGTCACACACCAGCAATTAGAGATAAATAATGACTTTCCTTTTTTAATGATGTAATCTTTTATCTTTTAAGTTTAGTTTTAACAGCAAACACTTGTTGCCTTGGAGTCACAAAGTCACAGGAGTTTAATTAATCCCAAAACTATTTTAATTGAGGTAGATGTATTGTAAGGAATCCCTTTGGTGTTTCACACCATCCTATGGAGAAAGAAAGACTATTCGATGGTTCTAAAAAGGTTGTATTTAAGGTGCTGCCCTTCTTCACTCGGACCGAGTGTGACCAGCACTCAGGTAAGAACACACCTATCATACAAGAAGTTAGACTGGCTTTGTAAATGATCACAGATCTAGTTGTCTGTCTGTAGAGATACATGTTTGAATGTATGGACAGAGCAGAACTGAATTTACTCAATAGTGTCATACAAATGTATGTTTGGAACTAATTGCAAACTTATGGTTCAAGATAATGAACCATTGAGTTATTTTGTTGTTGTTAGACTACATGTATTTGTATTATACTGCATGATTGTCGATTTCATATATGCACAGCAGCACATACAGAATACGTAGCATACAGAATATATTAAAGTTATGTTTTATTCATAACTTGAATTTTCTTTTATCTCACTCTCTTCTGAAACCGTTATCTCTGTTTTGTAAATTATTGTATATACTGATCCCCTTATTTGTTTTGTATGTTATTTGTTTTCTATATTTGACCATTGTTGTATCGTGTGTGTGTTGTGACCCTGTGTTAAATGCACTTTTAAACTAAATTCAACTTGAAACATGAAACATAGATTACTAACTAAACTTCTTAAACATCTTTGAACATGATAGACTGCTTGCTTTTATTTTATTTTATTTTATTTGTATAACCAATTTTATCACTGAATTTCAGGTGATATACATGTATATACCCATACCCATATGTACAGAGTATGAATTTGTGGGTGGGTGCTCAAGTATGCCTTTTTAAGTATGTGTGTGTTCCTATGTGGTATGGTGTCATGTCTCTAACTTGAAGTTTCATCTCTCTCTCTGTCTCTACCCCCCCCCCCCCTCCATTCTCTCTCTCTCTCTCTGTCTGTACCAGCCAGGTGTGATCCTATCAGACAGAAAGGCCTGTGATATGAACAGTACTCAGCTTGAGCCTGTATCCTTCTTCATTATCCAGGGCCTGGCCACTCTGGGGGAGAAGAAGATGGTTCCGTTTGTTATCTTCTTTGTGGCCTACATCATTATCCTGGGAGGCAATAGCATGATCATCTTCCTGGTACGGAGATCGAGATGAAGGACTATTAGACATTCATGAGATATGTTGTGAATGAGACCAGGAAGTGTAGATGGGAGAGAACTGTTCCATGTGTTCCTTGTCTATCAATGATATCAATGTCTAACCCCATTTCATCTCATCATCCTAGGTGTGGACCGACCCGAAGCTCAGCTCCCCCATGTACTTCTTCCTCCACAACCTGTCCTTCACAGACATAGTCTACACCACGGTCACCATTCCCAACATGCTGTCTGGCTTCCTGACCGACCTCAATACCATCTCCGTCCAAGGCTGCTTCCTGCAGATGTACTGCTTTATCCAGATGGCTGTGACCGGCCGCGCTTTGCTGACCGTCATGGCCTATGACCGCTACTTGGCCATTTGCGACCCCCTCCGTTACACCTCTATAATGACCCGCCCCGTCCGCCTGCTCCTCATTCTTGGGGCCTGGACCTTCGCCACCTGCTGCACACTCCCCTCCATAGTCATGGGGTCACAGAGGCCGTACTGTGGGCCCAACGTGGTGAAGCACGGCTGGTGCGACCCGCCATCTGTGAGGAAGCTGGCGTGCGCAGACACGAGGTCGGACACCATCGTGGCTCTAACCACGGCTGTTGTGGCGCTGTCTGTCACGGGGGTGCTCATCCTCACTTCCTATATTCTCATCTTTGCTTCGGTAGCCAGGATGACGGCTGCTCAGGGGCTGAAGGCCTTTACCACCTGTGCTGCCCACCTGACCGTGGTGACCATCTCCTATGGCTCTGCCTCTTTCGTCTACATCTCCTACCGCGTAGGGAACTTTTCTCCAGAGGTGTGTAGCAATCCTGCTGTTCCTTTACTTTTCCTTCTCTCTGTCCTCCTGTTCCCCCCTTCCCCTCTCTCTGTCCTCCTCTTCCCTAACTTTCCCCTTTCTCTGTCTCTCTCTCTTCCTTCCCTTCCCCTTGTCTCTATTCTCTTCCTCCCCCTTACCCTATCCCTGTTCAACTATGCTGCACTATCATAGAGCTGTGAAAGCAATGTTCACCTTATGATGTGTGTTCATGCCATTGCTCCGCTTTCCTGTACTGTGGTGAAATATGATTTTAATCTTGAATTAGCTTGAACCTCTCATAACCAGTAGATGTCAGTGTTGCATTGATGTTGAGTGCAGCATGTTGTAGTTATGTTTTTTTTAACATGGCATGGTTCAGGCAATGCTGGGGAATTTGTGCATGCTTAGGAAGTCTAGTAGAGGTATAAATTTACGACGGGCTCATTGTAATGCATTGAAAGGATTGGGGAATACTATCAAACATGTGCCTGGTGCATACTGTATGTTTGCGGGTCTATATGGAGGAATTGCGGTTAATAATGTTGTGTTAACGTTGTGTTGATGTTGTAGGTGCGTATCATCGTGTCTGTCCTGTACTCAGCTCTGACCCCTTTCCTGAACCCGATGATCTACAGTATGAGGAATAAGGAGCTGCGAGACGCCATCAAGAGGGCCTTCTGCAGACACAGAGCTGTTTCACCTACTGGTCGCAAAACACTCATCACACTCTCCTGACCGCAACACAACCAGCCATAAGCTGTCCTGACCGCGAAATCACTCAACACACTCTCCTGACCGCAACACAACCAGCCATAAGCTGTCCTGACCGCAAAAACACTCAACTCCACAAGACAATCATAGCACTCATGACCTCACCCTCAACTGTCCTTGCTATGGTTAAATATTCCCCACTTTCTCATAATTACTTGTGTGTTTTTGTACTATGTCAAATGTAAATGACCCTCTCTAAGCCTCTTAGTGCTAGCAAATATCACCCTGAAATTATTTAGGGCGAGATGGCTATACATAACAAATGGGAATCCATAGGACCACTCCCCTCACTTTGGGAAAAGCTGCAGGGTCAAGCCAATGACAACCAGCAAAAATACCCCAAACATATGTGCACCCTTCTCTTAAACCTGACACTAATGCTGTTTCATCATGAGCCTGCTATGTTGTTTTGGGTTTTGCTAAGAACATATTTGAACAAAACTGTAGTGGCACTGCAAGAATTCATACGAGAATGAAAATCCTGTGACAATACAAAACAGTGTTTTGTAAACACGTGTTGCTAATGCGTGACCTCTGGCTACTTTGACATGGTTGCTATGGAAGTGTCCGAATGTTTTCCCCAATCTTGACTGAAGTTCCTGGATTTTCGACTAAGTACCCAGATCAGAACTAATTGCCGCCTCGCCCTAATCACTATTCTATTCTATGAACTGCTTTACTCTTAATTTTAATTTATGTGCATAAACATGTGATTTCATCATTTTATAATTCATAATTTTTGTTAAATCTTTGTGAATATTGTATTATTTACGAAGACTGAAAATATCATCAAAATAATGTAAAGCTGAGCTCCCAATGATTTTAGTGTTCAGCCATTAGTACAAACTGCTAACTGCCATGCGTTTCATTATAAATAGGGTTGTAACCACGATTATTTTCTCACACTGCATTTAGTTACTAGGCTAGTAACTCATATGAAACATATTTTGGTAATTACATCATGTCACAATGCACAATACCTTATCATGGACAAATAAACTTTGTTTAATTCAGTTTGAAAACCACGCACATCTCCTTGTTCAGTCTTTTTTATTAGCATGAATGATTTTTCACACCAAGGTTACAGTCATTTCAGTAGCTGTAAATTCAGTATGTGCAGCTGCCCTCTCCTTTTGCAACTCAGTAAGCAACTCTGGGGGGTCAAGTGGGAGGCCAAGAAGACTTAAGCAAACAGTATTGTAAATACACATGCATACTGTGCTACTCTCCCCTTCACATCATACCATACAATATCATATCAAATCATATTATATCACATTATCTTATTGTGTTCCATGGAATCATATGGCTCATATCATATCATATAGAATTGTATAGTATAATATCATGTTATACACATATAATATATTTTCTTCTTTTTGCTCTACACTCCAAAAGTTTGGATTTGAAATCAAACAATTAGGTTGAGGTTAAAGTAGATATTCTCAGATTTAATTAGATGTTTATTTGATTGGTATTTGTACATATTGGTTTCACCATTTAAAAATTACAACACGTTTTATGCATAGTCCCCCTATTTCAGGATACCCAAAAGTAATGGGACAATTGGCTTGACAGGTGTATCCGGTAAGTCATGTGTGTTCCGTCACATAATTTGTGCAGGCATAAGAGAGCTGTTAATGTCTAGTATTGATTCTAGGCTTTGTGTTTGCCTTTAGAGTCTGCTATTGGTGTCTGTCAACATGAGGACCAAAGCGGTGTCAATGACAGCCTTTATTAGGCTAAAAAATCAAAAACATAGCCAGAACTTTAGGCTTGCCAAAATCAACCGTTTAGAACATCATTAAAAAGAAAAAAAATCACTGGTGACCTCAGCAATTGCAAACGGGCTGGTAGGCCAAGGCAGACTTCTGCAGTGGATGACCGAAGAATGCTAACCAGAATTAAGATAAAACCCCAAACAACTGTCACACTGATCAGGAACACTCTCCAGGAGGTAGGCCTGAATTTGTCCGAAACTACCATCCGCAGAATACGTCACCAGACGAACTACAGAGGCTTCAAGGCAAGGTGCAAACCGCTAGTAATCCGCAAAGAGGGTGGTCACTTACAGTTTGCTAAAAAGCCTGCAGAGTTCTGGAAAAAGGTCTTGTGGACAGACACGATTAATGTACCAGAGTGATTGCAAGTGGAACGTTTGGAGAAAAAAGAATCTGCCCAAGATTTACAGCATACCAGCTCATCTGTGAAACATGGTGGAGGGGGTGTTAATGTTTGTATAGCTGCCACTAGAACTGGCTAACTTGTCTTGATGTACTGTAACTGCAGCAGAATGTATTCTGAAGTGTACAGAAACATTGTGCCTGCTCAAGTACAAGCACATGCCTCAAAAATCATTGGATGGCGCTTCATCATACAGTATGACAATGACCCAAACATACTACCATAGAAACTAGGGAGCTTTTCAAGTGGAAAGTTCTTGACTGGCCGAGTCATTTCATTTCCGGATGATAAAGATTTTAAGCAAAAATACCTCAAAACAAACAACAACTGAAGATGGCTGCAGTACAGGCCTGTCAGAGCATCACCAGAAAAAACGCCCAGCGTCTGGTGGGGTCAATGGGTCGCAGATATTGCATGAAAAGGATTAGAGGACTGGAGTCCTTCATTTGGACATATGATAAATCTGTCACTTTCGGGTACCATGAAACATGTGAACAATGCAAGAAAAGTTTTGTAATTTCTGAATGGTGAAACCAATATGTACACAAATACCATCAAATAAAAGCTGAGAATCTCTACTTATGCTAACCTTATAGTAATTGTTTGATTTCAAATCAAAACTTTTGGAGTGTAGAGCCAAAAGATGAAAACATGTTTCACTCTCATTACATAAGCAGGGCACTGTATATCTTCCTTTCAGTTTAACACAATCATCATGGGGTCACCTTGGCCTTGGGAAACATTCTTACAATCCTCTGTTTGATCTCGTTAGTCTGTAAGCCGTATATTATGGGGTTGAGGGAAGTAGGGACCACATGGAACAGCACGCTGGCCAGCTTGCCAAAATCAGCGTAGGCCGGGAAACGATGCAGGGTGATGAGGGTGAAGCCACAGCCCAGCACAATGAGGTAGACCAGGAGGTGGGTGCTACAGGTCATTAGGGCTTTGCTGTTTAGAGAGCTGTTTTTACTTCTCAGACACACTATGGCGATCTTCAGGTAGGTCAGACTGATGCTGCCTATAGATGAGACAAACAGAACCACAGTGAAGCCGAAACCGTAGATGTTATTGATCAACACGCTCTCACAGGAGAGCTTGAATAGAGACGCGTTGTCACAGTATGGGTTCATAATGTACATCTTACAGCGCGAAAGGCGGACACTAAGACCCAGGAGGATCCCCACTAAGACGACGGCCACCCCCCAAGCAGACACAGTTAGTGTGACCACCCTTCTGTTGTTCATGATGGTGGCATAGCGCAGGGGGTTGCAGATGGCCACGTACCTGTCAAAGGCCATAATCATGAGAACGGTGTGAGATGTTGTACCATAAACATGAGCAAAGAAAGCCTGAGCGACACACTCAGTGTAACTTATATATCGCTCAGATGCTGTGGTTAAAATGTCTCTCAGCAGACGAGGCAACATCACTGTAGCCCCGACTATGTCATTGACAGGCAGGTTGCAGAAGAGGAGGTACATGGGCTGGTGCAGGCTCCTCTCCATGGAGATCAGCACCACAAGGCCGATGTTAGACACCATGGTGAAGATGTAGATGATGAGGAGGATGATGAAGGCAGCGTAGGAAGACTGATTGGTGATCTTTAACCCCTCCAAGAGTAGAACATGCTGGTCGAATGTGTGGTTCTCCATCTAATGGTGGTCTCTGGAGTGTCTGGAGGAGAGGGCAGACAGTGAAAAGCACTGCAAATAATTATTTATTTTAAAGACATATGAAAGTAACAATAAACATATCCAAACAAGATTTAAATAATATAAATAAATAAAAGAAGAAGTAGAAATAGACGAAAACATGTAAAGTGAGAGAAAACCATGTCACTGTACATATTGTGATTCTGTCTTAACCTGATAAAACCTGGGTCTGTAGCTAACTCTGGCACATTTACATTGATCTGAAAACTGAACGACTGATGACTGTCAACTGATGTGCACTGTCTCTGTCAAATAAATTGCATGAATAAAAAATAGAAAAATGAATAAATAATTATATAAAGAGAGAGAGAGAGCATCGAATAAATAAGTAACAAGGATAATTACACTCAGATACAATATTTGGCACCTACTGAGCAAACACCCTTGTTAGAATGTACCATCTTACCATTCAAAAACACACAATTACCAAGCATCAACACAAGATAACAAAATAAAGATTGTTCTCAATGTAAGTTGTTGAAGTACTATAATAGTCTTATACAGGTTGCTCAGTGTTCCAGTTTGATTCATTGGTGTTCTCCCACCCCTCCACTCTGACTACTGACACTGTCTTTTTTTATAACCCCAAACCCGATGACAAGTCTGTCATTTGACATGTAAACAGCCATGACAATGATGTTGTCGTACTCGTTCCCTAGGAAAATGTCTTTTGGGGAAAATCAACTAGGGGCTATTGCTATGTCAGCTAGCAGAGAAGATACCAAGTGTCTGTACACAAATACCATCAAATAAAAGCTGAGAATCTATACTTTAACCTAATAGTAATTGTTTGATTTAAAATCCAAACGTTTAGTGTATAGAGCTAAAATAAGAACAAATGCTTTACTGTCCCATTGCTTACGCAGGGCACTGCATGTAAGGTTCTGGCCTCTGTACAAAAGTAATAAATCCCCTCCATGTCGAGTTTTTTCTTATTTATTGCAAATCTTATTTTCTCAAATTGTATAAAAAACATCTTATCTTGAATCATTAGATGTCATGGTGCACTCATTTGTTTCCATTCCAACAGAATATGTCTCCTAGCAATTAGTCTTGCAAATGTCAGTGTATTAAGTTTTGTTTTAGAGAGTATATTATTTGTTGGAGGCCAACCAACATGTGCAACTAGTGGGCATAAATGAATCAAATATTTCAGACATTTCAAATAATTCAACCAATAAAGGATAATCTTGGGACAGGACCAAAACATATGTATATGGATCTCTTCTTTACCATGACCACATAGAGGGTCTAAATCGGGATACATTTGTGATAGCCTCAGAAATGTATCCCGATATAGACCTCTGAAGAAAGACTTTACATTGGAGTATTCTTATTCCAAATAAAGGAGTTGATAATTTGTTGAAAAGGGACTTGGGTAAAAAATTCTGGGACATAAATGAATGAACCTTGGTAACATATTAATTTTAACAGTATGTGCCCAGACAGTGAGAAAGGTAATAGTGACCAACATTAAAAGTCTGTCTTGTTGTGTCACAGTAACTTTGTAAAGTTTGCCTTCAGAAGATCCTTATATCTGTAGGTAAATGAAACACCGACATAAACAAATTGATCGATCACAGTTGTGTATGGTAATACAACAGAAACTACCATGCAAATATAAAACTAAATACAATACACATTCACTTAATTAAATCTGTCTGATCTGTGATAATTATAGAAGGTAGGGCAGCCTCTATACAGCCCCATATCCTTCTTTAGAATAAGGAAATAGTGTCTTGGTAAATATCTGGGGTAGAGATTTTGTCTGTGAATAAAATGTGAATAAAAAAACTGAATGCAGAAGTGGGACCAGTTGGTCGGAAAATACCTACAGTAGGTGACTGTTTAAAATACACATGTTGTGATTGCAGAGGTGGACTACCTCATGATGACGCTACTGCAGCAGTAGTAGTTGTGAAGACGTGTAAAGTGCTGCAAAAAGCCACCTCCGGGTGGAGCCAAAAGCTGTGAAGGATGTTTGAAAAGATCCATCCTTCTGTGGTAGAAATTACTGACAGTGCTGACATTTGTGTTCCTTCCTTGTAACAAAATAATCACGAGAATAATCATGAGAGAGATAATAGTTTATGATTGCAAAGCCTTGCAAAGTTTGCTAGATAGATTTACTCCTTGTACAAATGACTGAATATCTCATATATTTGGCCAAAGAGTTGATTAGCAGATCAGGTCATGAATTACAGGGACATGAAGAGAAAATTGTTTAAATATCAAGTTATCTTAACTGGGACCAACTTGTGTTTTTGAAATGTCCTTATCTACTCTCATACTGTTTGCTTTAGTCATCACACATTCTCTCATATGCGCAGCAGGGACAATTTGACATGAATAAGCACAAGTCAGCTTTGATAACGCAAGCTAAATAGATATATATAAATAAACTTTGATTTGATTCTACGGATTACAGAATAAAGTTAGGAATTTTCATGTGAGATAGGTTTAAGCATTTGGGGTTTCAGCAGGATTATGACTGAATAGAAAAGAAGATGAGACAGAGAAGATTTTTTTCTCTTCCATGCCTCTGCTTCATGGCTGTGACAGAGATGACTATGTAGGGCATTGTGCATAGTGCGCAAAATGGGTTTTACAATGCCGAATTCACCTTCCCCCACCCATTTGTTAACAATGGGGTGCAAGCAGTCTAACGACCCGCTTCAGGTTTTCACCACCTAGCCCAGATTTATATAGCGTATCACACAACCACCCTGTTGTGGATAACTGCTCATGTTCAATTTGTCATCATGTTCCTAAATAATTAGTATAGGACCCCATTTTTATGCAATACATTTTACATTACTTTTTGCTCCGTGTGCATTTTGGCCACCTGATGGTCCACATGGGCTGGGGTTTGTTATCTGACATGTGTGGAGGGAGGCTGTGCTCTTGTTGTAGAGCTATGATTCAGCTCAAATCCGATGGGACTTCACCAGGGGTTGGGTCTCGTTCCTATTTCAAAGAATTAATACGGACTGAAACGATCAGTACAGCCTACCTGGACGAGATGGGCAGGCACGTAATTTTATCAGGTATTGCATCAGGGCCCAAGACCAAAACCAAAGACAATTGCAGACACTCTCACTCCCCTTTGCAATAGCCTAATCTTAGGCCATAAAACAGCTCAACTGACACCACCTCAGGCTCTGCAACACCCTGTTCTTACTCCTCAAACACACCATAGTGATTGTAATAAAGTCCGTTGTACACAGAGGCAGACGCAGTATGTCGGTGAGGGATTTTGTCCCGTTTATTGGCATATACATTTAATCTTGGCTTTTTAGATTAGATTAGATTAGATTAGATTCAACTTTATTGTCATTGTGCAGAGTACAAGTACAGAGACAACGAAATGCAGTTAGCGTCTAACCAGAAGTGCAAAATAGCAGAAAGTGCAATGAACAGTATTTACAGGTAGTGCAATATATGATCAGTAGTAGTGCAGTATAATATAGTATAGTATAAGCAGTATATATAGCAGTGCAGTATAGCAGTATGTGAGTAGCAGTAGCATTATAGCAGAATAAATAGTTACAGTATGAGCAGTGTAGCAGCATATGAGCTGTATAGGTAATGCAGTCTAGCAGTATATATGTATTAACAGTAACATGAGGTAGATGCAGAATAAATATAAATATGGAATGCCGTATAAACAGTATAAACAAGTATCTACAGTATGTGCAGTAGTATTAAAGAAAATATAGGATATGTGCATTATGTGCATTATGAACAGTATGAACAGTATGGACAGGTATGTACAGAAGAGCAGTGGTATTGAGTAAGAGTAAGAGCAGGGGAGGGGAGTAATAGTGCAATAGTGCAATTGTCCGGGTGGGGGGGGGGGGGGGGGGGGTTGCGGGGGTAGTAGGTTGTCAGGTAGGTGTAGTGTTCGTGTTCAGCAGGGTGACAGCCGCAGGGAAGAAGCTGCCTCTGAACCTACTGGTTCGGGTGCGGAGAGACCTGTAGCGCCTCCCGGAGGGGAGTGGGGTGAAAAGTCTATGGTTGGGGTGAGAGATGTCCTTGACGATGCTGCGTGCCTTACGCAAGCATCGTTTGCCCTGGACAGCCTCGATGGAGGGGAGTGAGGAACCGGTGATGCGTTGGGCAGTTTTCACCACCCTCTGCAGTGCTTTCCGGTCCGATGCCGAGCAGTTGCCATACCATACTGTGACACAGTTGGTAAGGATACTCTCGATGGTGCAGCGGTAGAAGTTCACCAGGATCTGAGGAGATAGATGGACCTTCTTTAGTCTCCTCAGGAAGAAGAGACGCTGGTGAGCCTTCTTTATCAGGGTGGAGGTGTTGAGGGTCCAGGAGAGGTCCTCAGAGATGTGGACACCCAGAAACTTGAAGCTGGTGACTCGCTCCACCTCAGTCCCGTTGATGAGGATGGGGGTGTGTGCGCCAGCTTTAGACTTCCTGAAGTCCACAATGAGTTCTTTGGTCTTCTTGGTGTTGAGAGCCAGGTTATTGTCGTTGCACCACACTGTTAGGTGCTGGACCTCCTCCCTGTAGGCCGACTCATCGTTGTTGCTGATGAGGCCGATCACCGTTGTGTCGTCTGCAAACTTAACAATGGTGTTTGAGCCATGTACAGGTGTGCAGTCGTAGGTGAAGAGGGAGTAAAGGAGGGGGCTCAGCACACAGCCTTGTGGAACGCCGGTGTTCAGGGTGAGGGTTGAGGAGGTGTGGTTGTGAAGCCTAACAGACTGCGGCCTGTTGGTCAGGAAGTCTAGAATCCAGTTGCAGAGGGAGGGGTTGATGCCCAGTTGCCTGAGTTTGGAGATCAGTTTGGAGGGGATGATGGTGTTGAATGCTGAGCTGAAGTCAATAAACAGCATTCTCACATAAGAGTTAGTCTTGTCGAGGTGGGACAGGGCGGAGTGAAGTGCCGTTGAAATGGCATCCTCTGTACTCCTGTTCTGCCGGTAGGCGAATTGAAAGGGGTCCAGTGTGGGTGGTAGGCAGGTCTTGAGTTGAGCTAAGACCAGCCTCTCGAAGCACTTCATGATGATGGGCGTGAGTGCCACTGGTCGGAAGTCATTTAAGCTCGTTGCAGTGGAGTGTTTTGGCACCGGCACGATGGTGGTGGTTTTGAAGCACGCGGGGACAGCTGCTTGGGCTAGGGACAGGTTGAATATGTCAGTCCAAACCTTAGTCAGCTGCACAGCGCAGGCCCTGAGGACACGTCCGGGGATCCCATCAGGACCAGCAGCCTTGCGTGCGTTAGTCCTGCTCAGTGCCGCACACACGTCGGTGGGGGATAGAGTGAGGGGCTGGTGATCCGCAGGGAGCACAGCCTTGATGGCCACCTCCTTGTTGTCCCTGTCAAAGCGGCCGTAGAAGTGGTTCAGCTCATCAGGGAGGGAGGCGTCAACGGAGAGGGGTGAGGTGTTAGATGGTTTGTAGTCAGTGATGGCCTGGATGCCCTGCCACATGCGTCGGGGGTCAGAGTTGTTTCTGAAGTGATCCTCTATCCTCAGCTTGTGGTTGTGCTTGGCCTTTTTGATGCCCCTCTGCAGATTAGCCCTGGATGAGCTATAGGCCCGAGCATCCCCTGATCTGAAGGCAGTGTCACGTGCCTTCAGCAGGAGTCGGACCTCACTGTTCATCCATGGCTTCTGATTAGGGAAAGTGGTGATCCGCTTGAGTGTGGTGACACTGCTGATGTTGGAATTGATGTAGTCCAAAACAGATGAGGCATATGAATTAATGTCCGTGTGGGAGTCATGGGTGGCCTGAGTGGCAAACACACCCCAGTCAGTGTTTCCAAAACGCTGCTGGAGCGCTGTGTCAGCTCCCTCTGGCCAGACCTTGACTGTCCTCACTGTAGGTTTCACTCGTTTGATGAGTGCTGAGTACTTGGGCAGTAGGAACAATGAGAGGTGGTCTGATTGACCTAGGTGGGGGAGGGGAACGGCTTTGTACGCATCAGCCATGCTGGTGTATACTTGGTCCAATGTCCTGTCTCCTCTGGTGGGGCAAGAGACATTTCGGTGGAATTTGGGCAGTACAGTCTTTAAGTTGGAGTGATTGAAGTCACCCGCGACAATGAAGGCTGCCTCGGGATGCAGAGTCTGTTGTTTGCTAATGGCAGCATACAGTTCTTTCATAGCAATCTTAGCATTAGCATCCGGGGGGATATAGGCTGCCGTGATAACAGTAGACGTGAACTCTCTGGGCAGATAGAAAGGTCTACACTTAACCATGAGAAACTCCAGGTTAGCTGAGCAGTGACTCTCGGTGATGGTAGTGTCCGTGCACCACGTCTTGTTAACATAAATGCACAAACCTCCACCTCTGGTCTTACCGGAGTCGCCTGCTGTTCTGTCTGCTCGGAGAATGCAGCGCCCTGCTAGCTCGATAGCGTTGTCGGGAACCTCGCTGTTGAGCCAGGTTTCAGTGAAAACCATGATATTACAGTCCATAATCCATTTGTGGGTGGTGATCCGCAGCCGCAGTTCATCCATCTTGTTTGCCAGGGAACGAACATTTGCAAGGAAAAGGCTAGGTAGTGAGAGTCGGTGTGGAGTTAGCTTTAGCCTAGCTCTCAGCCCACCTCGGCTCCCTCGCCTGTGTTTTCGTTTCCGAGCCGGTCTGGGGCCTCTTCCGTTCGGTGTAGCGGAGTTAGCTGGACCCGCTGTTTTGCTAATCTCGGGTATATCGTCGATAAAGATGACTGGAGTGCCGGAACCGATGTCCAGAAGTTCTTGTCGGCTGTACGATATGAACGCTAAACTGTTTTTAGCGAGAATACTTAAGATAAACAAGCAAATAACTACTAGTTCGCAAACTCTGGAGAGACACTGAGCGTCGCGATGCATGCGCGCCGCCATCTTGGTCAAGCCCGTCTCAACGTTTCGTGACTTTCCAGTCGTCGTCTCGGGGAAAACTTCGTCTCGTTCCCAGCCCCTCTACTGAAATGACAAAGGCACACACATGTTAAGCACTAGCCAACGAGGCTTCATTTGCAACAGGTGTGCCACGAAGCCTCGCCAACACAACCCTGGCCACGGTCCTGTAGCTCCCTCTACAGGCCGAACGCTGCATGTCCCCCCACAGTGATCTTCAGGAAGGTCAGCATCACGAACCCCATGGAGGAGCCCAGGATGAGCGCAGTGAAAGCCAGGCCAAAGATGTGGTTGATAAGCAGGTCCTCACAGGAGAGCTTGAAAAGCTAGAGGTCGTCACAAAAAGGGTTGAGGATCCTATCCCTGCAACTTGACAGGCGGATGCTAAGTCCCACAAGGATCCCAACAAGGAGGAAGCCTGGCATATGCAGTTAGTGTGACCACCATTCTGTTGTTCATGATTGTAGCGTACCGCAGGGGGTTGCAGATGGCCACGTACCTGTCAAAAGCCATGATCATAAGTATTGAGTGTGAGCAGGTGCCGAGAACGCGAGGCACAATGGTAGTAAATGACAGAGCATCACTGACAGGCAGGTTACAGAGGAGGAGGTACATTGGCTGGTTCAGGCTCAACTCCATGGAGATCATCACTATGAGGGTGATATTAGACACCATGGTGAAGATGTAGATGAAATGGAGGATGATGAAGGCAGGGTAGGCAGACTGGTGGGTGACCTTTAATCCCTCCAGGTAAAAAATGTGCATGTTGTATGTGTGGTTCTCCATCTGATGGAGATCAGATCCTAAAGGAGAGGGGAGAAGAGAAAAAAAAAAGTACAAATGTGCAAAGAATCAAGTAAAAAAGATTGCAGAAAAAAGATTGCACATCCTTTTGCATGATTGCAAATACTATGGAATGATTTAGCAAATACTTAAGTACTAAATAACTTTTGAAAACTAGCGATACTGTACCCTGAAATTCATAGTTAACTGAGAACATATACTCTCATTTGCAGCAACCACCTGAATGAGCCAATTGAAATCTGGGGTTGACTAGATGGCCATGATAGTATGAAGGCCAGATGGGCCTTTAGCCAGGGCACCAATGTTAACACACCTGCTGTTATGATAAATGCAATGGGATCTTTAAGATCAACACGGAGTCAGAACCTTGGGTTCACGTCTCATCTGAGAGATGGCACTGTTTTTGCAGGATAATGTCATAGAAATGTTATATCAGTGGGATTAGGGCTCCCTATTGGCCTTTTTCCAGCAACCTGATCTGACATCAAGGATTGACTTGGCCCAAGGCTTAGCTTCAGAGGCAAGCAGTAGGACTTAACCTAGAACCCTCTCTGAACAATGGATTTTCTTTCACGTACATTCCTACATGACTGACAAACAAAAATAATTAGCAAGGCAGTACTTAAATAAACCATTTGGGTCTGTGAGATAGCGGTTTACAATAAAATGCATTATTAATGATTATTACTATTATTATTATTATTGGAGGGAAATGTAACCAAAAACAACAAAAAATAATGCTAGATAGAATGAAAATAGTATTCATTGAAATAAGAGTAAAATATCAAAAGAATAGTTTGTTACTCTGAAAAAAAAAAAGTATGATTCAACTCTATAGTAAAATACGCTGATATACATAAAACCTATAGTTGACTTCCACTAGTGATGGGACTGAGACTGCAGTCCAAGCAGTGCCCAGCAGTAACAATGAGCGAATGGATCCTATTAGCTGTAATGAATTGCGCTTCATATCTTCACATAAAAAGGGGTTAAAAGTTTATTTTGCTTTTTTTATGTGCAAATTATGCAGAAAAGCCCTGGGTCAAGCTGGATAACACATTTTGAACATATCATTTTTATTTCCCCAAACCTCACTGACAATCATACAGTCACTTTATTTTTCTGAAATATCTGGAAGATCCTCTCTCTGATCTCTTTGGTCTGCAGGCCATAGATGACAGGATTGAGTGCAGGTGGAACCACGTAAAACATCATGGATGACAGTTTCCTTTGGTCGGACCACTGAGGAAACCGATGCAGGATGACGGTGGTGAAGGCACACACCAGAACAAGGGAATACACGGCCAGGTGTGTGGTGCAGGTCTGCAGGGCTCTGCTGTTCAATGCCCTGTTCTTACTCTTCAAACACACCATAGTTATTTTCAGATAGGTCAGCGTCACAGACCCCAAGGAGCAGCCCAGGATGAGCACAGTAATAAACAAGCCGTATATGTTGTTGATACTCAGGTTCTCACAGGAGAGCTTGAAAAGTGAGGCGTTGTCACAGAAAGGGTGGAGGACCCTATCCCTGCAGCTTGACAGGCGGATGCTGAGGAGTATAAGGATGAAAATTAAGATGAAGGCCACCCCCCAGGCAGCCACAGTTAGTGAGACCACCATTCTGTTGTTCATGATTGTAGCGTACCGCAGGGGGTTGCAGATGGCCACGTACCTGTCAAAGGCCATGATTATAAGTATTGTGTGTGAGCAGCTGGCGAGGAGGTTGGCAAAGAAGGCTTGGAGGGCACACATGCTGTAGCTGATAGAGCGGTCTGCGCTGTCTATGAAAATGTCACTGAGAACACGAGGCACAATGGCAGTAGATGACATAGTGTCACTGACAGGCAGGTTACAGAGGAGGAGGTACATGGGCTGGTGCAGGCTCCTCTCCATGGAGATCAGCACTATGAGGGTGATATTAGACACCATGGTGAAGATATAGATGAAAAGGAGGAAGATGAAGGCAGGGTAGGAGGACTGGGGGGTGACCTTTAATCCCTCCAGGTATAAAATGTGCATGTTGTATGTGTGGTTCTCCATCTGATGGAGATCAGATCCTAAAGGAGAGGGGAGAAGAGAAAAAAAAAAGTACAAATGTGCAAAGAATGACCTCCTCAAGTAACATACTGATTTGAGGTACTTCATATCTAACTGAGATCAATCATGTTTTATTTGACAGCTTGAGCAAAAGTAGAGCCAAACAAGTAAAAGTGAGATAATGGTATCATTGTTAAAGCCACAATCTGGGATTTGTTTTTTTATTTACACTTATGGCATTTAGCCTTTATGACGCCTTTATCCAAAGCGACTTACAACAAATACATTTGTTTAAGTAAGTGAATCATCTATCCATCAGTCATCATAAGAAAAAGTAATCTATGGTAGGGCCAGGGGCTATTGGCAGTCACAATGCTAATGCTGGTTTTCAACAAAACTGCACCCCGCCAGTTGTTTTGGGGGAATTCATATACACACTCTAGATTGTAAGAACAGACAGTCCATGACATCCACACAATATTTTTAAGCAAATGTTGATGTCTAATGAATGACCCTTGAACATATTCGTAGATCCCAGATTGTGCCTGTCTAAACAATACATCTGTCAAGAGAAAATTAAAACGGTAGAACATCCTTTTGCATGATTGCAAATACTATGAAATTATTTAGCAAATACTTAATAACTTTTGAAAACTCGATACTGGAATTCATGGTTGACTGAGAACATACTCTCATTTGCAGCAACCACCTATGGAAGAGGGTAGGGGATGAATGAGCCAATTGAAATCTGGGGTTGACTAGATGGCCTTGAGAGTATGAGGGCCAGATGGGACATTTAGCCAGGGCACCAATGTTAACATACCTGATGTTAAGACGACACTGTTTTTGCAGGATAATATCCTCGATTACTGACATATTTTTTTAAATTAATTTATATCAGTGGGATTAGGGCTCCCCGCTGGCCCTTCAACACCATTTCCAGCAACCTGGTCTGACATCAAGGATCAACTTGGCCCAAGACCCTGCTTAGCTCCAGAGGCAAGGAGTACCTGGAACCCTAGAAATTACTCTCTGAACAATAGATTAGCTTTCACGTACTGTAATTCCTACATGACTGATTTTCCATACACAACAAATAATTAGCAAGACAGTACTTAAATAAATGAACAATTGATTATTATTATTGGAGGGAAATGCAAACAAAAACAACACAAAAGAATGCTAAGTAGAATGAAAATAATATTAATTGAAATAAGAGTAAAATATCAAACTAACATTGATCAGGTTCCTCAGTCTTCCACAGATTCCTGGGTGCTCTCCCACCCCTCCATTCTGACTGCACAAACAGGAACACTGTCTTTTATCTAAAACCCCTAATGTGATGACAAGTCATGTACATCCTCTGTAACATTTGAGTCATGACAGTGATGTCAGTGGTCCTTGAGGAAATATAGATTTGGGAAAAACAACTTTACGCAAACAGGCTAACTGGCGGGCTGTCACTAATTTGGGCCACCGTACAGTTTGCAAAGACTTCAAGAGATTCAGTAAAGTTATATTCCTAACATCTAGGCACGTCATATCTGTTCTGAAGGGCAAACTGTTTCCAAGCAACAGTTTCAACAGCAGCTCAATTGTTGACCAGCATTAACATGACACACCAGTAATTCCATGGTTGCCATGTCAGCCATTGGGAATAGAGACCAATAGCAGTTCGAAGCATTCTCAGAATTTTAAACAATGTTAGCAAAAGGAATCAGAACTAGAATCAAAATACATAATATTAATAGTTACATGGCACTAATATGGCTTCCAGTGTAAAATATGGCCAAACTGTATGCCTCTGACTCTTACCATTATAATGTCACTATAAGAACACTAGAAAAAACATGTAGGCTCCAGAAACACATCCATGGACAAAGTAATTTGAACCATTCACACCGGAGCACTGACCCAGGTAACCCACAGGTCATTCCCAGGTCAAGTTCAGTGTGAATGGGTCCACCCACCAAGTTTACAACCCGGGTATAAGCCCCCTCAGCAACTAGTACAAAATCCCTATGTTTTCCTATTCCATCACTGTCCCCCGCAAGTTTCAGCCACTTCTTTCCAACAGTCTCCACCTGCTGATCTAATGCTGGGAATACACTACACCATTTTGCCAAGTTTTTGCCATCCCAGACTATCAGGTCGAAATCCTAAGAACTTAGGCTAGGACCAGGATGTCGGTACTTACATAGTGTGAGCAGCTCAAAGACCTGACCAGGCTCGGACGTGCCGATTGTTTTCTGACATACAGTAGGAGTAGGAATACATGGGAATACAACTATAGGCAATGGAAGAATGCATGGACAGCGAATAAACTACACCTGTCGTGTAGAAACCTCTCGTCGGTTGAGGGAAAGCAAAACAAATAAGCAAATAATACATTTTATAATATAATAATATACATATTTGGTTCCTTACCCTGAGAGGAGTCAAGACAGACTTCAATCCACGCTTTAATTCTGTTTATCTGGGCACTGTAACTGACAGATAATTGTTAGCATTTTTAAATAACAACCAATGCAAGTGAATGGACCCTGAGTTAGGATGTTTGAAATGTCATGTCCAAATCATCTCAGTCATTTAAAGTAATTGAGTCTCTTCAGAGAATTTGAGATGATTTGGGTATGAAATTTCAAACATGCTAATTAAGGATACATTAACTTGCATTGGGTTCTCTTTCAGTCTACTCGGTTCAGTAGTAAATAGGGTGTAGCTTATTTCACATCAAAAGCTTTTACTTTGATGGATGACCTAAATGTCACTAGGTCAATCCTCACAGTTGTTCAGCAGATGCAGCTTTGGAATGTGCACATACGCGCATGTGTTGCTGTTCCCAGCCAATTTACCATGATGTGTTGTTGTTCCCAGCCAAGAAGGATGTATCTTGATTGAACATGGTCAATAGGTCAAACATCATAGGCAAACACGTTCAGCAGATGTAACTTTGGAATGTGTTCATGTGTGTGTGTGTGTGACAGAACTGCCACGTGCTCCCGCTCAATGGGTGATTGTAGAAAGGGGTTAATGTGTTCATGATGGGTGTTAACTGTTTTTTTTTTATGAGATTCATTGTCGTAAGACACCCACAACTTCTCACAGTTGTCACAACGGCACAGCAAACATACGTTTGACGCCCTGGGGTTATTCAATTACCACATAAGCCTGTTTCTACAACCACCCACCTCCCCGCAGTAGCCGACGAATCCGACCACGCATAGGGTAGTAGCGAAGACAGAAGCTTATCGCCAGGGGAGTGGAAATCCCCTAAATGGCTGTCAACAGTGTTACAAGTGTGTTACAAGTGTGTATGCTAGCTAGCGCAGAATGCACAGAAACGAGCCAGTAGAAACACTTGTATTGTCGACACACTGACACGCACTGACACAAACTCAAGCTGAACCTGAAAGGAACTACAAAGAATGTCGCCAGGTAGTGGTTTATAGTAATTACCTAGTGTGGGTTTATACTAGCCAACCACTGTGTCATTAGCGAGCTAGCGTAGCCTCAGCTAGTGTGGTGAATGCGAGCGAGCCAGGCTAATAATAGTGAAGTGGGGGGAACAGGCTAACAGTGTGAAAACGTGTTTTTTATTTGAAGGAGAAGACAAACTTCTAGGCTTGTACAAGGACCACTTTTGGCGAAGAAAATCACGGTCAGCAAGCTGTTAATCTGTAACCAACCCTCCAAAAATGGATACATTCAAAATGTCACACAAAGCATTTACGGTAAAACAAAGTGATTGTGATTGGCTATTTGGTTGGGGAGGAGCCGCGGTTTAGACTTGGCTCTTCTCTCGTTGGTGTTTTAGGCTGGTCCCAGCCCCTGACACTCGATCCGTTCCAGGTAGAGATATCGCCGGTCCGTTCCCTCTGGGGAACGAGTTGACCTGCTGAAGAAAACATATACCTACTCTGATTTGTCCTTTCCTAGCCTAGTATTTTTCCATTACATCATTCTTGTGTTATGTGTTGCAACATCTATCTTGATGACCTGACCCTAACCTCTTCATGTATTAATCCAACATGGAACTAATGCTTGATTCATCTCTCATTTATCAACAGGCCATCACATTAGTAAATTTAACACACTGCAATAATGTATTTTCTATAGCAATAATAAACTGTTTCTTATAATAATGATTTCCAACACTTCTCAATCAAGAGTTAATGATTACTAAACAAATGTTCCCTGTATCAGATGATTAAAAAAACATATTAATTCAATTGATTTGCATATGGAATATCAATAACAATTATCAACAACTTCTCAATCAAAAGTTAATGATTATCAAAGATAAATATTTCCTGAATCAGATCATTAAAAAACATATTAATTCAATTGATTTGTATATGGAATATCAAATACAATTATTAACAACTTTTCAATCAAAAGTTAATGATTACCAAAGATAAATGTTTCCTGAATCAGATGATTAAATAACAAGTTAATTCAATTGATTTGCACATGAAATATCAAATACAATTATTAACAACTTTTCAATCAAAAGTTAATGATTACCAAAGATAAATGTTTCCTGAATCAGATGATTAAAAAACAAGTTAATTCAATTGATTTGCCCATGAAATATCAAATACAATTATTTTAATCACCCTAAATAAAGAACTGAATAGCTTTATTTACTCGTCTGCTATTGAGCATTATAATGCAACTGTTTTCATAAAAATAATTTCTAACAACAGTCAGGTCTGTGGGCTAGCTAGCCAAGAAATGCTGCAACCAAATAGTGTAGAAAATACGAAAGAGCAAACTAGAATCTTTCTTTTACTGTGTCGTAAAAGAGGTCTTTCACCTAGTGTAGTAGTAAAAGAGGTCTTTCACCTAGTGTAGTAGTAAAAGAGGTCTTTCACCTAGTGTAGTAGTAAAAGAGGTCTTTCACCTAGTGTAGTAGTAAAAGAGGGGAGCACTTTGAGCTGCTTTTGAGACTGTTGCCTGGAAACAGTTTCAGAAAAGATATGACATGCCTAGATGTTAGGAATACAACATTACTGAATCTCTTGAAGTTTTTGCAAACTGTACAGTAGCCCAAATTAGTGACAGACCGCTAGTTAGCCTGTTTGCGTAAAGTTGTTTTTCCCAAATCTGTATTTCCTCAAGGACCACTGACATCATTGTCATGACTCAAATGTTTCATGTTACAGAGGAGGTACATGACTTGTTGACATTAGGGGTTTTAGATAAAAGACAGTGTTCCTGTTTGTGCAGTCAGAATGGAGGGGTGGGAGAGCACCCAGGAATCGAGTGGAAGACTGAGGAATCTGATCAAAGTTAGTTTGATTTTTTACTATTATTTCAATTAATATTATTTTCATTCTATCTCTCATTCTTCATTCTTTTTTGTTGTTTTTGTTTGCATTTCCCTCCAATAATAATAATCATCATCAATATAATAATGTGTTTTATTGTAAAGCGCAACAGACCAAAATTGTTTATTTATTTAAGTCCTGTCTTGCTAATTATTTGTTTTGTATGGTAAGTCAGCTATGTAGGAATTATCGAATTATATGTGAAAGCTAATCTATTGTTCAGAGAGAATTAATCTTTTCTTCAATTAGTTGAAAGCACAATCTGGGATCTAGGAATCTAGTCAAGGGTCATTCATTATACACTCACTGAACACTTTATTAGGAACACTATACTAATACTGTCTCAAAACTCTCAAAACAGCCTCAATTCTTCGTGGCATTGATTCCACAAGATGTTGGAAACATTCCTTTGAGATTCTGATCCATGATGACATGATCCCATCCCGCAATTCCTGCAGATTTTTCAGGTGCACTTTCAAGCTGTGAATTTCCCGTTCTACCACATCCCAAAGGTGTTCTATTGGATTCAGATCCGGTGACTGGGAAGGCCACTGAAGAAGACTGAACTCATTGTCATGTTCATGAAACCAGTTTGAGATGACTTTTGCTTTGTGACATGGTGCATTATCATGCTGGAAGTAGCCATTAAAAGATGGGTAAATTGTGGCCATGAAGGGATGCACATGGTCAGCAACAATACTCAAATAAGCGGTGCCAAATTGTGCCAAGAAAACATTCCCCACACCGTTACACCACCTCCACCATGAGAAGGTGTACAGGTGTTCCTAATAAAGTGTTCGGTGAGTGTACATCAAAATAATGTGGATGTCATGGATGTTCGGTCCTTACAATCTAGAGTGTGTATATGAATTTCCCCAGCCCCATTCCTCAGCTGTATACCAAAACAACTGGCGGGGTGCAGTTTTGCTGAAAAACAAATCCCAGATTGTGGCTTTAACAATGATGAACAATGATTTTATTTTATTTTTTAAAATTAAAACAAAAAAAGTTTTCTCTCCTCCCCTCTCCTTTCGGCTCTGAGACCCCATCATATGGAGAACCAAACATTCAGCCAGCACATTCTACACCTGGAGGGGTTGAAGGTAACCCACCAGTCTTCCTACTCTGCCTTCATCATCCTCCTCACCGTCTACATCTTCACCATGATGTCTAACATCGGCCTTGTGGTGCTGATCTCCATGGAGAGGATCCTGCATCAGCCTATGTACCTACTCCTCTGCAGCCTGACCCTCAATGATGCTCTGATATCTACTACAACGATACCACGCATTATCAGTGACATTTTTATAGACAGCGCAGACCGCTATATCAGCTACAGCATGTGTGTCACCCAAGCCTTCTTTGCCCATTTCTTCGCCACCTGCTGCCACACAATACTTATGATCATGGCCTTTGACAGGTACGTAGCCATCTGCAACCCACTGCGGTACGCTACAATCATGAACAACAGAATGGTGGTCTCACTAATTGTGGCTGCCTGGGGGGCGGCCTTCATCTTAATTTTCATCCTTATAGGCCTCAGCATCCGCCTGACACGCTGCAGGGATAGGATCCTCCACCCTTTCTGTGACAACGCCTCACTGTTCAAGCTCTCCTGCGAGGACCTGAATATCAACAACATCTACGGCTTGTTTATTACTGTGCTCCTCCTGGGCTCCTCCATGGGGTTTGTGACGATGACCTATCTGAAAATCACTATGGTGTGTTTGAGGAGTAAGAACAGGGTGTTGAACAACAGAGCCCTGCAGACCTGCACCACACACCTAGCCGTGTATGTCATCATGCTGGTGTCAGGCTTCGCCTTCGTCATCCTGCACCGCTTTCCTCAGTGGTCTGACCAAAGGAAACTGGCATCCATGATGTTTTACGTGGTTCCACCTGCACTCAATCCTGTCATCTATGGCCTGCAGTCCAAAGAGATCAGACAGAGGATCTTCCACATGTTTCAGAACAATAAAGTGACTGTATGATGATGGTTGAAGTTTGGGGAATTAAAAATGAAATGTTTAAAATGTGTTATGTGTTATCCAGCTTGGCCCAGGGCTTTTCTGAGAATATCTGCCAAATAAAAATAAGCCTAAAGAAAATAGATTGTTGGTTCACAATGCTACATGTTTAATCCTAGTATAAAAATAAAGGTGACACCTGTGTCCAGTTGAGAGGTCTCTAACAATGTATGTATTACACAGCCAGAGCAGCAGTAGATGAAGCAGAGCAGCGAGCTATATGACTTCTGTCTGTGAGAGTAAAATATATTGTTATTGGTAATGAATAAACAGGATCTCTCCCACAATGTGTCAGAAATAGCTAAAATGCAAAAATATCATCAACAACGAAATCTGAGTCTATCTTAATGCAATGATAATAGTTCATGTAATTTTGGAATTAATATCTTTTTTTATTGGGTCTCTGATTTGCATAGGAATCAATTACACAGTATGTGGATCAGGTTGTCATTACAAACTGAGCTAATGGAGAGGAACAAAACTGCTCAGGAAGATATGACATGCCTAGATGTTAGGAATAGAATTTTACTGAATCTCTTGAAAATTGTACGGTTGCCCAAATTAGTGACAGCCCGCTAGTTAGCCTGTTTGCCTAAAGTTGTTTTTCCCAAATCTATATTTCCTCAAGGACCACTGACATCACTGTCATGACTCAAATGTTACAGAGGATGTACATGACTTGTCGTCACGTTAGGGGTTGTAGATAAAAGACAGTGTTCCTGTTTGTGCAGTCAGAATGGAGGGGTGGGAGAGCACCCAGGAATCTAGTGGAAGACTGAGGAACCTGATCAAAGTTAGTTTGATATTTTACTCTTCAATTTATATTATTTTCATTCTATGGAGCATTATTTATTTTTGCTTTCTGACAGACCCAAATTTTTATTTATTTAAGTGCTGCCTTGACAATTATTTCTGAAGTTAAGCATGGCTTTGGGCCAAATCGATCCTAAATGTCAGACCAGGTTGTTGGAAATGGTGTTAAAAGGCCAGTAGGGTGCCCTAATCCCACTGATATAACATTATCATTCTTATAACATTATCCTGCAAAAACAGTGCCATCTCTCAGATGAGACGTGAACCCAAGGTTCTGACTCCCTGTTGATCTTAAAGATCCCATTGCATTTATCATAACAGCAGGTGTGTTAACATTGGAGCCCTGGCTAAAGGCCCATCTGGCCCTCATACGATCATGGCCATCTAGTCAACCCCAGCTTCCAATTGGCTCATTCAGGTGGTTGCTGCAAATGAGAGTATATGTTCTCAGTTAACTATTTTACATTTTTGGCATTTAGCAGATGCCTTTATCCAAAGCGACTTACAACAAATACATTTGTCTAAGTAAGTGAATCATCTATCCATCAGTCATCATAAGAAAACGTAATCCATACTAGGACCAGGGGCTGTTGGCAGTCACAATCCTAGAAGAAGGAAGAATTACTTTTTTGAATTTATTTACAGTAGAGAAACTGTACAGGGGGTAGTGGGGATGAAGAGGTCTTTAGGAGGGACAGTTAAGATGTAGCCTGAAGTGGGGCGTGAAAAGCCGTGATCGAGTTTTGTAGGTATGCGCTGTGCAATCAAAGTTTGCATGTCTTTATAACATGTAAATACATTGTTGATTTAATTTATTTAATGCATAATAATAGTGTATTTAAAATAAATAGCCTACCCTATGTACTACAAATAAAATATCAAAAAGGGGTATATGAGGCAGGCGCGCAAATATCGGATCATATTCTATATCAATTGTCATTTGTAAGTACAAATATAAGTACAAATATTTCTCAAATGGATACCGGTCAGACTAGACTGAAGCCCTCACTTGATTGGTCATCGCTCTGAAAAAGTTTGCCCTAATTTAAATAATATTCAGCCAGATTCAACAGTTTTCATCGTGCCGCCCAGCCTATTTCGCTTGCCCACGATCCCGTCATGCACTGCACATCAGCTCTTGTGCCTTCCAAAGAAAATGAATGGAGGCGATATATCCCCTTCCAAAATCGGATCTGGTGGATTTGCCCCATAAACCCAATCATCACCATGAAAAGGCAACATCTTGGCATGTGGATGTGGCCCAGTAACCACTTAGAATGATGGTCCAGAAGTGGGCCAGGTCTAATTTCCATTACTAAGCCAGGCCATTGCCACAAATAGGACAAACCTGGGCCACAACATTGATGAATATTGAACTTTGTTCCCTGTGCCAGAAGTGGACTGGCTCTGGTTGCCAACCTAAGCCAAATGCTCACCATGAAAATGCCAAATCTTAGCCAACATGTGGATGTGGCCCAGTTACCACATGGAATTATGACCCAGAAATGGGCCATATATGGTTACCACATCTAAGCCTTAAGCAACCAGACCTGGCCCATATCTGGACCATTTATCAAGTGATAACTGGGCCACATACCGGCCAAGGTCTGGCGTTTCATGGCAAAGATCCGGTTCAGGTATGACGGCCAAGTCAATTCACTTCTGGCCCAACAAAGTGGTACCTGGACCATATGCACATTCCGGCAAAGGTCTGGCCTTTTCATGGCAAAGATTAGCCGGCCCACTTCTGGCCCAGAGAACAAAGTCGTACTTCGGGCCACATCCGGATGCCTGGAGAAATTCCCAGTCAGCAGAGAAATTAAGGCCCAGATGTGGCCCACGTCTGTTTTCTACCGGCATCCGGATGTGGCCCGAAGTACGACTTTGTTCTCTGGGCCAGAAGTGGGCTCTGGCTGTCATTCCCAAGCTTTATTTTTGCCAAGAAAAGGCCAGACCTTGGCCAGCACGTGGATGTGGCCAAGGTCCCAACCATACTCAGACCAAAGATCACCCAGTAGCTACACAAACGTATCAGGGCCACATTCCTCATACCAGAGCTGGCCGCCAAATTGCCAACTCTCAGCCAGGGCTGGCCCACAACATTTGGACCAGGTCTGGCACATGTAATACTTGCCGTTTCTGGCACTCCAGCAGCGTTTTGGAAACACTGACTGGGGTGTGTTTGCCACTCAGGCCACCCATGACTCCCACACGGACATTGATTCATATGCCTCCTCTGTTTTGGATTACATCAATTCTAACATCAACAGTGTCACCACACTCAAGCGGATCACCACTTTCCCTAATCAGAAGCCATGGATGAACAGTGAGGTCCGACTCCTGCTGAAGGCACGCGACATTGCCTTCAGATCAGGGGATGCTCGGGCCTATAGCTCATCCAGGGCTAATCTGCAGAGGGGCATCAAAAAGGCCAAGCACAACCACAAGCTGAGGATAGAGGATCACTTCAGGAACAACTCTGACCCCCGACGCATGTGGCAGGGCATCCAGGCCATCACAGACTATAAACCAACTAACACCTCATCCCTCTCCGTTGACGCCTCCCTCCCTGATGAGCTGAACCACTTCTATGGCCGCTTTGACAGGGACAACAAGGAGGTGGCCATCAAGGCTGTGCTCCCTGCGGAACACCAGCCCCTCACTCTATCTCCCACTGACGTGTGTGCGGCACTGAGCAGGACTAACGCACGCAAGGCTGCTGGTCCTGATGGGATCCCCGGACGCGTCCTCAGGGCCTGCGCTGTGCAGCTGACTAAGGTTTGGACTGACATATTCAACCTGTCCCTAGCCCAAGCAGCTGTCCCCGCGTGCTTCAAAACCACCTCCATCGTGCCGGTGCCAAAACACTCCACTGCAACGAGCTTAAATGACTTCCGACCAGTGGCACTCACGCCCATCATCATGAAGTGCTTCGAGAGGCTGGTCTTAGCTCAACTCAAGACCTGCCTACCACCCACACTGGACCCCTTTCAATTCGCCTACCGGCAGAACAGGAGTACAGAGGATGCCATTTCAACGGCACTTCACTCCGCCCTGTCCCACCTCGACAAGACTAACTCTTATGTGAGAATGCTGTTTATTGACTTCAGTTCAGCATTCAACACCATCATCCCCTCCAAACTGATCTCCAAACTCAGGCAACTGGGCATCAACTCCTCCCTCTGCAACTGGATTCTGGACTTCCTAACCAACAGGCCGCAGTCTGTTAGGCTTCACAACCACACCTCCTCAACCCTCACCCTGAACACCGGCGTTCCACAAGGCTGTGTGCTGAGCCCCCTCCTTTACTCCCTCTTCACCTACGACTGCACACCTGTACATGGCTCAAACACCATTGTTAAGTTTGCAGACGACACAACGGTGATCGGTCTCATCAGCAACAACAATGAGTCGGCCTACAGGGAGGAGGTCCAGCACCTAACAGTGTGGTGCAACGAAAATAACCTGGCTCTCAACACCAGGAAGACCAAAGAGCTCATTGTGGACTTCAGGAAGTCTAAAGCTGGCGCACACACCCCCATCCTCATCAACGGGACTGAGTTGGAGCGAGTCACCAGCTTCAAGTTTCTGGGTGTCCACATCTCTGAGGACCTCTCCTGGACCCTCAACACCTCCACCCTGATAAAGAAGGCTCACCAGTGTCTCTTCTTCCTGAGGAGACTAAAGAAGGTACATCTGTCTCCTCAGATCCTGGTGAACTTCTACCGCTGCACCATTGAGAGTATACTTACCAACTGTGTCACAGTGTGGTATGGCAACTGCTCGGCATCTGACCGGAAAGCACTGCAGAGGGTGGTGAAAACTGCCCAACGCATCACCGGTTCCTCACTCCCCTCCATCGAAGCTGTCCAGGGCAAACGATGCTTGCGTAAGGCACGCAGCATCGTCAAGGACATTTCTCACCCCAACCACAGACTTTTCACCCCACTCCCCTCCGGGAGGCGCTACAGGTCTCTCCGCACCCGAACCAGCAGGTTCAGAGGCAGCTTCTTCCCTGCGGCTGTCACCCTGCTGAACTCGAACACTGCACCTACCTGACAACCTACTACCCCTGCAACCCCTGCAACCCCCCCCCCCCACCCGGACAATTGCACTGTCACTCCCCTCCCCTGCTCTTACTCAATACCACTGCTCTTCTGTACATATCTGTCCATACTGTTCATACTGTTCATAATGCACATATCTTTATATTTTTCTTAATACTACTGTTAATACTCTGCACATACTGTACATACCTGTTTATACTGTTCATACGGCATTCCATATTTATATTTATTCTGCTATCTACCTCATGTACTGTTAATACATATATACTGCTAGACTGCATTACTATACAGTTCATATGCTGCTACACTGTTCATACTGTAACTTATTTACTCTGCTATAATGCTAATGCTTACTCATATACTGCTCACACTGCACTACTTATATTATACTGCACTACTTACTGCTCATATATTGCACTACCTGTAAATACTGTTCATTGCACTTTCTGCTATTTTGCACTTCTGGTTAGACGCTAACTGCATTTCGTTGTCTCTGTACTTGTACTCTGCACAATGACAATAAAGTTGAATCTAATCTAATCTAATCTAATATGTGCCACCATGAGACCAGATGTGGCCCACAATTGTCTGCGGACTGCGTTGCTTTGGGTTGGATTGCCTAGTTATTGGGTCGGATTGCCTAGTTGCCGAGTTCAGAGATGTTTGGTGTTAGTCCAGTAGATAATCTAAAAAATACCATATTATTCACTTTTGAAAGTGAAATTGACACATTTGCATAATTTGGCGTTTTAGAGTCTCTAGCGGCACCAAGAGGTTAAAACATAAGACTTTTCTTGCTCTGGCAAAATGGACTGTGTGTCTAGATAGACAAGAGTTCAAGCAACCACCACAGACACAAAAATGTATCATCTTTGATGGCGAGCGCTGTGCTACAAATCTTGATTAATTTCAACGACAACTGCAGATTTTTCCCTTGTCTACATTTTACTGCACAACGATGGAAAACAGCTACAACCACCATTCAATTTGACTGAAAACAAAAAACTTGCTCTTTAAACATTATACAAAGCTGCATCAATGCAAATTAGGTACATTTGATTTCAATATTTTAAAGTTGTTTTGGAGTGTTTTGGAGCTTAAAAGAACAGTAGCATTTTAAAGTTCACCATAGAAAACCAGTGATTGTATCGTGTTAAAAGGACACATTTAAAAAAAAAAACCCCAAAAAACCCAGCTTTCGAGCTAATTAAGTTAGGCTATCCTTAACCTCCTTAAGACATGCTTTGCTAGTTCGGAAAGCCTGGGGAAATCCTTTGCAGAAAGTAGATACAAAGGGGTGGAAACCCATATGAAATGAGTGACACAATCAGGACATGTTAAACCAATGAAATGTCTTGGGTGGAGCTCCAAAAAAACTGAATTCAGTGTACCTTCAGCTTTTCTTAAATTTCATTCAATATTGCAGGCTAGCATAGGCAACAACTCATCTCTGCAAAATGAAAAAAATTTGGAATGTAACATTCAATGAAATTACGAGCACATCTCTTATTGTTCCGTCTAGTTCAATCCAAGACCGATCAGCTAATCAAACATTTTGCAGACCGTGAGAACAACAGGGTTTGGAGGCTTAAGCCTAGTCTGTGAAACCGGCCCTAAATCTTCCATATTAAGTCAACGAACATTTAAAGTCTATGGGATTTGACCTGTAGGTGGCGATACTCACTCACATGAGGCCCAGCTAAAATGGCACTATATCAGGTTTTGTTGAAACGGACCTTGATAACATTTGTCATTCTTAAAGGACCTACACATTTTCACTGTACTACAGCATGCTGTATAACGACCTGCAGGGATTGTGGAACGATAGTGTTTCAAAGTAATAACTCCCCACCAATGTCTTGAAAGAAAGAAAGACTGTTTATTTGCCATGCAATCAATTCACATCAATTGTTGGAATGGGTCTTTTTGCACAATAACTTAAACTAAAACTGGATATGATGCCAGCAACCCTCCAGTCACCAGCTCACATCCAGATCCCTCCTGGAGCGGGGATCGAACCAGCATATTGCATATTGCAACTAGCATATTGATTTATCCTGGCCAGTATGGCCACTCTGTTGTGATATTGTTGCTTGATACAGAAATTAGGCAAATCAAAACTATCCCTGGCAATTATTTATTATTGACATGTCAGGATCTTATCTCAATGGTCTGGATAGCCAATTTCGTGATGGAAGCAATCTAGTACCAATGGCTAGTATAAACAAATCCAACAATTTTGACTTGTGGCCACAGGGGAGCCATATTTCATGTGTAGCTCCTTTATGAGTGACAGTACACTACTTAGCCTGGTTGTCTCAGGTTGTTTTTCCCAAAGTTATATTTCCCCAAGGACGAGTGACATCATTGTTATGACTCCCATGTTTACATGTTACAGAGAATATACAGGACTTGTCATCATGTTTGGAGTTTTAAATAAAAGGCTGTTGCTGTTTTTGCAGTCAGAGTGGAGGGGTGGGAGAGCACTGAGGAAGCTTGCGAGGCTAACTCACCTTCTCTGTTAGTTTGGTATTTCAGTCTCTCTTACAGTATATTAACGAATATTATTTTCATTGTATGTAATAATCATTATTACACAGTATGTTTCTTGAGGTAATTTTTTCCACATCTTCTTCCCTCTCCTTTAGGCTCTGAGACCCCCTTCAGATGGAGAACTACACATACAATGAGTACATTCTACAACTGGAGGGGTTAAAGGTCACCCACCAGTCCTCCTACCCTGCCTTCATCATCCTCCTTTTCATCTATATCTTCACCATGGTGTCTAACGTCACCATCATAGCGCTGATCTCCATGGAGAGGAGCCTGCACCAGCCCATGTACCTCCTCCTCTGCAACCTGCCGCTCAATGATGCTCTGTCGTCTACTACCATTTTGCCTCGAATTCTCAGTGACATTTTCATAGACAGCGCAGACCGGTATATCAACTACATAGAGTGTGCCGTCCAGGCATTCTTTGGCCATTTCTTCGGCACCTGCTCGCACACAATACTTATGATCATGGCCTTTGACAGGTACGTGGCCATCTGCAACCCCCTGCGGTACGCTACAATCATGAACAACAGAACGGTGGTCACACTAATTGTGGCTGCCTGGGGGGTGGCCTTCACTTTAATTTTCATTCTTATAGTCCTCAGCATCCGCCTGTCACGCTGCAGGGCGAGGATCGTCAACCCTTTCTGTGACAACGCCTCACTTTTCAAGCTCTCCTGCGAGAGCCTGCTCATCAACAACATCTACGGCCTGTTTATCACCGTGCTCGTCTTTAGTGCCTCCATGGGGAGCTTGACGCTGACCTACCTGAAGATCACAATGGCGTGCTTAAGGAATAAGAACAGGGTGTTGAACAGCAAAGCCTTGCAGACATGCACCACACACCTGGCCGTGTATGTCATCATGCTGGTGTCAGGCTTCACCATTGTCTTCCTGCACCGGTTTCCTCAGTGGTCTGACCATAGGAAATTGGCCTCCATGATGTTTAATGTGGTTCCGCCTGCACTCAATCCTCTCATCTATGGCCTGCAGATCAAAGAGATCAGACAAAGAATTTTTCACATGTTTCATAAGAATAAAGTGACTATTTGATGATTGAAGTAATGTTTGAAATGTCTTATCCAGCTTGGTCCAGGGCCTTTAGTGAGAATATCAGCCTCAAAGACAGACTGTTGGTTCACAATGCCAGGGCAACATGCTTGATCCTAGCATAAAATGGTTGGGTACAATATTTTGAAAATGTATTCAGTAACTGTATTCAGTATTCAGTAACATGGCTCAAAATGTATTCAGTATTCATGTAACTTTTAGAAAAGTTGTTTATACATGTACACAGAAGCATTAAAGGGACACTTCATCGATTTGTGACCTCAAATTGAATAGGAAAAATCCTTGGTGAACAAATTTTATGGCTCTGGTTAAAAAAAAACTTGCTAGCACTGAATATTACACTCACCGGCCACTTTATTAGGTACACCTGTTCAACTGCTTCGTAACGCAAATATCTAATCAATCAATCACATGGCAGCAACTCAATGCATTTTGGCATGTAGACATAGTCAAGACGACCTGCTGAAGTTCAAACCGAGCATCAGAATGAAAGGTGATTTAAGTGACTTTGAACGTAGCATGGTTGTTGGTGCCAGACGGGCTGGTCTGAGTATTTCAGAAACTGCTGATCTACTGGGATTTTCACGCACAACCATCTCTAGGGTTTATATAGGATGGTCCGAAAAAGAGAAAATATCCAGTGAGCGGCAGTTCTCTGGGCAAAAATGCCTTGTTGATGCCAGAGGTCAGACCAGAATGGCCAGACTGGTTCGAGATGATAGAAAGGCAACAGTAATTTTAGATTTTCGCTTTACAGTATATACCTGTCATATATAACATGTCAGATTGGCTACTTATGCACATAACATGGTTTTTACTCCATTAATTACACAGAAAAACCCCCCGATTTGTGATGTAGAATACATATTTACAGTTATTTGTCAGTCAGTCTAGTTAGTATAGTTAGCTTTCTGACTATAGTCACTAGTGACTTATACAGTAGTGGCAAATTATTTGCCTTACTGAGTCAGTCAGTTTCCAAGTAACTAGTTAAAGGTTGCTCAGCAACAGTAAATGAACTATTTTGCGTTTTGAGTATATAATTTAGTAAATACAATGCTGTTGCTGTTTTGAGCTTCCCTAAAATATATGGAAAGTGATCTGGCTATTTTTGATAACATCTAGCAGCAGTTTATACCCGTAATGTTTAGCTTTTAATCAACAATCACAATTGATTGTTAACAGAAGTGCTTTATTAAACACAACATACAATGTGCTTCTCGCACATTCAGTCCCAGAGCCAACTTCCTGAGTTCCATAAATGAAGTCAAAAACCCATTAACAATTACCAGTTAACAACCTACGCCCATTGCTATCAGGGCGGGCAATATCAAGAACATAACAACCCTCCTTTCCTTTGGGGATTAAAATATAAACAAAGTATTTTGAACTGTATGACTGTCAACCAGTCAGAGGTTACTTTTCAAAGTCATTAAGATGTGCTGGTGGACCCCTATTCTCTCAGACAGGGTACCTCCTGACAGGAGAAGGAGGTTCTGGGGGAACACGGGTTGGTTCTATGTGCTCTGCTATCTGGTCCATGCCATGGTCAGTATTACCCATTCTGCTTGCCATGTTGTGTGGTTTGTGCAAGGCAGTTTTATGACTTGGAAGTGAAAGGAGTTTCTGGTAATGACATGGTTGTTGTGAGCTGCTGTGACCATGGGTCCTTTGATTGCTACCACCTGGTATGGTGTTGGATTGAATGGAGTAGAGAGTTTCCCTTCCTTTCTTTGACGACAGAGAACTGTGTCACCCACTTCAGAACAGAGTCTCTTGTCACCATACTCGTTCATCTTCTGTTTGGCTGCAGCGTTGGCACAGCGAGTGTGTCATCAGTCTGTCTGTTGATGAGACGGCCAGGTAGCTTGATCCTCATTAGCCTGCCGAAGAGCACATCAGCTGGAGGCTGTTGAGCAGTGTGGTGTAGCACGATAGTTACGAAGGAAGGTGTACAGTACCTGTTTCCATCGAAGCCGCGCCATGTGGGATGGCTTTCTCAAGAGTGTGCATGAAATGCTCCGCCTCAGCATTCGCCTGAGGCCAAGTGGAGTGATTTTCCTGTGTTTGAATCCTAGATATTTTGCAAAGTCAGAGGGAAACACATTTTATGGTGTTTGGCGAACTTCAGTGATTTGTACATGTATTAAACAACTCCATCTTAAAATTAAAATTTCTGCTCTGGGGTGGGCAGGCTAGTTATGGCTACTGGGCTGGCGACAGTGTTCATAGCTAGCTAGTTGATTGATGACTTGCGAGTAGAACATTATCATCGCTCCTCTGCCTTTGCGACAGCCAGCAAATGCACACAAGCTTAGTTTGGTTGTCAAGTGAACGTTGTTGTGTTTGACAGCTGTGTTGTCATCATCGTAAGATAACGTTAGCTAGCAGCAAATAGGCAGAAAAAGAAAGAGTATGAAAAGAAAAGGGAGAGGTCGTTCTTGACGACATGGAGGAAAGGAAGGGAGGCTGGCTCTGTACTGGTGGTGAAATGATGTGGTGCTCTGCTTGTAAAGCAGCAGGGAAAAAGGGCTAGCTTTTGGTTTTAGTTTTTGCTCACCTTGTTATTTGCCAAACTTGTTACACTGTTTCTGTTCCAACCTAATTTAAAAATTGTAAAACATTCCTGGAACATTGTACTCTGTACTAGTGAAATAAATGAGTATGTATCTACATAAATTATCAAAGAAAGAGTGCTTTGCCAAGATTTTTGAATGCCTTTCTCTGACTCTTGACTTATTCTGATAATAATAAGTCTTTCCCATTTGAAAACAAATACAGGTCTATATCTGCTGTGCGCTCACCTAGCAGATATAGACCTATATGTGTCCACCTCGCATATACGACTACATAAGCTGGGCTAGTAACATCTTAGCCAGGCTACTACCAATTCCTGTCTACTAGCCAGGCTGGCCAGTGCCAAAAATCTCTAAGTTCCATCCCTGGACAGAACACACCTGATTAAGAAGAAACACCTGTCAAGCCAATTTTCCAATACTACTAGTTCCCTGAAATAGGGGGACTATGTATAAAAGGGATGTAATTTTGAAATGGTGAAAATGCTGAAAAAAGAAAACATCGAATTAAAGCTGAGAATCTCTACTTTAAACTCATAACATAATGTGTTTGATTCCAAATCCAAACTGTTAGAGTAAAGTATAGAGCTAAAAGAAGACAACATGCTTCCTCTTTCCAATAATTCTAGAGGGCACGGTACCAAATATGTGAATTTGTAATTTGGGTGAACTATCCCTTTAAAATGTTTGAAATTGTGTTGTGTATGCCCAGCATAAAGCCCGGCAGATCCTGCTCAATCATTGTATCCCACCCATTTTCAAATATTTCTGGCTCACCTAACTATGTTTGGGCCACATGCCTCCTGCCTGATGCCACCTAACTATTCATTCCCACCGATTTTAGAAGAGGTTCAACCAACTCAGTACAATATTAGGGCCATACACTAGATTTGGCCCCATGCCAAATTTGGCCCCATCCTTGATTCCCAAATCTCTTTTTTTTTCCAAATCTCTCTAACACCAATTAATTGTCAAATGTGGCCCAGCTACTATTATTATATACTAGGAATTTATTAGGGCCATATACTTCATGCCAGAGCTGGCCCACGATGGAACTTGCCAACCCTCCACCAGCCTGGCATCTTGAACACTAAAATTGGCCCAGCAACAAAATAAACTTGTTAGGGGCACATACCTCATACCAAAGTTGTCCCATATGCAAATGGCAATTTTTCCCTAATGCAGATCTACCCTTGTCTGGCCTGATTTAGCCTATATGACACCTAACATTGTCAGGACTAAGCCAAATGTGCCAGCAAAATGCCAGTTCTCGCCCAAACCCCCTTGCAACTGTATCTTGCTCATTGTGTGATTGAAAATTAACACAAATACACTTCATAGGGTAGCCGAAGTTGACTCTGGCATCTGTATATCTGTCATGTATTTTACTGTACAGTTGAAATGCTCTATTCATCCATACAGGGGAGCTTATATAAAGGAGCATTTTTAGCCCTGATTCCTGATGGCCTTAAAATGTTGCTCAATCCAGACTTTGAAGGTGTCAGTGAATGTCTCCTGAATGCCGCAAATAAAGATAATATATTGATATGCTGAATTCTTTATTAAAACCTACTGACTCTTTATTAAACTTACTGATAGTAATACATGACAGATTTACAGAAACCTATAGGGTCAACTTCTGCTAGTGATGGGACTGAGACTGCAGTCCAAGCAGTGCCCAGCAGTAACAATGAGCGGATCCTATTAACTTTTAATGAATAGCTTCATATTGTCACATAAAAAGGGGTTAACATTTTACTGGTTATTCTTTCATAAGACAAACAGTCTACAGTACACAGAGCAACCCTACAGTATTATGTCCTAATCGATGGATGAATGAATACTGAAGAGAACATTTTCACTTCTGAGCTTGTTAATGCAGCTCTATAATCTATGTTTTTTATGGTATAATTATTTCCTTAACAGTTTGTGGAAGGATCGTTTGCCAGGGACGCATGGTCGGAACATTACACACCTTACTTGACTTCATTCATGAGGTGGCCATGTTAGTCAGAGTTAGTCACATTCAGTCAGCCTGGGTATAAACTGCCGCTAGATGTAATCAGAAATAGAAGATCACTTTCCATATGCTTTTAGAAAAGCTCAAAAGAGGGCTTACATTCACAATATGATATACTCTGTAAAATTGTTCATTTGCAGTTGCTGAGCAACCGTTACTTGGACTCAGTAAGTCAGCAGTGAAGAGAATTCATTATAGTCAGTTAGCCAATTACACTAACTAGAATGACAAAAAAAATATGTTATTGGGGCTGTATTGTATTCTACATCACAACTCTTATTTTAGTTTTTACTATATAATGAATGGACTAAAAAGCATCTTATGTGTATAGCTAGCTAGTCTGACATGTTGTGGGATAGATCCTCTTCATACATTTACAAAAAAACTAAAATCAAGATCAAAAATTATATTTCTGTCTACTTCTTCTACTGCTGCTCTGGCTGTGTGTAACGGGGTGGAGTGGTGTGGACCCAAGTGCAGCAATAACACAGGAGTCAAGGTTTGCAATAATCCAAAACGTAGGTACTTTTCTAGGAAACTCAGGTAATACAGATACATACAGCAGTGAAGGCTCAGGACTGAACACAAAGTAACAATTGAGCCAGGCTTATATGCTGGTCAGATAACTTGGTGTAGCCAATTAACTAAATAAGGTGAATTAAGGGAAACAATGAGGAGTCTCTGGCGGCCACTGGTGGCCAGTGGAGGAAGCAGCAGGAGTGAGGAGGATTCCTCACACTGTGCAATACATACATGTACAGGTGTCGCCTTTATTTCGATACTAGGATCAAGCATGTGGAATTATGAACCAACAGTCTATTTTCTTTGGGCATGTTTTTATTAGGCGCCTATTCTCAGAAAAGCCCTGGGCCAAGCTGGATAACACATTTCAAACATTTTATTGGTATTTCCGCAAACTTCAGCCATCATCATACAGTCACTTTATTGTTATGAAACATGTGGAAGATCCTCTCTCTGATCTCTTTGGTTTGCAGACCATAGATGACAGGATTGAGTGCAGGCGGAACCACGTGAAACATAATGGATGCTAGTTTCCTTTGGTCAGACCACTGAGGAAACCGGTGCAGGAGGATAATGGTGAAGCCTGACACCAGCATGATGACATACACGGCCAGGTGTGTGGTGCAGGTCTGCAGGGCTCTGTTGTTCAACACCCTGTTCTTACTCCTCAAACATACAATAGTGATTTTCAGATAGGTCATCGTCACAAACCCCATGGAGGAGCCCAGGAGGAGCACAGTAATAAACAAGCCATAGATGTTGTTGATCATCAAGTTCTCGCAGGAGAGCTTGAAAAGCGAGGCGTTGTCACAGAAAGGGTTGGCAATCCTCACTCTGCAATGTGACAGGCGGATACTGAGTCCCAGAAGGATCCCAATAAGGAGCAAGCCTGCCGCCCAGGCGCACGTAGTTAGTGTGACCACCATTCTGTGGTTCATGATTGAAGTGTACCGCAGAGGGTTGCAGATGGCTACGTACCTGTCAAAGGCCATGATCATCAGTATCGTATGCGTGGACATGCCAAAATAGTGGGCACAGAATGCTTGGAAGGCACACTCGCTGTAGTTAATATACCGGTCTGCACTGTCTTTGAAAATGTCACTGAGAATGCGAGGCACGATGACGGTGGATCCCAGAGCATCATTGACAGGCATGTTGCAGAGGAGGAGGTACATGGGCTGGTGCAGGCTCCTCTCCATGGAGATCAGCACCACAAGTCCGATGTTTGACACCATGGTGAAGATGTAGATGATGAGGAGGATGATGAAGGCTGGGTAGGAAGACTGGTTGGTGACCTTTAACCCCTCCAGGTGTAGAACGTGCTGGCCAAATGTTTGGTTCTCCATCTAGGGTTCTCTGTCACAGAGCCTAAAGGAGTGGGGATAAGATAAAAATGTCCTCTTCAAGAAACTTATTGAATTGAGGTACTTTACAACTGATCAAGCATGTTTTATTTGACAGTTTGAGCAAAAGTACAGCCAAACAAGTAAAATATATAATAATAATATAATGGATCATTGTGTAGCCACAATCAGGGATTCGTTTTTGGGGGGCTAAATGGGAGCAGTTTTCTACTCTACCACACCGTAGAACTGGCTTGCTAAGCTGGCCTGATTTTACATACTGATAGCTGACTGTGTAATGACAACTTCACCAAACTATGATAAAACCTTCAAATAATTAAAGAGAATATTAATTAATCAAAATAATTCATGTATCAAGAGAAAAGAAAAAAGGTAGCACATCATTTTGCATTGTAAATACTATTAAATGATCAAGTACATACTCTATCAATATAATCTTTCATGTAGCATCTCGACGAGACTGACTTACCATACAAATACTTAGCAAGACATTATTTATCATTTCACAATTTCATTCATGTTATATATTTTTCTTGCCTTTTTTTGTGTAAGAAAGCGCTTTACAAATAAAATGCATGATTATTATTGTTAGCATTATTATTATGCTTATTATTATTATGCTTATACTTATCATTATTGCTAGAAGGGTTGTACTTTATATACTTATCATTATTGCTAGAGGGGTTAGGTAACCAAAAACAACAAAATAGTATGTCAGCTAAAATGCAAAATAGACATAACAATACATACTAAGACACACCAAGAATAACAAGTACCAAACCAGCAGAGAATGTGAGTAGTTTTCTCAGTCTTCCACTGAGATGCCTGAGTGCTCTCCCACCCCTCCACTCTGACTGCACATGCAGCCACACTTTTATTTGTAACCCCAAACCTGATGACGAGTCTTCAATTTGACATGGGAGTAAACATGGGAGGCATGAGTCATGACAATGATGTCAGCTGTACCTGGGGGCTCAATCCAAGTTTGGTAAAAACCTACTGCTCCCCACACACTCATTGTAATATGTACATATAGAGACTAAATCACACATCCAATGGATGACCTCCAATGAAGATGCCTTTTAGTCTAGGATTAGGTTTAACACTAGAAGCCCTGAGCCCTCATTACTAACCAAAGTACCCAGAGTGACTTTTGGAGACCTCCATTTGTTGACATTGAGTGCGTATGAGTGTAATCATTGAATTAGATCAATACTATGCTGTTCCAAATGTTTGTAATCAGGGCAAATGCATCCCTGCTCATTGATATTCTGCCCTGAGCAACAGAGCAAAACAGACACAGCACATTATTCAGCTGATAAAACAATACCTGATATAGAAATCAGCCTTTTTTCAACCAAGGCTAAAGCACAGAGATAAATTGCTGTAACCTTAATGGGTATCATCATTATTTGTCCTGTGTATTTCATTTTCACTGTCCTCTTCACGAGCCCTCACCACTGAGGTCCCCCAGGGCTCTGTCCTAGGGCGCTTACTGTTCTCCCTCAATACCAAATTTAATAATTTAGTAATTATTAATAATTTTAAAATTTAGTAATTTCCTCACATGGTTTCTCCTACCACAGCTACACAGGTGACACAAAAGTCAAAGTCAAAGTGGCTTTATTGTCAATTCTTCACAAGACGTCAAGACATACAAAGGAATCGAGAGGACGTTTCTCACTCTCCCACGGTGAGACAGATAAAGTGCCCAGGCACAACAGATAACACATACTAAAAGTAAAACATTCAATAAAAATAATTTAAACAGTGCAAAAAGAGCAGTCAGTAAAGACAGTAAATAGCAGCCAAATACTGTGTATTCTGTATAAAAAAATAATAGTGCAATAGTGCATTGTAGCAATAGAATAGTGGATTGTCCAGAGTCCGTAGTGTTTTGGGGGGGCTGAAGGGTTGGGAGGGGGGGGTGGTGGTTTCAGCTTCCTGACAGCTTGGAGGATGTGGCTGGGGGAAGTGAGGGGAGAGAATTTAGCTTCCTGACAGCTTGGGGTATGAAGCTTTTCGTGAGTCTGGTGGTGTGGGCACGGAGGCTCCTATACCTTCTTCCAGAAGGCAGGAGGCTGAACAGACTGTGTGCGGGGTGGCTTGCGTCGCTCACAATCGAGGTAGCTTTGCGGGTGAGGCGGGTGGAGTAAGTCTCTTGCAGGGAAGGGAGTGGGGCACCAATGATCTTAGCAGCTGTGTTCACAATGCGTTGCAGTGCTTTCCTACTGTGTTCGGTGCAGCTACCGCCCCACATAGTGATGCAGCTGGACAGGATGCTTTCAATGGTGCCTCGGTAGAATGTTGTCAGGATCGGTGTGGGAGCTTTCGCTCGCTTCAGCTTGCGGAGGAAGTAGAGGCGCCGCTGGGCTGTCTTCGCCAGTGATGCGGTGTTGGTGGTCCAGGAGAGGTCCTCACTGATGTGCACCCCCAGGAATTTGGTGCTGCTCACTCTCTCCACAGCAGCACCATCGATGGTCAGTGGTGGGTGTTCGGTGTGCCCTCTCCGGAAGTCGACCACAATCTCCTTCGTTTTGCTGACATTCAGCAGGAGGTTGTTGTCTCTGCACCACGTGGTCAGAAGGTTGACCTCCTTTCTATAGTGGGTCTCGTCGTTCTTGGAGATGAGACCCACCAGAGTTGTGTCGTCCGCAAACTTCACCATGTGATTGGTGCTGTGGGTTGATGTGCAGTCGTGAGTCAGCAGGGTGAAGAGCAGGGGACTGAGCACACAGCCTTGGGGGGCCCCTGTGCTGAGTGTGATGCTGCTCGAGATGTTGTTGCCGACTCGTACTGCTTGTGGTCTCTCGCTGAGGAAGTCCAGCAGCCAGTTGCAGAGGGAGGTGTTGAGCCCCACCTCCCCCCCTCTGACTCACAGGTGGCAACACGTGTCTCGGAATGTCTTGCAGACATTTCTGCTTAGATGTCAGCCCACCACCTCAAGCTCAACCTTGACAAGACTGAGCTGCTCTTCCTCCCAGGGAAAGCCTACCCTCTCCAAGACTTCTCCATCACAGTAGAGAACTCTACTGTGACCTCCTCCCATACAGCCAAGAACCTTGGGGTGATTCTTGACAACCACTTATCCTGTGTGGCGAACATCACAGCGACAAAACGCTCCTGTAGATTCTTCCTCTACAACATCAGAAGGATACGTCCATTCCTCACCAGAGAAGCAGCACAACTTTTGGTCCAAACACTTGTTATCTCTCGCCTTGACTACTGCAACGCACTCTTGGCCGGTCTCCCTGCCTCCACCATCAGGCCTCTGCAGCTCATCCAGAATGCTGCCGCCCGTCTGGTGTTCAATCTCCCGAAATTCTCCCATGTCACTCCCCTCCTCCGCACCCTCCAGTGGCTCCCGGTAACAGCTCGTATCAGATTCAAGACCCTGGTGCTCGCCTACCAGGTGGCAAAGGGAACAGCCCCTCCCTACTTGCAAGCAATGGTCAGCCCCCAAACCCCTGCCGATCTCTCCGCTCTTCCACCTTGGCTGGCCGCCTGGCACCGCTGCCTCTACGTGGATGCAGCAGCCGCACTACTCGGTCACGGCTTTTCACTGTCCTGGCGCCACGCTGGTGGAATGAGCTTCCCACTGCTGTCATGATTGCAGAGTCACTACCAATCTTCCGCCATAGATTGAAAATCCATCTCTTCAGGCTACATCTTAACAGTCCCTCCTAAAGACCTCTTCACCCCCACTACCTCCTGTACTAACCCTAACCCTAACCCTAGAGGCCTCTTCACCCCCACTACCCCCCTGTACAAGTTTTTCTCCTGTTAAAAAATAAATAAATAAATCTTCTTCTAGCATTGTGACTGCCAATGGCCCCTGGTCTGAGCATTGATTACTTTATCTTATGTATTTGTTGTAAGTCGCTTTGGATAAAGGCATCTGCTAAATGCCATAAATGTAAATGTAAATATAACGAGCGATTTCTTTCAATATGGCCACGATATTTGATTTCATCATATTGAAATATTTATTTGATAAAACAGCCATAGTCCTATAGATGCACATTAGTTTGATCCAATGTAAATCCTGAGAGAATGATAATAGCCTACTGCACAACGATAAGTGTCAAACGCATCGATCACGAGAGAATGGTTAAAGTTAGGCTACACTGTAAAAGAAATATGGTATGAAGCCTTATTGTTACGGTCCCTACCCCTCGAGCTATACAACCGTCTTTGTGTGTGCCGTTAGTGATGGGAAAATGAAGCTTTTGTGAAGCACTGAGCCACTTGAGCCAATTGTTTCGAAAATGGGTTCATTACTCGAAGCTTTAGTTACAGTGACCTCTGCTAGTGAAGTGCAAGGCTGCAGTCAAATTAGGCAGGCTAGTTGGTGGACAGAAGGCTTTTAATTACACGCACACACACACACACACACACACACACACACACACACACACACACACACACACACACACCTCAGTGAGCAGTGTTGGAGAAACTACTTTACTTTTGTAGAAAAGATCTTTTGTTCTGAAGCATCTTTGCTTTGATCACCCTTGGATTTAAAGTATCTTTGCTTTGAAAATTCTTTGATGCACACTTAGACTGAATATCATGTTCTATTTACAAATAAAGATTGATGAATGTGTGTATTGTGTTATTGAGGAGAGGGTGCTGGGGAAAATATGGCACAGGTTGGGTGTGCTTGTGTAACTATGGCAGGGGGTGATTATGTGGGATGGAGAACACTGAAAGATTACAAGAAGAACACTCAGAGAATACAAACAATGCAACAATGCAATACCAACAACAGCAACAACGCCCCTACTACGACAACCCACAAATTGTGCATTGTTTAGAGCGGTTATAAAGTGTTTAAGCGCTCAAATTCAAAACTGTCGCAACCTGTCACCTGTCAGAATCGAGATGAGGCAGTGCCAGTGAATCACCTGACTGGACCGCAAACCAGTCAGGTGATTCATTCAGGCAATGAAGCAGTTGACGTCATATGTCACGTGATTTTTTTCGCACCAAAGCAAGCTTTGAAGCAGTGGTTCTATTGAATTGTTGTTCAGGGTTTGAAGCACGTATCGAAGCTTCAGTGTCGCACTGCCATCACTATGTGCCGTCATTTGGTTCTTCAGACGTTCTCGTAACATTCATAACCAAAATAAGACTACAAAATGATATTGTTGACAAAGGCAGAGAAAGAGGACATTTATGCATAAATGCATGATTAATTTAGTTCAGCTTAGTTAAAAAAATTAAAGCACTAATATCATGTTTGACATTGCAGAGAATCGTTCACAGTAAAAAGTGAATAGGGGTCAATACACAAATACAGTATATCTCTTTACAGTAAAGCACTTGAGCTCTGAGGAGGCTTATCCTGTACTGTGGTTTCTACAGGACTCTGTTGGTGAGGATGGAGAATGTGTCCTATGTAATGGTAGGTAGCCCTGAAGCACCCTGTCGTGTTTCAGCTGGACTGTAGGACTGACATATGTAATCATCAGAATTAGATGGCTCATAGTGTTACTAATTGTTTATTCTCCTACTTACAATATTCCCCTGAAGGAAATCAGGGGCAAATGCACTGTAATCATTTTTAATTTCTGTAATAACACAAACCCCTCAACTCCATATACCATGTAATGTGACAACAAATACTCACCGGCCACTTTATTAGGTACACCTTGCTAGTACCGGGTTGGACCCCCTTTTGCCTTCAGAACTGCCTTAATTCTCTGTGGCATAGATTCAACAAGGTGCTGGAAACATTCCTCAGAGATTTTGGTCCATATTGACATGATAGCATCATCACTGCAGATTTGTCGTCTGCACATCCATAATACGAATCTCCTGTTCCACGACATCCCAAAGGTGCTCTATTGGATTGAGATCTGGTGACTGTGGAGGCCATTGGAGTACAGTGAACTCATTGTCATGTTCAAGAAACCAGTTTGAGATGATGTGAGCTTTGTGACATTATCCTGCGTTATCCTGCTGGAAGTAGCCATCAGAAGATCAGAGTCAGAATTCAGAATCAGAATCAGAATTCTTTTATTTGGCCAAGTATATTTGCACATACAGGAAATTTACTTGGTGAGGTTGGTGCATGGACATAAAAAACAAATAGCAATTTTTTTTTTACAAGTATTAACAAAAATAACAAATTTACAAATTTACAAAAAAGAGCAGCAGAACAATACATCTTGTAGGCACAAGAGGCTGTGAAATGGTTGTGGGGCATGTACACTATCAATTAGAATAATTTTAAATAATTATAAAATACACTGTCAGTGCGTTGTTTGTGTGACAGGGTAGGGGGGGGGGTCAGAGAGAGGCAGGGGGCTGGCTTATGAGCCCCACTGCCATGGGGAAGAAACTGTTCAGGTGGCGCAATGTTTTTAGCCTTGATTGACCAGAACCTTTTGCCGGATGGAAGTCTCTGGAAGAGGTGATGACCAGGATGGGAAGGATCAGCGATGATCTTTCCTGCTCTCTTACTGGTCCTGCAGTGGAACAGGTCCAGGAGAGATGGCAGGTTGCAGCCGATGACTTTCTCAGCTGACCGAATGATCCGCTGCAATCTGCCTTTGTCCATGGCAGTGGAGGCAGCAAACCAGACAGTGATTGATGAGCTGAGGATGGACTCAATGACGGCTGCGTAGAACTCAACCATCACTTTCTGCGGCATGTTGAATTTCTTCAGCTGCCGCAGGAAGAACATCCTCTGCTGGGCCTTCTTGATGGTGGAGGTGATGTTCTCCGCCCACCTGAGGTCCTTTGAAATGATTGTCCCCAGGAATCTGAATGACTCCACAATGTTAACTAGGGAGTCACACATGATGAGGGGGGCGGCTGGGGCTGGGCTTCTCCTGAAGTCTACTACCATCTCTACAGTTTTTAGGGCGTTCAGCTCCAAGTAGTTCTGGCTGCACCAGGAAGCCAGGCTGTCAACTTCCTCCCTGTAGGCGGCCTCATCACCGTTGGAGATTAATCCAATGAGGGTAGTGTCATCCGCGAAATTCAGGAGTTTGACAGAAGGGTGGGTAGAGGTGCAACTGTTGGTGTAGAGGGAGAACAGTAGAGGAGAGAGCACACAGCCTTGTGGGGCTCCGGTGCTGATGGTCCGGGGTTCTGAGACAAGCTTGCCCAGCCGTACCTGCTGCTTCCTGTCTGTCAGAAAGATGGGTACACTGTGATCATAAAGGGATGGACATGGTCAGCAACAATACTCAGGTAGGCTGTGGCGTTTCAACGATGCTCAATTGGTACGAAAGGGCCCAAAGTGTACCAAGAAAATGTCCCCCACACCATTAGATATTTGCGTTAACGAGCAGTTGAACAGATGTGCCTAATAAAGTGGCCGGTGAGTGTTTATCAAATGCATTTTTGGGGCACAGTAAGACAAACAACATTCATTGTATGTCATAAGAATTCTGTGGGGAACCTTTTGATAATTGCTATGAACCCTTTGTTGACGCCTCATAGTTACATCATGAGGAAGTTAAGGAACCGACTCTTACTTATTGTCTATAAAACGGTGGAGAGAGACAAAATATTCGTTGTCCTTGTCCCATGACTGTAGGCATTGACTCCAGGAGATATTGACTCCTGGTACTGTACAGTACATCTACAGTGTGAAGATTGATTTGAAGGACCAGCGGCCAAAAAGGTGATGATTTTAAGGCTGACAGTTTCAGACATGAGTTGTGTTTCACACTTGTTAGGAGGTGACTAAAGGCTAACATTACTAAAGAAGAAGTTTTTATTTGTGCTCTGATTTTCAAACTGTCTGTTTTTAATACTTTCATAAACCTTTTTTTCAGAAAGATTGCAATGAATGTAGTTATTATACGCTACATAGATACATGCAATCAGATTGGAATATTATTGTTTAACCCTTGTAAGGGTTAGGTTAATTGCAGAGAAAGCAGAGTTCTAAAACAATTAATCCAGCTCTCCTTCTTTTCATTTTGATTGAGTCTCAGGAATTGCTAAGGCATTGTCTGTTTTATGTTCATAGTTATGGGGATATTTCACCCAAAATACAAATGAGCATATTCTCACACATGCTGTACCTTGGCTGTAATTTAGATTCACATTTTAGCCATTTTGCAGATGCTCTTACCCAGAGCGACTTCAATAAGTCCATTTGCCTAAAGTACTGTAAGTGAAACAGCTGTACATCATACATCGCAAGTAAGACTTTGTTATAAGAATAAGTGCCACAAGCAGTCACAGTGCAAGAAAAAGGGAAGAAAACAGTTGTTAGTGACATTTTTATTTTATTTTAAATTAATTAATGAATTGATTGATTGATTCACCAAGATTTGTATTTTAGGTGAACTCTCCCTTTACAGCAGGATTTTGCCTAGAAATCAAAGGGTGATTTTTGAGGGAGTCATTTGCTTGGACGATGGTCATGGGCATGCATTAACGTTACACAATTTTATCAGATATCAAACCCATTCCCTTTTTCCTGTGTGTTTGTCTGTTTCCACTATAGCTAACTTGTCATTATCTTACCAAACATGACAAGATAACAATCCTACATTATTTAAAGGAACATTTCACCAATGGTCACCACGACTCAACAGCAAGTTATAAGTGGTCTTTGCCAGTATGCAAATAAGCAAGAAAATAGTCTTTTAACGATCAAAAAGTAATGTGTCCAAATCTGTGATTTGCGGCTCCAAGCCAGTCACAGAGGCGTGTCCAAGCTAAGATGCACGTCTGTAAACACAAGTGATGGATGTATACGCTAGCACGGTGCTTATAGATGTGAAGAAATCAGGCAATAGCTAATTTGAGGCAGTAGCTAATTTCAGAACGCATTTGGAAGCTGTTTTCACCTGCCCACACGTTCGTAAGGTGATCTGGAAACGATTTTGAGGTACAAAATTGTGAATTGTCCCTTTAATGTATTGCAGCTGTGATATATGTCCTTTCTTTTCTCTTGCCTTTCTTTTATGTCTTTCCTCTTCTATCTATTTTCTCTATTTTCCTCCCTCCCCTCTTTTTTCTCTCTCAGACAGCTGATGGAGAACCTGACCTATGACAACAACATGCTCCAGCTGGAGGGGTTAAAGGTCACCCAGCAGTCCATGTACCCCGTCTTCCTCTTCTTCTTCCTCTCCTACCATTTCATCATGGTCACTAACGTGGGTATGGTGGTTCTCATATCCATGGAGAGGAGCATGCACCAGCCCATGTATATCCTCTTCTGCAACCTGCCCTTAAACGATGTCATCGGTAACTCTATTATGGTCCCCAGGCTGCTGGGCGACATCCTGGTCCCGGCGTCTGAGCGCTACATCAGCTACAGCGAGTGTGTGGTCCAGGCTTTCTGCTCACACATGTTCGGCACCACCTCACACACAATACTGATGATCATGGCCTTTGACAGGTACGTGGCCATCTGCAACCCTCTGCGCTACACCACCATCATGAACAACAGAATGGTGATGAAGCTTTCTGTGTCTGCTTGGGCGGTGGCCTTGGTCCTAGTGGGCATTCTGCTGGGTCTGACCCTGCGACTGAGCCGCTGCAGGACTCTGATCTCCAATCCATACTGTGACAATGCCTCATTGTTCAAGCTCTCCTGTGAGAGTGTGTACATCAACAACGTGTATGGCCTCACCTTCACGGTGGTGCTGTTCGTCTCCTCCATTGGCAGCATCACGCTCACCTACTTGAAGATTGTGGCCGTCTGCCTGACCAATAAGAACAAGGCCCTTAACAGTAAGGCCATGAAGACCTGCAGCACACACCTGGTTGTGTACCTGATCATGGTGGTGTGTGGTTTCATCAACATCATCCTGCATCGCTTCCCTCAATACTCAGATTACAGGAAACTGTCCGCACTGCTCTTTCACATCGTACCTGGCAGCATGAACCCCATCATCTACGGGCTGCAGTCCAAAGAGATACGCAAACTTATGGTGCACATGTTCCAGTCCAAGAAAATGTCTCCATGATTTGTATGTCTGTTTTATCATATACTATAGACGTTGTGGATTGAAATTACAATTCAATCCAAAAAAAGCATTTGTTCCCAATGTTTTCTCTACAAAATGAAAAACAGAAGCTTTTTAAATTAGGTTTTTCCATTATATTGAATTTTAAATTGACATTGAAAACTTGAATCGAATTGATCCCGAGCCTGGTTATGTGCCCCAAATCATTCCAACTAAGTCAATTTCAATTGCAGTAGGGCCTTCTCAAGTTCCTCACATTACCTAACTCCTACACTTTCATGAAACGGCTACGTCGAGAATTGAATGACATTGGCTAGATGGGATTGACAATGAAGTTGCTGGATGATGATGAAATGAAATATCGTGGCCATGTTGAAACAAATCACTTGTTATATTTATCGACCAGCTAGGCAGATTAAGTTTCTCATAAAAAAAGAGATTTACACAGAATCTGAATAAATGATATCATTATCCTAATGAGGCAATGATTAAACATGAAATCCAAATAAATAGGATAAATAATTATGACACCCATTAAGATTACAGCAGTTTATCTATTTGTGCTTTAGCCTTGGTTGAAAGAAAGCATTACCTAATTTCAGCATCAGTCCCTCAAGAATTTTTAACATATAGTATATAATCGTCAACCTATCTTGGCTTCAGCAAAATGTCAATTCAAGTTGAAAAAATAAACCCTCAGAACTAAATAAAGTTGAAACTCATGGGATTTAATGGGACAGTGCACCCAAAATACAACTTAACATGATCTCACATGTAACATGGCTGTGGTCAACACAACTTGGGATATTTAGTTCCTGTACTGAGATGCTTGATAGACATATTTTGTTGAATCGGCATTGCAATAGGGTACCTTTCATTCCAAAAATAATACTTAAACACCTGAAAAACACATATCAATACCAATCCTATTCCAACTCCAATCACCACTTTTACATGTTTATGATGTAATGTCATCAAAACATAGAAAAGTAAAAAAAAAAAAAAAAAAAGAATAAAAAAAAAAAGAAGTTAAATAAAGAAGCCAAGCCTGCCTAAAGATGGAAGTGTGTTAATGATTCTTAGTTCACTTTATATGCATTTCTGGCATAAAGGGTTAAAAGGGACATTTTTCACAAATGGCACTCTGGTTGTCCATCATACAACTATTAATGGGCTTGCTTCAGCATGTCCAACTATTGTTCTTCCTCATACTTATCTCTCTATCTATCTCACCTTCTCTCATCTATGCCTATATGCTACCCTCTGACCACCTTTTACCCTTTGGTCCATCCTACTATCTCACTTTTAGTAGGTCCATCCTACAATCTCACTTTCCTTCAACTACCCAGCCAATCTATCTATAGTCCAAACATCTTTAAACTTCTTTCATAAGCAAAATAAGACTGCAAACCCCCTGTAGTTTGTCATCATATTGTTGACAAAGGCAGAGAAAGAGGACATTTATGGATAAATGTGCATGATTAATTTAACAGTTCAGAAAATTAAAGCACTAATATCATGTTTGACATTGTAGAGAATCATTCACAGTAAAAAGTGAATAGGGGTCAATACACAAATACAGTATCTCTCTTTACAGTAAAGCACTTGAGCTCTGAGGAGGCTTATCCTGTACTGCGGTTTCTACAGGACTCTGTTGGTGAGGATGGAGAATGTGTCCTATGTAATGGTAGGTAGCCCTGAAGCACCCTGTTGTGTTTCAGCTGGACTGTAGGACTGACATATGTAATTGTAGCCCTATGGAAAATTAGGCCTAACTATTAAAAGTTCATTGATTAATAAATAGTTCATTAATAGTTCATTAATAGAATACATAGGACTAAAAAGGGTAAAACTATTACTATGTTTGATATTGAATAGAGTTTCATGGGTTAAGTTCATGTGTTGAATTATTTACATGATGTAAAATATATTCTATTTTCTTCTATACTATGTTCACAATGCTGGCAATATTGTAAAGGAATTTACTTTTGATTTCTGTGAGAAAATATTCAAATATAAAGTTTGTGCATTTTGTTTATTTTCATGAGCCAATGAAAAAGTGAGTTGGAGGTCAGGTGTCAGGTGGAGGAGAAGGAGACGTTAGTGGGGAGAAGGAGAAGAAAGAGAACGGAGGGAATGTACTGCTGGCTGTGAAATGTAATAGTGCGGAAATAGGTAGCCCACTTATTTCTGTGTTTAGAACAAGGTAATACGAGTACACAACCCGTGAACTCTACAAGTTACTATGTTCGGCGTATGACCTGTTTAGGAACACTTTCTCTGCAGAGGAGTAACCGTTCCGACGGTCAACCACCTGGATTAGCCTAGCCTAGCTCAACAGTGAGATAGCTAGTTTTTCTTCGGAGGCTTATGGGCTGTGTGTTCGTCCAACACAGGAGTTCAAAACGTCGATAGCAACCGGGAGAGACAGTAGCACAAAAGATTCCTGCCGTTTGAGAAAACTACACCGGTTGCCAAGAGAGGAGCTTCGCGAGGCTGCCTGCTTAAGGAACTGGGAGTTTGGTGTTTGTCGTCTAGCTCGTGAGAGTGAAGGAGCCGCCATTTTAGGTGAGCTACAACGCACTCAAGCTACACGCGCCAGGCCTGCAACGCACTGGACTTTGGTATTGTTGTCGTAGTTATCATTGCCGGCTTTAGAATAGGTTTTATTTCTTTTAATTGAGGTTTACAGTGTTTACCATTTACATTTTGATATTTGTATGTGCACGTTAAATGTTATTGTATTTCATTTCATGGAATCTATTTTGGGGATTTAATATCAGTGAAAGAGGACTGATTTTAATAAAATAACAAAAGACATGTAATTGGTGGGACTGTGTTAATATATAACAGACAAAGTAAACATACAATCAAAGTTAGAGATAACATTTTATTTAAAGAATTTAGGTTAGCCACCCCTATTAATTGCCCAGACCAGCAAAGGGGCGCTACATAAATGGAGGCATCGCTGGGATATTTGGTTAAATGTATTGTTTTATTTTGTCTTTTTAGTACTTAATCAAAAGTTTAAAGGGCAAGTAGGTGCATTTTATTAGCACAATTAAAGGACTTCCAAGTAATAATTTAGTTGCAAAATTAGGATAAGTAAGTACAACTTTTATGACAAGATTAAAATACAAGTAAATCTTAAATTGTAAGTTTAAAGAACAACTAGGTAAAATATTAGCTCTTAGTTTTAGGAATTAAAATTCACATAGCTATTAAAAAAACATTGACAATGGATGTTCAGGCTGTGCAGTCGGAGTTGGTAACAGAGCTCAGAGAGTGGTGTCCCTCTCGGAAGAGTCCCTCTCGGAAGACCACATGTTGCTGGCGCTCGTTCCCAAAGGCACGGAAGTGAACCAGATTGAACAAACGCTGGAAACTGTGAAAATCCTAGGACGAGTGAGAGTACGAGGCAGAATGTTCAACAGGAAACTGGATCGTGTCACGGCACTGTGTGAATGCAGAGAGAAGATTGACCCGACCATGGTTCCGTCTGAAGTGGAAGACCTCACTACAGACATCAGTTGGCCGATCATCATTGCTCCTAAGCGTTCAGCTTCCGATGGAGATTCACCGAATCCACTGCAAGTCCTGATTGATGCCTCAGCATCCAATAGCTCTGCTGAATCCATCATTTTGGCTGTTGGCGATGTGTTGTCAAAGATAGGGAAACCGTCAGGGGAGAACAGTAGCTATCGTCGCCTACGGATGTTCTCTGGCACCTTACCAACTCCTGTTGGAGAAGAGGCGTTGGAACATTGGCTTGAACAGGCCCGTTTGATGGTCGAAGAGAGCGACTGCTCAGACAAAGAAAAGCGCAGACGCATCATGGAGTGTCTTAGAGGACCTGCCTTAGCAGTAGTAAAAGCGATACGGACGGCGGAGGCCGACGTTACCCCTTCTAAATGCTTGGATGCTATGGAGAGCGCTTTCGGTACAGCTGAGTCAGGTGAAGACCTCTATTTTGAGTTTAGGCTACTGCAGCAAAAGAAAGATGAAAAACTTTCTGATTTCATGAGGCGACTAGAACAGTCACTCACCAAGGTAGTCAGTAAAGGTGGTATCTACTTCGGGGTGCCATACATTCAGATCTCATGCTGGTTCAGCTTAAGTTAAGGGAGAGAAAGCAGAGTCCTCCAAAGTTCTTAGAGCTGCTGGCTGAAATCCGAGCTGAAGAGGAATATGCAGCTGCTAGAGTCAAGCTCAGCACGTCTGTTCATAAAGTTCATGCTCACAAGGATGTAGACAGCAGACAGACAGAGATACAGTCCTTAAAAGCAGATATCAAAGAGTTGAAATCATTGTTTGCTTCTATGAACACAAAGTCATTTGAAGAAGTGGATGATGACAGAGGACCTGGTTCAGTTGTTCAGGGCCCTGTGGCTGAAAGCTGTAAAAATGCAGAGGTAGCAGCGCTGAAGAAACAAGTCCAAAGGTTGCAAAAGAAAATGTCATCCAAAGCGACCAAAGCCTCTGATGCGCCGGCCAGTGCGCTAAGAGTAGAGCCATTCAGACCTGCTCAAAACAGCCGAAAGCCAAACAAGCCTATAGGATCTGATGACAGCGTTTGCTACAGGTGTGGTGAAAACGGACACTTTGCCAACAAGTGTCAGAATGCTGAAAATCAGAACAAAGTCATTCAAAAGCTCATTCAGTCTCTCGAGAGCTAAAGAGGGACAGTCACCTAGCCAAGAAAACAAAACTCCTGATACTGTCTGCTCAGTCAAGAAAAGTGAAGTGACTCCAGTAGGAGGCAGGAACTTTCCTAAAGGGTTGATAGGTCCCCCCTCTGTTGTGCAATTGAGAGTGAATGGCCATCAGTGTGACGCTGTACTAGACAATGGATCACAAGTAATGATCATCTTCGAGAAATGGTACAAGCAACATTTGTCAGATGTTCCTATCCATCCTGTGTCTGGCCTAGCCATCTGGGGCTTGAGTGACACTAGCTATCCTTACCTCGGCTATGTTGTCGTGGATCTTGAGTTCCCAGAAAGCGTCACTGGTTCCAAAGAATCCCTCTCTGTCTTAGCGTTGATCTGTCCTGGCCCCCGAACTCCAGACCAGATTCCGGTTATCCTGGGCACCAATGCCAATCTTTTCAAGCGCCTGGCCAAAATTTGCAAAGAGACAGCCGGAGTAGATATTGCTCAGACGTTGGGAATCAAAGCTGCCAAACAAGTCCACAGCAAGTTCCCAGTAGCCTAGTGAGGGTGAAGAAGACATAGGATGTGTGAAGTGGATGGGCCCTGGCCCACTGACCTTACCTGCTGGGGGTGACTGTCGTGCTGTATGTCAGGTGAAGTTAGAGAAACCGTTGGACAAAGATGTGCTGATGGTGGATGCTTCACCCACGACTCCGCTTCCAGCTGGTGTGCTGCTGCAGCCCATGGTAGTACCAAGCGCAGAGGTAGATGTGGACCATTTCCCTGTGTTGGTGTGCAATGAGTCAGTAAGAGAAACAGTCCTTCCAGTCGGAACAGTGATGGGAAATGTGTGCGCTGCAGACTCTGTGATGCCTGCTTTACCACCCGAGACCAAGTCAAAGACTGAAGAGACGCCAAAAAAGTTTGACTCTCGCCTTCTTGACTTTGGTCACTCACAAGTCAAAGTCAAAGTCAAAGTGGCTTTATTGTCAATTCTTCACATGTCAAGACATACAAAGGAATCGAGAGGACGTTTCTCACTCTCCCACGGTGAGACAGATAAAGTGCCCAGGCACAACAGATAACACATACTAAAAGTAAAACATTCAATAAAAATAATTTAAACAGTGCAAAAAGAGCAGTCAGTAAAGACAGTAAGTAGCAGCCAAATACTGTGTATTCTGTATAAAAAAAATAATAATAGTGCAATAGTGCATTGTAGCAATAGAATAGTGGATTGTCCAGAGTCCGTAGTGTTTTTTGGGGGGGGGGGGGGGCTGAAGGGTTGGGAGGGGGGGTGGTGGTTTCAGCTTCTTGACAGCTTGGAGGATGTGGCTGGGGGAAGTGAGGGGAGAGAATTTAGCTTCCTGACAGCTTGGGGTATGAAGCTTTTCGTGAGTCTGGTGGTGTGGGCACGGAGGCTCCTATACCTTCTTCCAGAAGGCAGGAGGCTGAACAGACTGTGTGCGGGGTGGCTTGCGTCGCTCACAATCGAGGTAGCTTTGCGGGTGAGGCGGGTGGAGTAAGTCTCTTGCAGGGAAGGGAGTGGGGCACCAATGATCTTAGCAGCTGTGTTCACAATGCGTTGCAGTGCTTTCCTACTGTGTTCGGTGCAGCTACCGCCCCACACAGTGATGCAGCTGGACAGGATGCTTTCAATGGTGCCTTGGTAGAATGTTGTCAGGATAGGTGTGGGAGCTTTCGCTCGCTTCAGCTTGCGGAGGAAGTAGAGGCGCCGCTGGGCTGTCTTCGCCAGTGATGCGGTGTTGGTGGTCCAGGAGAGGTCCTCACTGATGTGCACCCCCAGGAATTTGGTGCTGCTCACTCTCTCCACAGCAGCACCATCGATGGTCAGTGGTGGGTGTTCGGTGTGCCCTCTCCGGAAGTCGACCACAATCTCCTTCGTTTTGCTGACATTCAGCAGGAGGTTGTTGTCTCTGCACCACGTGGTCAGAAGGTTGACCTCCTTTCTATAGTGGGTCTCGTCGTTCTTGGAGATGAGACCCACCAGAGTTGTGTCGTCCGCAAACTTCACCATGTGATTGGTGCTGTGGGTTGATGTGCAGTCGTGAGTCAGCAGGGTGAAGAGCAGGGGACTGAGCACACAGCCTTGGGGGGCCCCTGTGCTGAGTGTGATGCTGCTCGAGGTGTTGTTGCCGACTCGTACTGCTTGTGGTCTCTCGCTGAGGAAGTCCAGCAGCCAGTTGCAGAGGGAGGTGTTGAGCCCCAGCTGGTCCAGTTTACAGATCAGTTGTTGCGGGATTATGGTGTTAAATGCTGAGCTAAAGTCTATGAAAAGCATTCTCACATATGAGTCTGCTTTTTCCAGGTGGGTGAGGGCTGGGTGGAGAGCAGAGCAGATTGCGTCCTCTGTGGAACGTTTTGCTCGGTATGCAAACTGAAAGGGGTCCAGGGTGGGGGGGAGGATGGACTTAATGTGAGACATGACTAGCCGTTCAAAGCACTTCATGATGATGGGGGTCAGTGCTACAGGGCGATAGTCCTGTAGCTATCCCAGAGCAGTGGAAATCAAGACTCCAGAAAAAAGCTGTCGAAGAGGGCCAGTGTGTTTTCTCTACACGAATGGGATGTGGGGCTTGCAAAAGGGGTAGAGCATCATATCCGCCTGTCAGACACAAGACCCTTTAGAGAACAGTTGCGGAGATTAGCTCCTGCAGACATTGAAGATGTGTACAAACACTTGCAAGATCTTCTGAAAGCTGGCATTATCATGGAGTCACGTAGCCCATACGCCTCGCCGATAGTTGTAGCAAGAAAGAAGAACGGCAGTGTCCGAATGTGCATAGACTACAGAACACTGAACAGTCAAACAGTGCCTGACCAATACACTACTCCCCGCATTGACGATGCGCTCGACTGCCTGACAGGGAGTAGGTGGTTTTCTGTATTAGACCTGAGGTCTGGTTATTACCAGATCGCCATGACGGAAACTGATAAGGAAAAAACGGCCTTCATCTGCCTGCTTGGGTTTTATCAATTCGAAAGAATGCCGCAGGGAATCACTGGAGCGCCTGCAACATTCCAGCGATTGATGGAAAGAGCCGTAGGCGATATGAACCTGCTCCAGGTATTAGTTTACTTGGATGATCTGATCGTCTTTGGAAAATCCTTGGAGGAGCACGAGGAGAGGCTTCTCAAAGTGCTGGATCGACTCGAAGAGGTGGGACTGAAGCTGTCTCTAGACAAGTGCCAGTTTTGCCAACCAAAGGTGAAATATGTGGGGCACATTATATCCGCAGACGGCATCGCCACCGATCCCGAGAAAGTCAAGGCCGTCACCAACTGGCCTCAGCCTACAGACCTGAAGTCGTTGAGGTCCTTCCTCGGATTCTGCGGGTATTATCGGCGGTTCGTGGCCAACTACTCTGCGATTGTCCGACCCCTCACAGAGCTCACCAAAGGGTATGCACCCACTCACAAAGGCAAGCGGCATGTCAAAGACCAGACAAAGACTTATCTGAAAGAATCAGAGCCATTTGGATACAGGTGGAACCAGGCTTGCACTGATGCTTTCCACCGCATAATTCAGTGCCTCACTAACGCGCCAGTCCTTGCGTTTGCGGACGCCAACAAGCCGTACATCTTCCACACAGACGCCAGCTTGAAAGGGCTTGGTGCTGTGTTGTATCAGGAACAACCAGAAGGACTCAGGCCAGTGGCTTTTGCTAGCCGAAGAGTGAGTGCCACTGAACAACGTTATCCAGTCCATCAGCTGGAATTTCTAGCTCTTAAGTGGGCAATTGTGGATAAACTCCACGATTACCTATATGGAGCAAAATGTACTGTCTGGACGGACAATAACCCACTTACCTATGTGCTAACAACAGCCAAACTTAACGCAACAGGACATCGCTGGCTGGCTGCCTTAGCAACATATGAGTTTGACATCAAATACCGGCCCGGCAAGACCAACATTGATGCCGACTTGCTGTCCCGAAACATGGCGGATGAGGTGGAGAAAGGAGAGTGGGAGGAGATACCTCAGAGTGGAGTGAAATCCATCTGTCGGAGGGTTTGCGCTACAGAGTCATCAGGAACACATCCGCGATACATTGATCAACTTGGAGCGTCCCCTGAGTGTGTCCCTGAGGTATTTGCTTTTCCAACTCACCTCAACTTGTTTTCCTTGAGGCAGATGTCCAAAGCTGACATTAAAGAAGCCCAGCAGAAGGATGACATCATCCAGAAAGTGATGGAAGCCATGCAGCAAGGCAACTGGCCGAATGACAAAGAGAAGAACTCAGAACTGAGTCTATTCAAGAGAGAGCGAGACCGTCTGGTGCTTAAAGATGGACTACTGCACAGGAAGAGTCAGAAACCCTCTGGAGGACAGGTAACCCAGCTCGTGCTGCCGGTTGATTTCCGAGAGGCTGTTCTGCGGTCCTTACACGATGATATGGGTCATTTAGGAGTAGAGCGTCCAACTGATCTTCTGCGCAGTAGATTTTATTGGCCCAAGATGGCGCTGGACGCTGAACAATATGTCAAGGACTGTGGAGAATGTATCATGCGTAAAACCCCTTGCAAGAAGGCTGCACCCCTGCACCAGATTGTAAGCAGTGGTCCCATGGACCTTGTATGTATCGATTTCCTTTCCTTGGAACCTGACTCAAAGGGAATAAGCAATGTATTAGTTGTGACAGACCATTTCACACGTTACGCACAGGCGTTCCCTACCAGGAATCAAAAAGCACTCACCGTGGCCAAGGTCCTGGTGGAAAAGTACTTTGTGCATTATGGTCTGCCAAGCAGAATACATTCAGACCAAGGAAGAGACTTTGAACGTCGGTTGATTCGAGAGCTCCTGATGATCCTGGGGGTTCGTAAATCCCGTACCACACCCTATCATCCACAAGGGGACCCTCAACCCGAAAGATTCAATCGCACTTTACTGTCGATGCTTGCCACGTTGGGGCATGAGAAGAAACGTTCATGGAGTCAGCATGTTCCATACGTCGTCCATGCATATAACAGTACAAAATGTGACTCCACTGGATACTCACCGTATCTACTGATGTTCGGCAGAGAAGCTGAGGTGCCAGTAGACCTTTGCTTTGGCACTTCACCTGACGGCTCTGGCGACAAACACCATTCCCGGTATGTGGAGAAGCTGAAGGGAGATCTGCAAAAAGCCTACGAACTCACCAGCAAGTCAGCAGATACGTCACATCAAAGAAACAAAAGGGCATATGACCAGAAAGTACGTTTCCAGACTGTTGACATTGGTGACAGAGTACTTCTGAGAAATCTGGGGCTGAAAGGCAAACACAAGCTCGAAAGCCGCTGGAGCTCTGTGCCATATGTCATAGTCGGTAAACTACCCAACTTACCAGTCTACCGGGTGAAGCCTGAAGATGGAAGTGGAGGAGTGAGAACATTACATCGAGATCACCTCTTGCCCATCAGTCAGTCCATGAGAATGAGGGTGAGACCAAATACACATCTACAGAGACAAAACAGACACCAAAGAAAGGCAGACAGAGCACCTGAAGTGGAACAGGAGGATACTGACTCATCTTCGGACATGGAGTGTGGAGGAACTCGAAGATCCTATGGAGAATACCTGCAAAAGCTCATACCTAGGAGGAACTATGAGGAGCCTGCTGCTGCTGATTCCCAAAGTGAACACGAGGGATGCACCCATGAACCAAGTGAAGAGGAGGAAGGAGTCTCGACTGAAGAAGAGGAAGTCCAGGCAGAATTGGATGAAGTCTCTGAGGAAGAGGAAACTCAAAGCAATGCTCCTGAAGACAAAGCAGAGGAGTGTCAGTCAGAAGACAAAGTTGCCAATGCCCACTCCACTGACTCTGACCACTCTGACTCTGAGCCAGACCAGGAAGACTATAAAACGCCTGTTAGTACTCCCAAAACTAAGCCTATGTCTATGACAAAGACAAGCAGAGATCTTAGGCCAAGAACTAGTTCTAAGAGACATGTCAAGCCTGTAATTCGTCTGACTTATGATGAACCAGGAAAGGCGAGAGATCAGCCTATTACTATTGTCCACAGGGGCATAATTATTAAGCTAGGATGTTAAGTCACGCTAGAATATTTCCTAAACCCTGTATGTCATAGGTTGTCTCATGAGGACATGCAGACAGTTAGAAGGGGGAGGATGTAGCCCTATGGAAAATTAGGCCTAACTATTAAAAGTTCATTGATTAATAAATAGGAATTAATAGTTCATTAATAAAATACATAGGACTAAAAAGGGTAAAACTATTACTATGTTTGATATTGAATAGAGTTTCATGGGTTAAGTTCATGTGTTGAATTATTTACATGATGTAAAATATATTCTATTTTCTTCTATACTATGTTCACAATGCTGGCAATATTGTAAAGGAATTTACTTTTGATTTCTGTGAGAAAATATTCAAATATAAAGTTTGTGCATTTTGTTTATTTTCATGAGCCAATGAAAAAGTGAGTTGGAGGTCAGGTGTCAGGTGGAGGAGAAGGAGACGTTAGTGGGGAGAAGGAGAAGAAAGAGAACGGAGGGAATGTACTGCTGGCTGTGAAATTTAATAGTGCGGAAATAGGTAGCCCACTTATTTCTGTGTTTAGAACAAGGTAATACGAGTACACAACCCGTGAACTCTACAAGTTACTATGTTCGGCGTATGACCTGTTTAGGAACACTTTCTCTGCAGAGGAGTAACCGTTCCGACGGTCAACCACCTGGATTAGCCTAGCCTAGCTCAACAGTGAGATAGCTAGTTTTTCTTCGGAGGCTTATGGGCTGTGTGTTCGTCCAACACAGGAGTTCAAAACGTCGATAGCAACCGGGAGAGACAGTAGCACAAAAGATTCCTGCCGTTTGAGAAAACTACACCGGTTGCCAAGAGAGGAGCTTCGCGAGGCTGCCTGCTTAAGGAACTGGGAGTTTGGTGTTTGTCGTCTAGCTCGTGAGAGTGAAGGAGCCGCCATTTTAGGTGAGCTACAACGCACTCAAGCTACACGCGCCAGGCCTGCAACGCACTGGACTTTGGTATTGTTGTCGTAGTTATCATTGCCGGCTTTAGAATAGGTTTTATTTCTTTTAATTGAGGTTTACAGTGTTTACCATTTACATTTTGATATTTGTATGTGCACGTTAAATGTTATTGTATTTCATTTCATGGAATCTATTTTGGGGATTTAATATCAGTGAAAGAGGACTGATTTTAATAAAATAACAAAAGACATGTAATTGGTGGGACTGTGTTAATATATAACAGACAAAGTAAACATACAATCAAAGTTAGAGATAACATTTTATTTAAAGAATTCAGGTTAGCCACCCCTATTAATTGCCTAGACCAGCAAAGGGGTGCTACATAATCATCAGAATTAGATGGCTCATAGTGTTACTAATTGTTTATTCTCCTACTTAAAATATTCCCCTGAAGGAAATCAGGGGCAAATGCACTGTAATCATTTTTAATTTCTGTAATAACACAAACCCCTCAACTCCATATACCATGTAATGTGACAACAAATATCAACACTTTTTTGCGACACAGTAAGACAAACAACATTCATTGTATGTCATAAGAATTCTGTGGGGAACCATTTGATAATTGCTATGACCCCTTTGTTGATGCCTCATAGGGTTAGGGTTACATCAAGAGGAAGTTAAGAAAACGACTCCTACTTATTGTCTATAAAACGGTGGAGAGAGACAGAATATTCTTTGTCCCTGTCCCATGACTGTAGGCATTGACTCCAGGAGATACTGACTCCCGGTACTGTACAGTACATCTACAGTGTGAGGATTGACTTGAAGGACCAGCGGCCAACAAGGTGATTATTTTAAGCCTGACAGTTTCAGACATGAGTTGTGTTTCACACTTGTGACTAAAGGCTAACATTACTAAAGAAGAAGTTTTTATTTGTGCTTTTTAAATTGTCTGTTTTTAATACTTTCATAAACCTTTTTTTCAGAAAGATTGCAATGAACGTAGTTGTTATACGCTACATAGATACATGCAATCAGATTGGAATGTTATTGTTTAACCCTTGTAAGGGTTAGGTTAATTGCAGAGAAAGCAGAGTTCTAAAACAATTAATCCAGCTCTCCTTCTTTTCATTTTGATTGAGTCTCAGGAATTGCTAAGGCATTGTCTGTTTTATGTTCATAGTTATGGGGATATTTCACCCAAAATACAAATGAGCATATTCTCACACATGCTGTACATTGGCTGTAATTTAGATTCACATTTTAGCCATTTTGCAGATGCTCTTATCCAGAGCGACTTCAACAAGTCCATTTGCCTAAAGTACTGTAAGTGAAACAGCTGTACATCATACATCGCAAGTAAGACTTTGTTATAAGAATAAGTGCCACAAGCAGTGCTAGAAAAAGGGAAAAAAACTGTTGTTAGTGATTCATTAATTGATTGATTGATTGATTCACCAAGATAGTTTTTATGTGTGAGATCACATGAATTTGTATTTTAGGTGAACTCTCCCTTTACAACAAGATTTTGCCTAGAAATCAAAGGGTGATTTGAGGGAGTCTGTTCCCACTATCGCCAACTTGTCATTATCTTACCAAACATGACAAGGTAACAATCCCACATTATTTAAAGGAACATTTCACCAATGGTCGCCACGACTCAACAACAAGTTATCTCTTAAGTCTTTGCCAGTGTGCAAATAAGTGAGAAAATAGCCTTTTAACAACCAAAAAGTAATGTGTCCAAATCCGTGATTTGCGGCTCCAAGCCAGTCACAGAAGCATGTCCAAGCTAAGATGCACGTCTGTAAACACAAGTGATAGATGTATACACTAGGACGGTGCTTATAGATGTAAAGAAACCAGGCAGTAGCTAATTTGAGGCAGTAGCTAATTTCAGAACACATTTGGAAGCTGTTTTCACATGCCTACACGTTCGTAAGGTGATCTGGAAACAATTTTGAGATCCAAAATTGTGAAGTGTTCCTTTATTATATTGCAGCTGTGATATATTTCCTCTCTTATCTCTTCCCTTTCTTTTATGTCTTTCCTCTTCTATCTATTTTCCCTCCATCCCCTTTTCTCTCTCAGGCAGCTGATGGAGAACCTGACCTATGACAACAACATGCTCCAGCTGGAGGGGTTAAAGGTCACCCAGCAGTCCATGTACCCCGTCTTCCTCTTCTTCTTCCTCTCCTACCTCTTCATCATGGTCACTAACGTGGGTATGGTGGTTCTCATATCCATGGAGAGAAGCCTGCACCAGCCCATGTATATCCTCTTCTGCAACCTGCCCTTAAACGATGTCATCGGTAACTCTATTATGATCCCCAGGCTGCTGGGCGACCTCCTGGTCCCGGCGTCTGAGCGCTACATCAGCTACACCGAGTGTGTGGTCCAGGCTTTCTGCACACACATGTTCGGCACCACCTCACACACGATACTGATGATCATGGCCTTTGACAGGTACGTGGCCATCTGCAACCCCCTGCGCTACACCACCATCATGAACAACAGTATGGTGATGAAGCTTTCTGTGTCTGCTTGGGCGGTGGCCTTGGTCCTAGTGGGCATTCTGCTGGGTCTGACCCTGCGACTGAGCCGCTGCAGGACTCTGATCACTAACCCTTTCTGTGACAATGCCTCATTGTTCAAGCTCTCCTGTGAGAGCGTGTACATCAACAACGTGTATGGCCTCACCTTTACGGTTGTCCTGTTCGTCTCTTCCATTGGCAGCATCACGCTCACCTACTTGAAGATCGTGGCCGTCTGCCTGACCAATAAGAACAAGGCCCTTAACAGTAAGGCCATGAAGACCTGCAGCACACACCTGCTTGTGTACCTGATCATGCTGGTGTGTGGTTTTATCATCATCATCCTGCATCGCTTCCCTCAGTACTCAGATTACAGGAAACTGTCCGCACTGCTCTTTCACATCGTCCCTGGCAGCATGAACCCCATCATCTACGGGCTGCAGTCCAAAGAGATACGCAAACTTATGATGCACATGTTCCAGTCCAAGAAAGTGTCTCCATGATTTGTATGTCTGTTTTATCATATACTATAGACATTGTGGATTGGAATTACAATTCAATCCAAAAAAGGCATTTGTTCCCAATGTTTTCTCTACAAAATAAAAAACAGAAGCTTTTTGAATACGTTTTTTTTCCATTATATTGAAATTGAAATTGTGTGCCCCACTTTGCTGAGGCCTAAAGGTGAATGAGAGGCACATCACCCTTTGAGCCTCTTACACCATTTTTACCATCCACCCCCACCACCTTATCAAACCCATGACAGTACCCCCTCCCCATTCTGTATGAACATAGTTTTATAGTTTAATGAGAGGAGTTGGATTCAATGTCCTATTTTGAAAATAAAGATTTTTGTTCAAAAATGTGTATTAGTCATTATTATTGCTGAAACTACAGTGCATTATACAAGTCAAAAGTAAACATGTTTGTGTGTTTGTCTGTCTGTGTGTGTTTATTTGTGTGTGTATTTGGGGATCAATCAGCTGGTTCACAAGGTTCCCTCCTGTTCTTTCCTCGCTGGTTAACTACTGGGGACAGGAGAATCCCTTACGTCAGCGCCATTGCCCAGGCCTTCTCTGTACACACCTATGGTGCAACTGTGCAGACCATACTGTCTGCTATGGCCTACAGCTGGTATCAGAGTAAAGTTGTCTATTCCCACGGTGGAAGTAATGACCTTTCCCTTTGCATTGCATAGATTGACATATGTAATCATCAGAATTAGATGGCTCATAGTGTTACTATTTGTTTATTCTCCTACTTACAATATTCCCCTGAAGGAAATCAGGGGCAAATGCACTGTAATCATTGTTAATTTCTGTAATAACACAAACCCCTCAACTCCATATACCATGTAAAGTGACACCATATATCAAAAACATTTTTGGGCCACAGTAAGACAAACAACATTCATTGTATGTCATAAGAATTCTGTGGGGAACCATTTGATAATTGCTATGATCCCGTTGTTGATGCCTCATAGTTACATCATGAGGAAGTTAATGAACCGACTCTTACTTATTGTCTATAAAACGGTGGAGGGAGACAGAATATTCGTTGTCCCTGTCTCATGACTGCAGGAGATACTGACTCCCGGTACTGTACAGTACATCTACAGTGTGAGGATTGACTTGAAGGACCAGCGGCCAACAAGGTGATTATTTTAAGCCTGACAGTTTCAGACATGAGTTGTGTTTCACACTTGTTAGGAGGTGACTAAAGGCTAACATTACTAAAGAAGAAGTTTTTATTTGTGCTTTGATTTTTAAATTGTCTGTTTTTAATACTTTCATAAACCTTTTTTTCAGAAAGATTGTCATGAACGTAGCTATAATACGCTACATAGATACATGCAATCAGATTGGAATATTATTGTTTAACCCTTGTAAGGGTTAGGTTAATTGCAGGGAAAGCAGAGTTCTAAAACAATTAATCCAGCTCTCCTTCTTTTCATTTTGATTGAGTCTCAGGAATTGCTAAGGCATTGTCTGTTTTATGTTCATAGTTTTGGGGATATTTCACCCAAAATACAAATGAGCATATTCTCACACATGCTGTACCTTGGCTGTAATTTAGATTCACATTTTAGCCATTTTGCAGATGCTCTTATCCAGAGCGACTTCAACAAGTCCATTTGCCTAAAGTACTGTAAGTGAAACAGCTGTACATCATACATCGCAAGTAAGACTTTGTTATAAGAATAAGTGCCACAAGCAGTGCTAGAAAAAGGGAAGAAAACAGTTGTTAGTGACTTTTTAATTTTATTTTAATTAATTCATTAATTGATTCACCAAGATAGTTTTTATGCGTGAGATCACATTAATTAGTATTTTAGGTGAACTCTCCCTTTACAGCAGGATTTTGCGAGAGTCATTTGATTGGATGATGGTCATGGGCATGCATTAACGTTACACAATTTTATCAGATATCAAACCATTCCCTTTTTCCTGTGTGTTTGTCTGTTTCCACTATCGCCAACTTGTCATGATCTTGCCAAACATGACAAGGTAACAATCCCACATTATTTAAAGGAACATTTCACCAATGGTCACCACGACTCAACAACAAGTTATAAGTGGTCTTTGCCAGTGTGCAAATAAGCGAGAAAATAGTTTTTTAATGACCAAAAAGTAATGTGTCCAAATCTGTGATTTGCGGACACAGGCGTGTCCAAGCTAAGATGCACGTCTGTAAACACAAGTGATAGATGTATACACTAGCACGGTGCTTATAGATGTAAAGAAACCAGGCAGTAGCTAATTTGAGGCAGTAGCTAATTTCAGAACACGTTTGGAAGCTGTTTTCACATGCCCACACGTTCATAAGGTGATCTGGAAACAATTTTGAGGTCCAAAATTGTGAAGTGTTCCTTTAATGTATTGCAGCTGTGATATATTTCCTCTCTTTTCTCTTCCCTTTTTTTTTATGTCTTTCCTCTTCTATCTATTTTCTCTTTTTACTCCCTTCCCTTTTCTCTCTCAGACAGCTGATGGAGAACCTGACCTATAACAGCTACATCCTCCAGCTGGAGGGGTTAACGGTCACCCAGCAGTCCATGTACCCCGTCTTCCTCTTCTTCTTCCTCTCCTACCTCTTCATCATGGTCACTAACGTGGGTATGGTGGTTCTCATATCCATGGAGAGAAGCCTGCACCAGCCCATGTATATCCTCTTCTGCAACCTGCCCTTAAACGATGTCATCGGTAACTCTATTATGGTCCCCAGGCTGCTGGGCGACCTCCTGGTCCCGCCATCGGAGCGCTACATCAGCTACACCGAGTGTGTGGTCCAGGCTTTCTGCACACACATGTTCGGCACCACCTCACACACGGTACTGATGATCATGGCCTTTGACAGGTACGTGGCCATCTGCAACCCCCTGCACTACGCCACTATCATGAACAACAGAATGGTGATGAAGCTTTCTGTGTCTGCTTGGGCGGTGGCCTTGGTCCTAGTGGGCATTCTGCTGGGTCTGACCCTGCGACTGAGCCGCTGCAGGACTCTGATCACCAACCCTTTCTGTGACAATGCCTCATTGTTCAAGCTCTCCTGTGAGAGCGTGTACATCAACAACGTGTATGGCCTCACCTTCACGGTCGTCCTGTTCGTCTCCTCCATTGGCAGCATCACGCTCACCTACATGAAGATCGTGGCTATCTGCCTGACCAATAAGAACAGGGCCCTTAACAGTAAGGCCATGAAGACCTGCAGCACACACCTGCTTGTGTACCTGATCATGGTGGTGTGTGGTTTTGTCAACATCATCCTGCATCGCTTCCCTCAATACTCAGATTACAGGAAACTGACCGCACTGCTCTTTCACATCGTCCCTGGCAGCATGAACCCCATCATCTACGGGCTGCAGTCCAAAGAGATACGCAAACTTATGATGCACATGTTCCAGTCCAAGAAAGTGTCTCCATGATTTGTATGTTTGTTTTATCATATACTATAGACGTTGTGGATTGAAATTACAATTCAATCCAAAAAAGGCATTGTTCCCAATGTTTTCTCTACAAAATGAAAAACAGAAGCTTTTTAAATTAGGTTTTTCCATTATATTGAATTTTAAATTGACATTGAAAACTTGAATCGAATTGATCCCGAGCCTGGTTATGTGCCCCAAATCATTCCAACTAAGTCAATTTCAATTGCAGTAGGGCCTTCTCAAGTTCCTCACATTACCTAACTCCTACACTTTCATGAAACGGCTACGTCGAGAATTGAATGACATTGGCTAGATGGGATTGACAATGAAGTTGCTGGATGATGATGAAATGAAATATCGTGGCCATGTTGAAACAAATCACTTGTTATATTTATCGACCAGCTAGGCAGATTAAGTTTCTCATAAAAAAAGAGATTTACACAGAATCTGAATAAATGATATCATTATCCTAATGAGGCAATGATTAAACATGAAATCCAAATAAATAGGATAAATAATTATGACACCCATTAAGATTACAGCAGTTTATCTATTTGTGCTTTAGCCTTGGTTGAAAGAAAGCATTACCTAATTTCAGCATCAGTCCCTCAAGAATTTTTAACATATAGTATATAATCGTCAACCTATCTTGGCTTCAGCAAAATGTCAATTCAAGTTGAAAAAATAAACCCTCAGAACTAAATAAAGTTGAAACTCATGGGATTTAATGGGACAGTGCACCCAAAATACAACTTAACATGATCTCACATGTAACATGGCTGTGGTCAACACAACTTGGGATATTTAGTTCCTGTACTGAGATGCTTGATAGACATATTTTGTTGAATCGGCATTGCAATAGGGTACCTTTCATTCCAAAAATAATACTTAAACACCTGACAAACACATATCAATAGTAATCCTATTCCAACTCCAATCACCACTTTTACATGTTTATGATGTAATGTCATCAAAACATAAAAAAGTAAAAAAAATTATAATAAAGATGGAAGTGTGTTAATGATTCTTAGTTCACTTCATATGCAGTTTCAAATACCTGGGCGTCCACATCAGCGAGGACCTCACCTGGACACTTAACACCACTCAGCTGGTTAAGAAGGCCCAACAGCGGCTGTACTTTCTGAGGAGGCTGAGGAAGTTTGGCATGTCGCCCAAGATCCTCAGCAACTTCTACAGCTGCATTGTTGAGAGCATCTTAACTAGCTGCATCACTGTGTGGTACGGCAGCACTACTGCTATGGACCGCAGACGCCTGCAGAGAGTGGTGAAGACCGCTGAGAAAATCACCAGGACTCCACTGCCCTCCCTGCAGAGCATCTACCACCGCAGAGTCCACAGGAGAGCCGCCTCCATCCTCAAGGACCCCACCCACCTCCAGCACGGACTGTTCACACTTCAACCCTCAGGCCGGAGGTACAGAAGTGTTAAATGCAGGACCACCAGACTGAAGAACTCCTTCTTTCCCACTGCCACCAGGCTCCTAAACAACCCATAGGAGATTAAGACTAATATAACCTTACTACCTCATAACCAGTTTGCATAATTGCACTGCTACGTTTGCACTGTTTATTATTATTATTGCTGCTATTTTTATTTTATGCCTTAAATTTTGCTGTCTTGTACATTTGTTTAGTATATATTGTATATTCTTTTGTATTGTATATTTTACATTGGTTGGCATTCTGCGGGCAGCAAAGTAAGAATTTCGTTGTACAGGGAAACATGTTTTCTACTGTGCCAATGATAATAAACACTTTGAATCTTTGAATCTTGAATCTTGAATCTTGAATTTCTGGCATAAAGGGTTTAAAGGGACTTTTTTCACAAATGGCACTCTGGTTGTCCATCATACAACTATTAATGGGCTTGCTTCAGCATGTCCAACTATTGTTCTTCCTCATACTTATCTCTCTATCTATCTCACCTTCTCTCATCTATGCCTATATGCTACCCTCTGACCACCTTTTACCCTTTGGTCCATCCTACTATCTCACTTTTAGTAGGTCCATCCTACAATCTCACTTTCCTTCAACTACCCAGCAAATCTATCTATCTATCTGTAGTCCAAAACATCTTTAAACTTCTTTCATAAGCAAAATAAGACTGCAAACCCCCTGTACTTTATTATCATATTGTTGACAAAGGCAGAGAAAGAGGACATTTATGGATAAATGCATGATTGATTTAACAGTTCAGAAAATTAATGCACTAATATCATGTTTGACATTGTAGAGAATCATTCGCAGTAAAAAGTGAATAGGGGGTCAATACACAAATACAGTATCTCTGTTTACAGTAAAGCACTTGAGCTCTGAGGAGGCTTGTCCTGTACTGTGGTTTCTACAGGACTCTGTTGGTGAGGATGGAGAATGTGTCCTATGTAATGGTAGGTAGCCCTGAAGCACCCTGTCGTGTTTCAGCTGGACTGTAGGACTGACAAGTAATCATCAGAATTAGATGGCTCATAGTGTTACTAATTGTTTATTGTCATACTGTGGGGGGACATGCAGCGTTCGGCCTGTAGAGGGAGCTACAGGACCGTGGCCGGGGTTGTGTCGGCGAGACTTTTGTTGCACACCTGCTGCGAATTAAGTCTCGCCGGCGAATGTTTAAGATGTGTGTGCTTCTGCCATTTCAGTAGGGGAGCTAAGCTGGAGAAGCAGGCGACGAGAGCAGAGCAGAGCCGAGCGGAGCACCGAAAGAGAGACATTGAACGAGGCTGGAAAGCCAAACCGTGCCAGCGGACCCCTTTGTGAATAAACGGGAGAAATTCCCTTATCGTTATACTGCGTCTGCCTCTGTGTACCACCGGACATTGTTACATTGGCGCCCAACCTGGGACACAGAAAAAAGGCTAGATGGACGCGCTAACAGCGGCGATTGCAAGGATAACGCTCGTTCTCGAGCAACAGACGGCCCTGCAGCAGACCCAGCAGGCGACACTAGAGGAGCTGACGGCGGCGAGGCTCGCGGACAGGGCCGGCGGGCCGGCGCCGGGGACCGGAGCGGCACCAGGTCCCCCCAAGGTCCAGCTGCAGAAGATGGGGGACCTGGACGACCCAGAGGCGTTCCTCGCGGTGTTCGAGGGGACGGCGAGGAACTCGGGGTGGCCGGACCGAGAGTGGGCCTACCATCTGCTGCCCCTCCTGTCAGGGGAGGCGCAGCTCACGGCCCACAGTTTGCCGGCGGCCGCCCAACGGGATTACCAGTCCCTGGCCCGGGCGATTCGGGACCGCCTGGGCCTGACACCGGAGGAACACCGACGCCGGTTCCGGGCCATGACCATGGAGGAGGGGTGCCGGCCCTTCGCCTTCGCCCAGCGGCTGGGGGACAGCGCATGGCGGTGGCTGGACCCCGAGAACAACTCGGCGGTGGAGGTCGGGAACCGGGTGGTATTGGAGCAGTTCCTCGCGGGGCTCCCGGCCCGCACCGCCGCCTGGGTCCAGTACCACCGCCCCCAGGACCTAAAGACCGCCGTGGGTCTGGCCGAGGACCATCTCTCCCTCCCACCGCGGGGGCCACAACGACCAACCCCGGCCCCGCGGCAAGGGGGGGGGGGCCAACGCCCAGGAGGAGCCGGGGGAGCAGAAGGAGGGAGGCCGGCGCCCGCCCCGAGAACGAGATGGCAGGAGCGCGCCGATCCGGAACCAGCCCCGGCCCCGCAGAGAGCACCTCGAGCGACAGGGGGGGTGTGTTGGCGGTGCGGACGGCCGGGCCACGTGCAGGCCGAGTGTCAGGCGATGGACGTGGGGCAGGTCGTCCGCATCGGCGACATACCGGGCCCTCCCCCCGGACCAGGAGCGGCGTATCGTATTCCGGTAAGGATACAACGTGATACGCACCAGGCGGTCTTGGATTCGGGCTGTATGCAGTCCATGATCCAGGAGCGCCTGGTTCGGCCGGGGGCACTGTTGAAGGCATCGAGGGTGCGGGTGAGGTGTGTGCATGGGGACATTCACGAATATCCGCTGGTCGCTATCGAAATTCATTTTGAGGGAAAAACCCATAGTGTACAGGCGGCGGTTAGCCCACGCCTCACGCATCCCCTGATTCTAGGTGTGGATTGGGAGGGGTTTCCTCAAGCGGTAAAGAGGGCTACCGGGATGCGTGCACGACAGCTAGGGAGGTGTGTGGCGTGTAATGTGCTCTGTGCCGAGGCGGCGCCTCGCGACACTGCCGGGGAGCCGGAGCCGGCGGGGGTGCCTCACCCCGAGACTTCCTCGCCGAACTATCCGCTGCTAGGCGACTTCCCCCTCGAGCAGTCTCGTGATGAGACCCTCAGATCAGCCTTTGACCAAGTGATAGCAGTTGATGGTACTTTGATACGGCCAGACACAATGCGCGCCCACCCCTATTTCGCGATTATCAGCGACAGGTTATATCGAGTAAGTCGTGACTCACACAGTCAGGAGGAAGTAACCCAGTTGCTGGTTCCCCGCAGCCGCCGCGAAATGGTCTTCCAGGCGGCTCATTTCAACCCCATGGCGGGCCATCTAGGGTATGACAAAACACTGCACCGTATAATGGCTCGATTTTATTGGCCGGGGATTCGGGCAGAGGTGCGTAGGTGGTGCGCGTCCTGTCGGGAATGTCAGTTAGTAAATCCCCCGGCCATCCCACGGGCCCCCTTGCGGCCCTTACCATTGGTCGAGAACCCATTCGACCGCATTGCGATGGATATTATCGGGCCATTTGAGCGGAGCACACAGGGTTATCGATTTGTGTTGGTCTTGATAGATTACGCCACCCGATACCCCGAGGCAATACCTCTGCGCAATATCTCTGCCAGGAGTGTAGCGCAAGCATTGTTTCAAGTCATCTCCCGCGTGGGAATCCCGAAAGAGATTCTCACCGATCAGGGCATTAATTTTATGTCACGCACCCTCAAGGAACTGTATGGCTTGTTGAACATCAAGGCGATTCGAACCAGTGTTTACCACCCGGCCACTGACGGCCTTTGTGAGCGGTTCAATCGGACCTTGAAGTCAATGATCCGGAAGTTTGTCCACGAGGATAGTCGGAATTGGCATAAATGGCTAGATCCCCTGTTGTTTGCGGTGCGGGAAGTTCCCCAAGCTTCCACCGGGTTTTCCCCGTTTGAATTACTCTACGGGCGTAAGCCCCGGGGTGTCCTAGACCTGTTTAAAGAAAATTGGGAGGAAGGGTCTAGCGACAGTAAGAGTGAGATCCAGTACGTCCTCGACTTGCGCACAAAGCTCCACGCCCTAGGGGCTATCTCACGTGAGCATTTGCTGCAAGCCCAGGAGCGTCAGAAACGCCTGTATGACAGGGGGGCTACCCTACGAGAGTTTACACCGGGAGACAAGGTGCTCGTACTGTTACCCACCTCCAGCACGAAATTACTCGCGAAGTGGCAAGGGCCGTTTGTGGTCACACGTCGCATGGGGGACGTGGATTATGAGGTTATACGCTCGGACCGGGGGGATAGCTTGCAGGTGTATCACGTCAATCTCCTAAAAAAATGGAACGACGTGGTCACTGTTGCTCTGGCTACGATAGTTCCAGAAAGAGAGGAGTTCGGGCCGGAAGTCCCAAAATAGAAAGGTAGCACTCCGGTCGATATTGATAACCATCTCTCTGCTAGCCAGGCCGCGGACATTGCAGATTTGCAGCTTAAGTTCGCCGACGTGTTCTCTCCCCTGCCCGGTCGGACTACGCTCATCGACCACCATATAGAAACGCAGCTGGGTTTAACGGTGCGCACGCGTCCCTATAGGTTGCCGGTGCACAAACGAGACGTTGTGTGCCGGGAGTTGGAAGCCATGCTGGAGCTGGGTGTGTCGAGGAGTCCCGCAGTGATTGGTGTAGCCCCATCGTGCTTGTCAACAAGCCAGATGGGACTATACGGTTCTGTGTGGATTATAGACGGGTTAATGCGGTCTCCAAGTTCGATGCATATCCGATGCCCCGAGTCGACGAGCTCTTGGACCGGCTTGGTACGGCCAGGTACTTCACGACATTGGATTGCACGAAGGGATACTGGCAGATTCCACTCTCGCCGGTGTCCCGGGAGAAAACGGCATTCTCCACTCCGCTCGGGTTATTCCAGTTCACCGTGCTCCCTTTCGGGTTGTTCGGAGCCCCAGCCACTTTTCAGCGCCTCATGGACCGTATTCTGCGGCCGCACGCCGCCTATGCTGCGTCCTACCTAGACGACATTGTCGTCCACAGTGACACCTGGCCGCAGCATGTGCGGAGGGTGGCTGCTGTTCTGCGGTCCCTGAGGCAGGCGGGGCTAACGGCCAACCCGAAAAAGTGCGTGATCGGGCGGAGGGAGATCCGGTATCTGGGGTACCACTTGGGACAGGGGGAGGTGCGACCGCAGATTGAAAAGACTGCGGCCATCGCCGCCTCTCCCCGGCCCAAGACAAAGAAGGAGGTGAGGGCCTTCCTGGGGCTGGCGGGATATTACCGCCAGTTCGTACCTGGGTTTTCAGAGCTGGCCAGTCCCTTGACGGACCTCACCCGGAAGGGTGCCCCGGATCCGGTCCAATGGTCGGGCCAGTGCCAGGGGTCGTTCGAGGCCCTTAAGGGGGCTCTTTGTGGAGAAACGGTCCTGTATGCGCCTGATTTTAACCTCTCCCTACAGATGGACGCGTTGGATAGAGGCCTGGGAGCAGTGCTGACCCAGCGGGTGGAGGGGGCTGACCGGCCGGTGCTGTACCTGAGCCGCAAGCTGTCGGAGAGGGAGGGCCGGTACAGCACCGTGGAGAAGGAGTGCCTGGCCATCAAGTGGGCGGTCGGCACCCTCCGCTACTACCTGCTGGGTCGCGCCTTCACCCTCTACTCCGACCATGCCCCCCTCCAGTGGCTCCACCGCATGAAGGATGTAAACGCGAGGATCACCCGGTGGTACCTCGCGTTGCAGCCCTTCAACTTTTCCGTCGTGCACAGACCGGGGGCGCAGATGGTCGTGGCAGACTTCCTCTCCCGTGCAGGGGGGGGGGAGTAGGTCGTCGGCCGTCGGGTCCCCGGCCTGTGTCGGGCGGTGGGGGTATGTGGGGGGACATGCAGCGTTCGGCCTGTAGAGGGAGCTACAGGACCGTGGCCGGGGTTGTGTCGGCGAGACTTTTGTTGCACACCTGCTGCGAATTAAGTCTCGTCGGCGAATGTTTAAGATGTGTGTGCTTCTGCCATTTCAGTAGGGGAGCTAAGCTGGAGAAGCAGGCGACGAGAGCAGAGCAGAGCTGAGCGGAGCACCGAAAGAGAGACATTGAACGAGGCTGGAAAGCCAAACCGTGCCAGCGGACCCCTTTGTGAATAAACGGGAGAAATTCCCTTATCGTTATACTGCGTCTGCCTCTGTGTACCACCGGACATTGTTACACATACTTACAATATTCCCCTGAAGGAAATCAAGGGCAAATGCACTGTAATCATTGTTAATTTCTGTAATAACACAAACCCCTCAACTCCATATACCATGTAAAGTGACACCATATATCAAAAACATTTTTGGGCCACAGTAAGACAAACAACATTCATTGTATGTCATAAGAATTCTGTGGGGAACCATTTGATAATTGCTATGATCCCGTTGTTGATGCCTCATAGTTACATCATGAGGAAGTTAATGAACCGACTCTTACTTATTGTCTATAAAACGGTGGAGAGAGACAGAATATTCTTTGTCCCTGTCCCATGACTGTAGGCATTGACTGCAGGAGATACTGACTCCCGGTACTGTACAGTACATCTACAGTGTGAGGATTGACTTGAAGGACCAGCGGCCAACAAGGTGATTATTTTAAGCCTTACAGTTTCAGACATGAGTTGTGTTTCACACTTGTTAGGAGGTGACTAAAGGCTAACATTACTAAAGAAGAAGTTTTTATTTGTGCTCTGATTTTTAAATTGTCTGTTTTTAATACTTTCATAAACCTTTTTTTCAGAAAGATTGTCATGAACGTAGTTATTATACGCTACATAGATACATGCAATCAGATTGGAATGTTATTATTTAACCCTTGTAAGGGTTAGGTTAATTGCAGGGAAAGCAGAGTTCTAAAACAATTAATCCAGCTCTCCTTCTTTTCATTTTGATTGAGTCTCAGGAATTGCTAAGGCATTGTCCGTTTTATGTTCATAGTTATGGGGATATTTCACCCAAAATACAAATGAGCATGATCTCACACATGCTGTACCTTGGCTGTAATTTAGATTCACATTTTAGCCATTTTGCAGATGCTCTTATCCAGAGCGACTTCAATAAGTACGTTTGCCTAAAGTACTGTAAGTGAAACAGCTGTACATCATACATCGCAAGTAAGACTTTGTTATAAGAATAAGTGCCACAAGCAGTGCTAGAAAAAGGGAAGAAAACAGTTGTTAGTGATTCACCAAGATAGTTTTTATGTGTGAGATCACATGAATTTGTATTTTAGGTGAACTCTCCCTTTACAACAGGATTTTGCCTAGAAATCAAAGGGTGATTTGAGGGAGTCATTTGCTTGGACGATGGTCATGGGCATGCATTAACGTTACACAATTTTATCAGATATCAAACCATTCCCTTTTTCCTGTGTGTTTGTCGGTTTCCACTATCGCCAACTTGTCATTATCTTACCAAACATGACAAGGTAACAATCCCACATTATTTAAAGGAACATTTCACCAATGGTCACCACGACTCAACAACAAAGTTATAAGTGGTCTTTGCCAGTGTGCAAATAAGGGAGAAAATAGCCTTTTAACGATCAAAAAGTAATGTGTCCAAATCTGTGCTTTGCGGCTCCCATCCAGCCACAGAGGCGTGTCCAAGCTAAGATGCACGTCAGTAGACACAAGTGATAGATGTATACACTAGCACGGTGCTTATAGATGTAAACAAACCAGGCAGTAGCTAATGTGAGGCAGTAGCTAATTTCAGAATGCATTCACATGCCCACATGTTCGTAAGGTGATCTGGAAACGATTTTGAGGTCCAAAATTGTGAAGTGTCCCTTTAATTTATTGCAGCTGTGATATATTTCCTCTCTTTTATCTTCCCTTTCTTTTATGTCTTTCCTCTTCTATCTATTTTCTCTTTTTCCTCCCTCCAGTTTTCTCTCTCAGACAGCTGATGGAGAACCTGACTTATAACAACAACATGCTCCAGCTGGAGGGGTTAAAGGTCACCCAGCAGTCCATGTACCCCGTCTTCCTCTTCTTCTTCCTCTCCTACCTCTTCATCATGGTCACCAACGTGGGTATGGTGGTTCTCATATCCATGGAGAGAAGCCTGCACCAGCCCATGTATATCCTCTTCTGCAACCTGCCCTTAAACGATGTCATCGGTAACTCTATTATGGTCCCCAGGCTGCTGGGCGACATCCTGGCCCCAGCGTCTGAGCACTACATCAGCTACAGCGAGTGTGTGGTTCAGGCTTTCTGCACACACATGTTCGGCACCACCTCACACACGATACTGATGATCATGGCCTTTGACAGGTACGTGGCCATCTGCAACCCCCTGCGCTACACCACCATCATGAACAACAGAATGGTGATGAAGCTTTCTGTGTCTGCTTGGGCGGTGGCCTTGGTCCTAGTGGGCATTCTGCTGGGTCTGACTCTGCGACTGAGCCGCTGCAGGACTCTGATCTCCAATCCATACTGTGACAATGCCTCATTGTTCAAGCTCTCCTGCGAGAGCGTGTACATCAACAACGTGTATGGCCTCACCTTCACGGTTGTCCTGTTCGTCTCTTCCATTGGCAGCATCACGCTCACCTACTTGAAGATCGTGGCCGTCTGCCTGACCAATAAGAACAAGGCCCTTAACAGTAAGGCCATGAAGACCTGCAGCACACACCTGGTTGTGTACCTGATCATGATGGTTTGTGGTTTTGTCGTCATCACCCTGCATCGCTTCCCTCAGTACTCAGATTACAGGAAACTGTCCGCACTGCTCTTTCACATCGTCCCTGGCAGCATGAACCCCATCATCTACGGGCTGCAGTCCAAAGAGATACGCAAACTTATGATGCACATGTTCCAGTCCAAGAAAGTGTCTCCATGATTTGTATGTCTGTTTTATCATATACTATAGAAGTTGTGGATTGAAATTACAATTCAATCCAAAAAAGGCATTTGTTTTCAATGTTTTCTCTACAAAATGAAAAACAGAAGCTTTTTAAATAAGGTTTTTCCATTATATTGAATTTCAAATTGAAATTGAAAACTTGAATCAAATTGATCCCGAGCCTGGTTATGTGCCCCACTTCGCTGAGGCCTAAAGGTGAATGAGAGGCACATCACCCTTTGAGCCTCTTACACCATTTTTACCATCCACCCCCACCACCTTATCAAACCCATGACAGTACCCCCTCCCCATTCTGTATGAACATAGTTTTATAGTTATAATGAGAGTTGGATTCAATGTCCTGTTTTGAAAATAAAGCCTTTTTCTAAAATATGTATTAGTCATTATTGCTGCTGAAACTACAGTGCATTATGCAAGTCAAAAGTAAACATGTGCGTGTGTGTGTCTGTGTGTTTTTATTTGTGTGTATATTAGGTGATGAATCAGCTGTCTGGTGTGCACACCAGAAACCTAATGGCTACTCAATTGTAGTTCTCACTTGTAGGATTGCCCAAAAAGACAACTCCCAATGGAGTCCTGGCTAAATTAGGTTGATTTCAGCGTGACTTTGATGTTCTAAAATTACTTTCAAATACACAAATTCATACCTTGGCCTTCATATTTAAAAAATAAATAAATAATCAAATCAAATCGAAGTTTTTTGATTACACGATACAGTGCAATGAAATGCTTAGGGTAAGCTAGCTCCTCAACAATGCAACAATCAACAATTCAATTAAATATAATAATAATAGTAATAATAATAATAATAATAATAATAGAAAAACAATAACATAAGGTGGCATAGTGAATAGCAGCATTACGGTCGAGGGCGGTGCAGCTGCCGTATCAGGCGGTGATACAGTCAGTCAGGATACTCTCTATGGTGCATCAGATCAGACAATAGAAGCTTTTCTCTTACTCCTAAAAAGTGCTGACGTCATATGGTAGCGCAACCACCAGCCAGCCAGAGCACCCAGTATGGGCTCACGCAGAGAATGTAAGCAATGTGGAAAATTGATAGAGACACCTGCAACAGTGCAACTAGTATTATATTAGATTCTCTGTTCAGTGTACAGTAGGCCACTACATGTAGCCTAATTAATGTGCATGTTCTCAACAACAGTTCTAACTTTCCATCATTTACATTTACATTTTACATTTATGGCATTTAGCAGACGTCTTTATCCAAAGCGACGTACAACAAATACATTTGTTTAAGTAAGTGAATCAACTATCCAACAGTCATCATAAGACAAAATAATCAATGCTCACACCAGGGGCCATTGGCAGTTGTAATGCCAGTAGGCTAGTTTTTTATTTATTTATTTTATAAATTTTGACCAACTTTAGAACATCCTCAGGGGAGAGGGGGGAGAAATCTGCTAAACAAGGGACTGGAAGTTGCGCAGTGGGTTTGGGAGGAGAGGTAGGATTGTTGGTGAGAGGTAGAGGGAAGGAGCTGCTAATGTCATCAACCTTCTTTTCAAAGTAGGTGACAAAGTCATCAGCAGACAGAGAGTAGGGAGGAGGGGGAGGAGGAGGGTTGAGGAGTGAGGAAAATGTGGAAAAAAGTTTCCTTGGGTCAGAGACAGGATTGAATTTTGGAGTGGTAGTATAAGGCTTTAGCAGCTGATGCAGATGAGGTGTAGTTGAGGAGGAGAGAGAGATAAGGGTCTAGATCATCAGGAATGCCAGACTTTCTCCATTTCCTCTCAGCTGCCCGGAGCCCTATTCTACAAGCTTGCAGGGTTTCAGACAGCCAGGGAGCGCGTGGAGTGGATGGTGCCGGCCTTGAGGTCTGTGGACGGAGAGAGTCGAAGGATGAGGAAAGAGAGGACAGGAGGAAGCTGCATCAGTGGATAGAAGAGAGAAGGATTCAACAGAGGGTAGGGCAGATAAGACAGAGGAAGAAAGAGTGGAGAGTGAGAGGGTGCGCAGGCCGCGACAAGAGGACACAGTGTGGGTAAAGGCTGGTTGGGAGGGTGAGCATTTGAGAGGGAGGGAGAAGGATACAAAATGATGATCCGAAACTGGAAGAGGGGTAACAGTGAGGTTTGAGGTATGGGAGGATCTAGTGAAGACAAGGTCAAGCTGATTGCCCACCTTATGAGTGGGAGGAGAGTGGGACAGGGTAAGGCCGAAGGAGGATAGAAGGTCAAGCGTTCCAGACGAGTGAAGCTTCTCCGACTGGATGTTGAAGTCTCCCAGTAGTGTGAGCGGTGTGCCGTCCTCAGGGAATGAGCTGAGAAGGACATCCATCTCATCTAAGAAGTGTCCAAGCTGACTTGGAGGGCGATAGATAACAACAATGTGAAGTTTGACAGGGGAGGTGATAGAAACAGCATGGAATTCAAAGGATGATATGGACAGGTGTGACAGGGGAAGGACATTATGTGACCACTTAGGCGAGATGAGGAGCCCTGTTCCTCCTCCTCGACCAGAGAGTCTAGGGGAGTGAAAAAAGGAGTAGGCATCAGAGAGGGCTGCCGGGGTGGCTGTGTTATCCGGTGTAATCCATGTCTCTGTGAGAGCAAGGAAGTGGAGAGACATGAAGCAGGCATAGGCTGAGATAGCCTCTGCTTTCTGGACCGCCGATTGGCAGTTCCAAAGTCCTCCTGTGACAGTGAGGTCATGGTCAGTTGAGAATGGTGGGTAGATTAGGTTGGAAGGGTTGCGAGTGGAGGTGTAGCGCGGATGTGTCCTCCTAATGGAGGAGATAACAGGAATGGGGAGAAAGCACATTGTGATTTTTTGCCGATATAGAGGGAGAGGGTTAGTGGGAAAAGTATAAACAATACACTTGGGGTAATAAAGAAATTATCAAGATAAAATAAAAATACATAGTAGTATGGCCTTCCTCTCAGGCCTTCCTCGATGGACTCCACAGATAGACTCCTATGTCTGTGTGTCTTGAGTCTGACTCCACAGATAGACTCCTATGTCTTTGTTTCTTGAGTCTTCGTGTCAGGAGGCTGTTGCTCTGCGCTCGTTACAAAATAAATGCAGATTCTGTGATTGCTGATGGCTACCAGGGTGGCATCCCCTCCCACCTAACGACCAGACAGGCTTCACCACTCACTCAATCCCAAATGTATTAGTCGTGGTCCAGGGTGAGCAGGAGTTAAATAGTGTTTAGGCCCTCCCACTGGAGATTGATAGGACTTCACAGCTAATTTACTTCAAACAGATGGCTTCCAAAAGAAACTACTTAAGGCAGGATAGCCAAACAAAACAACCCTTAATAGCACTCTGATTAGTAGAGGCATGCAAGATCATGCAAGATGGTAATGTAGCCTCATAAAAATACTGCGATGTTGAATTACAACTTTGTTTACAATTTAGGGTAGGGATGGCAGTGGAGTGATTGACATCAAATCAGATCAAATCAGACTTTATTTATATAGCGCCTTTTGTGCAAAATTACAATAGAAGGTGTTTAACAATACAGTGAAAATAAACATTAATATAAGGACATTATAGTTTTGGAAATACGAGACATGGTAGAACAGAGAGACCAGTGCAGCACAGTAGAAGAGGGTATATTAAAATAAGATGGATTAAGAGAAAGCTGAATTAAAAGGGATGTCTTAAGATTTCTTTTAAAGGTGTTTACAGATTGTAACGCCCTCAGCTCCTCTGGCAGGCTATTCCAGAGGCGAGGACCATAGACATTCAATGCCGCCTCCCCGTAGTTCTTTGTCCTCACCCAGGGAACAACTAAAAGGCTAATGCCAGAGGACCTGAGTGATCTTGAGGGAGCATATTAAAAGCATGTCTGAAAAGTATTCAGGCGCTAGTCCATTGAGTGATTTGAACACCAATAAAAGAACCTTATAATCTATCCTAAAACTGACAGGCAACCAATGAAGGGACTTAAGGACAGATGAGATGTGTGCTCTCCTTCTGGTCTTGGTTAGTACACGTGCTGCTGCATTCTGAATGATCTGTAGCTTATCTATAGCTTTTTTAGGTAGACCAGAAAGGAGAGCATTGTAGTAATCAAGCCTGCTAATGAAAAAAGCATGCATACATCTCTCATTATCTGCCTGGGAGAGAAACAGTTGCACTTTAGCAATATTTCTAAGGTGATAAAAGGCGGTTTTAGTGAGATTACTGATGTTTCAAAATTCAAATCAGGGTCTAGAAGCACATCAAGATTTTTTGCTTGGGGTTTGGCGTTTTGTGCCAGGGATTTTAAGTTACTGCACAGTATCTCTCTCTGGACCTTTGCTCCGATAATTAAAACCTCTATCTTATGTTTGTTCAATTGCAAGAAATCATGTGACATTCACAAGTTGATATGATCAATGCATTGAACCAGTTTATTAATAGGGCTGATGTCATTGGGTGATAAAGAGATGTACGGGTTGTGTATCATCGGCATAGCTCTGAAAATGAATCCTGTGTTTTCTGATGATATTTCCCAGTGGCAGCATATAGAGACTGAACAACACAGGTCCCAGAATGGAGCTTTGAGGAACCCCACATTATGCTAGTGTTAGCCGAGGAGTGGTCACCAATGGAGACAAAATAGTCTCTGCTAGACAGATAAGTCCTAAACCAATCTAAAACTGAGCCAGAGAGACCAGCACACTTCTGTAGTCTGTTAATAAGGATGTCTTGATCGACTGTATCAAAAGCAGCGCTTAAGTCCAAAAGTACTAATTTTGAGAGTTTCTAGTCATCCATGTTCATTTTCAGGTCATTTACAACTTTAACTATCGCTGTCTCAGTGCTGTGTTGAGGACGAAAGCCAGATTGAAACTTTTCAAACATACAGTGCCAGGGGGAAAATACCAGTCAGCAAGGAGTGATTTACAATCACTAGCACTTCATCCTCAAGACAATTAAAACACAGGTGGGGATAGGGTCAAGTGAGCAGGTGGAGGGTTTTAATTGCATTACTTCGTTCTTGAGCATTTCTTTATCAACAGTAGCAAAATCATTCATAGTAGTCTTAGGCAGAGGGAAAGTGTCCAAAGACAGGAGCTCACGCACATTCAGTATAACATGGTTTAGATCCAACCTGATTTTTGTTATCTTGTCTCTGAAAAATGCTGAAAACTCTTGAGGTGATGAAAGAGTGACTTTTTGGAGCTGGACTTATGAGGCTGTCAATAGTTGAGAAAAGCATTCTGGGATTATTATGATGTTTAGAAATCAGCTTTGAGAAATGAGCTTGTCTTGCATTTCTAATGGCTTTATTGAAGATAGTGAGGTGTTCTTTAAAAATGTCATAATGGACTTACAGCTTAGTTTTTCTTAAATGACGCTCAGCTTTTCTAATTTTTTTCTTTAAATTAATAATATCCCAAGTTCTCCATGGTGGTTTCTGTTTCGATTTAGACATGACATCTTTCCCCTACCCGTGTAGGTGAGCATGCCAACAGGGTGTTGTATGATGGGTGTAGGGATTGAGGGAATTAGACAGGGGAGGACGGGCGTGGAAGAAACCAGTAGTATAAAGAACAGTCACCTCTCCCCTAGCCAGGACTTCATCACTGCTCAGACAGGTAGAGAGCACCACACCTGTAAGGCTTTGTGCAAACTGAAATGGGATGGCTTGTTATGAATAGAAATGTTGAAATTGTTAAGATAGGAATGGAATTGTGTGCCAAAATGTTTTTGACAGTAGCTTACTTTGTCAATTGTTGATAAAGTCAATGTAAAACTACATTGCCCAATGTTAAAGGTCAGGATTAATTTGACTAAAATACTATATACTAATACTAGTTTGTGTAGAATACTATTATTCTCAAACATCAACTATTGAACATTCATACAGAGCAAACTCTCAAAAGTTGTGACGAGTCAGTGAACAGTAATCTGTCTACCTCTCTGGATTATGTGTGTTGTGAGGAGGTTCCTCCTGTACTGTGTTTTTTACAGGGCTCTTATGTTGAGGATGGAGAACATGTCCTATGCAGCCCTGAAGCAGCCAATCATCTTTGAGCTGGATGGTTTTGTGGTGCCGGAGGGCCAGGGTTATCTGCTGTTCTCCCTGGTCCTGGCCAACTACATGCTGGTCCTTGTGGGGAACGGGATTGTGTTGAGTGTGATTACAGTGGACAAAAAGCTGCACAGACCCATGTATGTGATGGTGTGTAACCTAGCCGCCTGTGACCTACTTGGAGCCACAGCTGTGATGAGTCTGCTGATGAGACAGTTCCTGACAGGAGATAAGAGAATCCCATATGTCAGCGCCATCGCCCAGGCCTTCTCGATACACACCTATGGTGGAGCTGTGCAGACAATATTGTCTGCCATGGCCTATGACAGGTATGAGACACTGTTCTAGTCCTGTACTGTATAGTGTAAACATTGTATAACTGTGTGGGAGAATAGATTACTCACTCAGCTAGGGCTCAATTTGTTAAAGTGACACTTCACTTTCACCTCATATTTATTATCTCTAGCACCATACCAGTGTCTACGTATGTGAAAACTGTGATTTTCTACGTTCTGTAGTCAATAAGATCGGGGGTCATTTTCTTAGGGCCTTCTCTATGATGTCATTGTGGGTAATATTTTTCATTTTACTTAGTGATTTTCTAAATCTACAACCAGGAACACACTCCCCCTGGCTGGAATCTCGTTGTAGTTTCTGATAATCACTGAATGCATTCATTTTTTTACCCCCAATGACATCATAGGAGGTCATTTCCTCAGTACCTTTTCTCCACCTTGTTGACTACAGAATGTCAAAAATCACAGTTTTCACATATGTAGAGACGGGTAGAGTTTGTTCCTGGAGATAATTAGTATGAGTTACAACAAAATGGTGAAGTGTCCCTTTAAATGTTTGCAACAGTGCAAACTTAACAATGGTTATTTTTAAGACAGAATAAAGCATGAAAGTGACAATTATTTTAGAAGGACATAAATGATTGAGTGATCAAATAATGATTAACTGATTATGTTTTCAGTATTGATTTTGTTATTTGAACATAAAGTGCTGCTTGAAAGTATGTGAACCTCTTGTGCAATTATACATTTTTTTTGTTTTTACCATGACATCTTTATTTAATCAAAACCAGTTTATATTTACCAATCCCATATGTTGGTTCAGAGGAAATCATGCGTGTATAAAGAAATTAGTGTAGGTGCAAAAATAAGTGAACCCCATGTTGAATTGGTTAAATCAAGTAGGGAAGTAGAATCAGGTGGGTAAACAATTGGGTACTAAATGAAGCAATCAAAGGAGAGATCTTGAGGAAAGAGTTTGGGCGGGACTAACAGTTTTGTGTTACCCATACAGGTGAATGCAAAACACACCATGCCGAGAGGAAAGGAGTTCTCAGAGGACATCAGGAAGAGGGTAGTGAGAGTACATCAGATACATGAAAATTAATAAATCAGGTAAAAGCCAACCCAAACATAACATGTAGAGATTTGCAGACGTCCCTTGCTGCATCTCAGGTAACTGTGCATGCTTCAACAATAAGAACACTGAATCAAAATGGCATTCATGGGAGGGTTGCTAGGAAGAAGCCTCTGCTGTCAAAAAAGAACCAAACTGCCTGTCTTAACTTTACCAGAGACCACCTGGACAAGCCTGAAGGTTTCTGGAATTCCGTTCTCTGGACAGATGAGTCCAAAATTGACCTTTTTGGTCACAATCAAAACCATTATGTTTGGCAAAAACCCAACACTGCCTACCACCAAAAGAACCATATCCCAACAGTCAAGCATGGTGGTGGGAATGTCAAGATCTGGGGCTGCTTTTTCCTCCTCTGGACCTGGACGACTCCACACCATTAAGGGAACCATGAATTCTGAGGTGTACCAGGAGATTCTTGAACAGAACGTCAAGCCATCAGTCAAGGAGCTAAAGCTGGGTTGAAAATGGGTCTTCCAACAAGACAATGACCCAAAGCAAATCTACCAAAGAATGCTCAGGTGAAAGAAGATTTGTGTTTTAGATTGGCAAAGTCAAAGTTCTGACCTAAATCCAATCGAGATGCTGTGGCAGGACCTGAAGCAGGCAGTTTATGCCAGACACCCCTCAAACTTCACTCAATTGGCTGAGTTGTGTAAGGAGGAGTGGGCAAAAATTCCTCAAAACAGATGTCAGAGACTGATCAGTGGCTATACGAGACATTTACTCCAAGTTATCGCTGCTAATGGAGGTGCCACAAGCTATTGCCTCGAGAGGTTCACATATTTTTGCACACATGAAATCTGAGTTTTTGTTAAATAAACCACTTTCGTTAAATAAACAATGAAAATATCATGTTTTTTGTTTGTGTCCTTTATTTGGAATGTCTTTATTACCAATTGGGGTTTAGATAAAGATTTTATAAGTTAATTTTAATATTTTATACAAAAATAATGACCATCCCTGTAGGGTTCACAAACTTTCAAGCAGCACTGTCAGTCAAGAAACTCTCAATTTAGAGTAAGGTGCAATTTTATGTAATTTGAGGCATTTAACTGTCAAAATGAGAGCAGGACAGAGGTCTCTAAACCTATGAATGCCTACAGGACACTAAGAATTGATGACGTTGACCTTTCAGCAGGACGTTTATGTTCAGATGCCTGTCTTCAGCCTCTGGGTCTAGTTAGCAGATGTTGTCCTTATGTATTGTTTTTCTGTTTCACTCTAAACTACAGGTATGTGGCTGTTTGTGAGCCGCTTCGGTACCAAGCCATCATGACACCGGCTCGGCTGGTGTTTTCCTGTGCTCTGGCCTGGGCTATAGCCATCCTACTTGTAGGGGTGCTTTTTGCCCTGAATGTGGGCACCCCCTTGTGTGGCACCCACATCAGAAACGTTGTCTGCAACAACCGCTCCATCCTGGTCCTGGCCTGCCAGCCCACCCCTATCAACGACTACTACGGTAAGTTTTAGGATGACATAAGGAAGGATCAGACAGATATTTGTCATGTCTAGACAAAAAACATACAGTAACAACAAGAGGAAAATAGTCAAGTACAAAACTACACACTTTGTACAGATGTATTTTTTTGTTACATTGCAGTACATGACCAGAAATGATATGCTGTAGGGTTTGTTCTCTTGTTTGCTCAGTCAGATTTTCTTGTCAATGTCAAAAAAAAAAAAAAAGGTAGTAGATGCAGGTACTCATTTGGGAGTTCCATATTCTTTACAATCTCATTTCAGGCTTGTGTATTACCTGGGCACTGAGCACCTGTTCCTTCCTCCTCATCGCTTTCTCCTATGTCAAGATCCTGACTGCCTGCCTGAAGAGCAACTGCGAAAGCAGCAGCCGCAGCAAGGCCGTGCAGACCTGTGCCACACACCTGGTCGTCTACCTGACCTATGAGGTCACTACCCTCATCCTCGTCCTCAGTGTCCGTTTCCCTAACGTCCCTATGAACGTGAAGAGGTTCTGCACCATACTGGGGCTCGTAGTGCCCCCGACTATCAACCCTATCATATACGGCTTAGTCACCAAAGAATTACGCACAAGCATCGCTGGACTGTTCAAAAAAACGATCTCGCCCAAACAGTGATGTACAGAAAACAGATCACAGAATGTGTATGCTAAGAATATCTGTTTGTTTCCCACAAGCAGTCATGCTTTTGGTACAGCCTGTCTGACTGAAGCTTGCTCCTTTCATCTCCATGTTGATCAGAAAATGTTACATGATTCTGTCCCTTTATGAATTTGTGTAGCTGATGACTGAATCTATACTACATGCCTAAACTTATGTACTGAACTCTACTCTATGCACTTTGAGATTGTACACATGAAAAGTGCAATAAACATACAATTTATTATTCATTATACCCCTGGTTGTAATTAACTTTAAGGGAGTATTTGTTGACAAAATGTTGATTGTTAACATATTTTGAAGTTGTATACAGTACAGCACACAGGGCCAAGTCTTTATTTAGTCTATATTTTATAAAAGTGCATTCCAGAAGGCACAACATTTCACTGCTTTCGGGTAAAAGACACACAGAGTGAGACAGATGACGATTAGTAACCAGGAAGTAAAAAAAATTAGGCAATTAAAAAAAGGGATGCAATTGGAAATTATGGGAACCGAAGGATAGCAAAATGTGTTAATACTGTTGGTTCTGCAATTCCATGGACTGTACCGGGTGCATTGACAAAATACAAAGGCACATTTGAGAAGAGAAAGGGTGCAGATGTATGTATTCCTTGCAGTTCGAGTTGTTGGCTCTGTTCCAAAATGCGTTCTTGCACTCTGTGTCCTCCTGTTCTTTCAAGAACATACCTCTAAGAACACCTGAAAGGTCATACTGGCAAGAATACAGGAACGCAGAGCGCTTAAAAAACAGTTACATTTGAAACACACCTCTGCATCACCACTGTAATGATCTCTAACCTTCGCAGGAAACTACATAATCACACAGACCGAAGCCTGTCTGTCAGCAAACGGTGGTGAAGGCAGGCAGCTTAAGAATGAACCGAGGCTAACAGCTCATAAACAGCAACTACAATGATTTGTTGTTAGTCTTAGCACTGGTTGGTATTACTGTTTGCGTAAAATTGTGTGTCTTACAGACAACAGTGTTGCTAGCTACCAATAAAGTCAACCATATTTATAACAGCAATGTCTACCTGGTATTTGTTAACATAGCTTTTTGTTTTGCGCTCTTGAAAATAACATTCTGAGCTTGTGGTCTCTTTCTTTATCTCAGAAAATAAAATGGAGGAGATTAAATAATGAATGATTATTCCAATTCATTCTGGACCGGAATCTCATATCCTACTGCAACATCAATTGCAGTGTTCCCATCCTGCAGCTGTATTTCTATGAAGACTTCATGCTTGCAAGGGGGACCCTGCAACGCATAAACTCCGGTCAAGCCCAGTAAGATCTTTTGATCAACCGTTTCAACTTCATTCTGTCCTACAGGCCTGTCTCCAAGAATCAAAAGCCTGATGCCCTATCCAGGCACTTCGACACGCCAGAACTGGAGAAATCTCCTGACCCCATTCTCTCGAGCTCGCAGATTGTGGGACCGCTGGGGGATTGTGGTGGCCAGGGCACAACAGAGGGATGAGGACCCGGGTGGTGGTCCTCCTGGACGTCTGTTTGTCCCCACTACAGTTTGCTCCCAAGTCTTGCAGTGTTTGCACTCGTCACATCTGACTGGACATATGGGATCCACTAGGACTCTGGAGTTCAGCCGTAGGTGGTTTTGGTGGCCCACCATGGAGAGAGATGCAGTCCTTTGTTGCTGCCTGCCCCGTCTGCGTCCAGAATAAAATACCGCGGTCACGCCCTCAAGGTTTACTTCATCCCCTTCCCATTCCTAACCATCCTTGGTCTCACATCTCTTTGGATTTGATCACCGGTCTCCCACACTCACAAGGTAACACCATCACATTAGTTATAGTTGACCGTTTTTTTTTAAAACCTGTCGATTTGTACCTTTCCTTAAATTCCCTACAGCATGGTCCAGCATGTTTTTCGAGTGTTTGGTCACCCACTGGACAAAGTCTCTGACCGGGCTCCACAGTTCAAGGCCCGCTTATGGAGGGTCTTCTGCACTCTCATCGGGGCAATGGTCAGCCTCTCCTCTGGATACCATCCCCAGTCGAACAGCCAGAGGAAGAGGGTCAACCCGTACCTGGAGACAACCCTGAGGTGTATGGTATCCTCCAACCCCGTGGCCTGGAGCAGCCACCTACTGTAGGTTGAGTATGTGCACCTAAATCTGTTTCTCCACGGGCATGTCTCTCTTCCAGTGTCTCCTCGGTTACCAGCCCCCACTGTTCCCAGAGCAGAAGCCCAAGGTGGAGGTGGCAGCCGCGCAGAGGTTCGTTGCATGGAGGAGAGCTAGGTTGGCCCTAGTGAAGGTCTCCCAAGGTCAGCAGATCCAGGCCAACAGGTTGCGCAGGCCCGCACCATCGCTCCGTTCCGGGCAGAGGGTTTAGCTGTCCACCCAGGACCTTCCCCTGTGGGTGGAATCCTGCAATTTCTCTCCCAGCTTCATCGGTCCCTTCAAGGTCCTCAGGAGGGTCAACTCAGTAGCCTACCGCTTTCAACTGCCCTGCAACATGCGGATTAAGACAAGAGCGCTACCACCCCCGCGCATCATAGAGGGTCAGCCCGCCTACACAGTCCACCGCCTGCTAGACTCCCACCGGGTCCGCCGGAGCCTGCAATACCTGGTGGATTGGGAGGGGTATGGGCCGGAGGAATGGTCCTGGATTCCGGATCAGGATGTCCTGAATCCGGCACTTATCAAGGAGTTTCATCGCTGTCACGCTGGGCGCCCCCAGTGAATGTCAGGTGCCATTACTAGAGGGGGGGGGGGGGGGGGGGGTACTGTGAGGTATCCTCCTCTCTCCATAAAAATGTAAAGGTGGTGATAAGAGTTTTAATGAAATTGGAATTGGAATGTGTTTGTCAGGTGTTTAAGTTATATTTTCTGAATGAATGGTACCCTATTACAATGCTGACTCAACAAAATATGTCTATCAAGCACCTCAGTATGGGAATTAAATATCCCAAGCTGTGTTGACGACAGCCATGTTACGTGTAAGGTCATGTAAAGATGTATTTTAGGTCCACTGTCACTGAAAATCAGGATTCAAATAATTTAATAACAAATAAATCATCAAAGCAAAATGTAATAAGAAAGATATTTCAAACCCTTATGTGACAGTGGAAAAGGAAGATGTGCTAAATAATCAAAGTGCACGGTATATCTCCCAAGTAGCAATGCCAATTAATGGTAAGGATGGCAGTGCAGCGGTTGACATCAAATCAATATCAAATCAGACTTTATTTATATAGCGCCTTTTGTGCAAAATTGCAATAGAAGGTGTTTAACAATACAGTGAAAATAAACATTAATATAAGGACATTATAGTTTTGGTAGAACAGAGAGACCAGTGCGGCATAGTTGAAGAGGGTATATTAAAATAAGATGGATTAAGAGAATGCTCAGCTAAAGATTTCTTTTAAAGGTGTTTACAGATTGTGACGCCCTCAGCTCCTCTGGCAGGCTATTCCAGAGACGAGGACCATAGACACTTAATCCCGCCTCCCCGTAGTTCTTTGTCCTCACCCAGGGAACAACTAAAAGGCTGGTGCCTGAGGACCTCAGTGATCTTGAAGGAGCATATTAAAAGCATGTCTGACAAGTATTGAGGCGCTAGTCCATTGAGTGATTTGAACACCAATAAAAGGATCTTATAATCTATCCTAAAACTGACAGGCAACCAATGAAGGGACTTTAGGACAGGTGAGATGTGTGCTCTCCTTCTGGTCTTGGTTAGTACATGTGCTGCTGCATTCTGAATGATCTGGAGCTCATTTATAGCTTTCTTAGGTAGACCAGAAAGGAGAGCATTGTAGTGACCTACAAGGCAGGAGAGAGAGAGACATTCACCAGGGCATCTGTAGTGGCAGCTTTTCAGCGGCCGCTTCTGAGAGCGGATAAATCCGGACAACGCGCGTCTTAAAGTATAGATTCATTTATTTGTTCCTTCAAACTCAAATTACAAACAAAGATGTCTCTACCGCATTCACGCGGTTGAAAAATTGTTTGCCACTTCCGCTCTACCTGGTCATAGGTGACCCATCCCTATATTAGACATCTGTCAATCAGAACGTCAGACGTCACACTTAATTGGTCAGACAGAACACGGCAGTCAATCACAGTTCACACAAAGAATTAGGTAATTGTAAATCATAATTCATCAACTTAAATATAATAATTATTTCAATAGCATTTCATCAATCACTCAAATTCATATGCAAACATAAATATCAAAATGGCTCCAACACTCCGGCCCCTAATTGGCCATAATAAGGCAATTCATAACATAAAATATTCACAGGAGCCACACAGTTCAAAAGTCCATTGTCACATTATATCTGTTTTTTCTTTTTTTCCACATATTAGTTTCAATAGTTCATGAAAAGTCCATCAAAGAAGGTTTTCTTTTTCCTTTCAAAAATATAAGCCCTTATAAAAAGTCAAGGGGATTTCAAAGTCTTTTCTCAAAAATGTTCTCGGCATTAATTCAATAGTCCTTTCAATAGTCCTTTTCAAAATCATATTATTTACACATTTCATTTCACATCATAAAAATCAACAGGTAAGTATCCAACAGATTCATATGTATTCTTTACTCATTCAAAATGTGAAATATACTCTTGTGCATAGAGAAGGATTTCAGTAGGTTTCAAGATCTTATCGAAAATAAATGTTATGTTGTGAGCAGTGTAGTGTGGTGTTTGTCAGTATGTGAGTCAGTCAGTCGGGTCTGTAAGATGGTCAGTCAGGACATGTCTTTGAGAAGACACAGCTTCGTAATAGGTCTTTCTAAGATGCCTGTCTGAATTTTCACTTTGACACGACGTACAAAGCCTTTTGCATCTGGAAAGCTTTTTAATACGTCCCATAGGCCAGGAGTTTCGTGGAGAGGTCTCATCTATGATCAGTACCATGTCTCCAGGTTTCAGATTTCTTTTGACCTCATTCCATCTTTGTCTCTCCTGCATTAAGGGAAGATACTCCCGTGTCCATCTCTTCCAGAAGAGGTCTGATAGGTACTGGACCTGTTTCCACCTTCTTCTAGAGTAGCCATCCTGCTTGGAAAAGAGCCCAGGTGGAAGAATGGGTTTTCCTTTCAAGAGCAGAAGGTGATTTGGAGTTAGGGGTTCAGGATCTTTAGGGTCTCCAGATGTTACTGTAATGGGACGGGCATTGAGAACTGCCTCCACTTCGCACAAGGCAGTTTGAAGACATTCGTCATCTAAGATCTGTTCCTTTGTGATGGAGTAAAGGATTTTCTTTATGATTCGAATGAGACGTTCCCACGCGCCTCCGTGGTGAGAACCATAAGGCGGGTTGAAACTCTGAGCAAGTGCTTCTTTTAATTCTCGCTCTGCGCCCACAAAATTTGTTCCGTTGTCTGAAACAATTTCTTTGATTTGACCACGTCTGCAGATGAATCTTCGTAAGGCTGAGATACATGAATCTGTATCCATGGAGTAAGCCATCTCCAAGTGTACAGCTCTACTGGAAAGACACGTAAACAAGGCTCCGTATCTCTTCACCCTGCTACGGCCACTCTTGACTTCTATGGGCCCAAAATAGTCCAAGCCAGTGTGAGTGAATGGGGGAAGATCTGGTGTTATGCGTGTGAGCGGTAAATCAGCCATTTTCTGTTTCATAGCAGTGCCATGCCATCGTCTGCAGAGTGTGCAGTCGCGGGTTATTTTCCTTGCAGCCTGATTCGCTTTGAGAATCCAATATTTTGTCCTGAGCTTAGAAAGCATTAGATTTTTTCCACAATGACCTACCAGATGGTGGGTGTGGTTCAGAAGAAGTGTCGAGAAGTGGTCTACATTAGACAGAATGGCCGGGTGTTTAAAGTCCTCCGGCATAGCCAACTTACTCAATCTACCTCCCACTCTCAGTATTCCATCATTAAGAATGGGATCCAACTTGTAGAGTCTGCTACTCCTTCTTACAGCTTGGCCTGCTCGTAAGGCATTCACTTCATCCCTGAAGGCTTTCTGTTGCACATAAGCAACAAGTGATTCCTCAGCATCTGTAAAATCCTGCATGGATAGCTGCTGGTCAGATAGCTGCTTGTTCTTCGCATATTCTTTTTTAACTGATGCACTGTGTGAGTTACCTGCCTTTTTCAATTGGATAAAGTGTCTCAGAGTCCGCTTGAACTTCAAAAGCCATGCCGTAGATCTGATGAGTTTGTCCCATGATGAGAAGTATTCAATAAAGCGAGTCAGAGGGTCTTCATGTGCTGCTATAGCGAAGGCCACAACAGTTTTCTTTACCTCTGAGTCACTGTCAGAAAGCATGAGTGGTTCTGTGGAAAGTTTCGGCCAGTCAGCTTCGCATTTGGCCAGAAAGTCTGGACCGTTAAGCCAACATCCTTCTTTCAGAAAAGCCTCGGCTCGCATTCCCCTAGACGCATTGTCTGCTGGGTTGAGATCAGTCCTAATGTGACGCCACTGAGATTTCTGTGTCAGGTCACGAATCACAGATACTCGGTTAGCCACAAAAGTCTTGAATCTCTGAGTGTCATTCAGAATGTACTTCAGGACAGAAGTACTATCAGTCCAGAAGAAGGAGTCTGAGATCTGAAGCTCCAGTTCTTTCTTGAGCATATTGTCGATACAGGCGGCCAAAACTGCTGAGGTGAGCTCCATTCTGGGAATCGTGACCGCTTTCCCCATCACAAACACAATGTGAGGAGGTCTGCTTCTGCTGGTAAATCTCATATAACTGACTGTCCCATAGCCACTCTCACTGGCATCGCAGAAGTGGTGTAATTGGGTGTCAGTGACATCAAAATCCACGGGTTTGTAGCATCTTTTAATCTTGAAGTCAGAGATCCTGTGAAGATCTTTCTGCCACTCGCTCCATTTTGACGCAAGGGCAGTTGGGATTTCATCGTCCCATCCGCAGTTGATCTTACACAGCTCCTGCTGTATCAGTTTTCCTGTGAGCATAACTGGTGATAAGAATCCCATAGGATCATAGACAGAATTGAGCACAGACAAGATTCCCCTTCGACTAACTGGTTGTAGTTTCAGAGTGGTGTCAAAGAAGAATGTATCGGACTCAACATGCCAACGCATGCCAAGTGCTCTCTCTACAGGAAGCTTGTCTTGGTCAAGATCAATGTCCTTTACTTCCTTTGCCCTTTCCTCTGCAGGTAAAGACGCAAGGACAGAACGACTGTTGCTGGTCCATTTGATAAGTTTAAATCCTCCAGTTGCCCATATTTTCTTCAAGTTCTGAACTAGACTAATGGCTTGGTTTTCATCTGGAACTGATTTAACACAATCATCCACATAGAAATTGTGACGAATAGTGTTCAGTGTTAAGCTGTCTGCTTGAGGGCAAAATTTGCACAGCTGGGAGATGAAACTGCACCGAAGAGATGCACAGTCATTCGAAATTCTCTCAGTGCTTGAGTAGTGTCACCACCTGGCCACCACAAGAACCTCAGAAAGTCCACGTCCGTTTCAGGAATCTTCACTTGGTGGAACATTCCTTCGATGTCCCCCATCACAGCTATTGGTTCCTGTCTGAACTTCAGAAGTACCCCTAGCAAGGTGTTCATAAGGTCTGGGCCTTGTAAAAACTCAGTGTTCAAAGAGGTACCTCGGTAGGCCGAAGTACAGTCGAAGACCACCCGGATTGTCTTTTTACGCTTGTGGTACACTCCGTGGTGGGGAATGTACCAGAGTCTTCCATCAGTCCGGTGGACCTGGGCCCGTATCTCTAAAGAATTTTTGTGCAAAAAATGGCTCCTAGCGGCCAAATTCTAAGAAAATTCTCAGAGGCATGACGTTTTCTTAGAATTTCCCCTAAAAGTGACAATTGCCTGTAAGTAATCCCAGTTAATATAAAAGCTATTCCTCAAGAGTCCTAGCGCTTAAAAGGGCTCCTAAGGCGAGATCTGCTAAGAGCAGGGAAGAGGACTTTTAGTGGCTTAGGAGTTACCCTAAGCAGCTGCACAAAATGGCCAACAGAGGAGTCAGGAGAGATGTCCTGCAAACACTGGATGACAGGGAATTATTGAGACGCTACAGATTGGATCGTGCAGGAATCATGTTTGTGGTGGATCTCCTTAGAGATGCAATTACTTCACCAACTCGACGCCACAACCCTATTACACCGGAGAAGAAAGTAATCACAACCCTGAGGTATTTGGCAACAGGGAAAATGCAACAATGCAGCAGTGATGACTTCGGTCTGTCCCAATCCTCCGTCAGCAGAGTCATCACCCAAACACTGACAGCTTTGTCACAACCTAATATTGTGACACAATTTGTTTCATTCCCGCTGGATGCCCGCACTTTACACACACATAAAAGGGCATTTATGGACATTGCAGGATTCCCTGGCGTTGTGGGTGTAATTGATGGAACACATGTGAGAATAATTGCGCCATCAGAGGACGAGGCTGTCTTTGTTAACAGGAAGAATTTCCACAGCATCAATGTGCAAATAGTGTTCAATGCGGCCTGGAAGATTTTGGACATTGTGGCTAAATGGCCAGGCTCCACACATGATGCGAGAATGCTCTCCGAGAGTGGCATCAGACAGCTTTTTGAGAGACGCTATGTGCCAGCTAATTGCCACTTGTTAGGGGACAGTGGCTATCCATGCAAACCATGGCTCCTTACACCTTACCTCCAGCCACGCCAAGGGCCCCAACTAAACTATAACAGGTAAGCCAAACAATACAAAAATCATGGAAATGAAATGCAAGCAATATGTTAGAGCATCCAAGTAGTGCAATATTTCCATCAAATAATTAAAGGTCTGTATTCTATTGTAGGGCCCACAAGACAACAAGAGCGGTGGTGGAGCGTGGCATAGGCCAGCTTAAGAGGCGCTTTCATGTTCTCCACGGAGAGGTGCGGCTGAGGCCTGAAAAAGTCAGCAAAGTCATCATAGCCTGTGCAATATTACACAATATTTGCAAGGTTAGACAGATTGCAGAACCTCTGGAGGATGGCGATGAGGATGAGGATGGAGACAACGATGAGGATGGTGGTGAAGAAGATATTCACATTCCACAGGGGAACCTAGCCCAGAGTGGACTGCCTTACAGGGCAAACTTCACAAATTTACATTTCAGGCAAGCTGTAGCCCCATGTCATTTGAGAACTTGTGATGGTATTAAGAACTACCACAGTTTTACTGCACATCACCTGCAATTGTTAAATGCAAGACACAGAACACAATCTCTAAATGGTTTATTTTTTAGGTGTTCAATTTTAAGGCGGTAGTACTCCTCCTGAAGGGAAAGGACTTTTTTTTGTTGTTCAAACACATCAATTGTGAGTTGCAATCTTCTCTCCAGCAGGGATGCTGACGGAGCAGGTGCTGCGGATGGGAATGGTGTTTGATCCGCCGGGCTATCCTGAGTAGCAGCTGCAGATGGTTCAGGCGGCAAACTTGATGGGCCCGGTTCTTGTGATGGCTCCATGCTACAGAAATACATAGGCCTAGTTTAATTATTGTTTTGATTAAATTAATTTAATACAATGAGCATGGATAACACATGAAATGGCTTCTGCAATGAATAAACACTGTTGATATGAATAACCCTGTGTCCTACCTTTGCTGCATTTCAAGGGCCTGCATCATTGACGTGTCAATGCCTGTTGGCAGCCCGGTGACACTGACCTCAGAGTGTCCCAGGACTTGAAAGACAGTGTCGGCCACCTGGGACAGCCGCTTTGCAGGTGGTCCACCCCCTAGAAAGAAACAGTCAATGAACACAGTACTTAGGCATGTAAATTAACTTTGCCAGCAGGAGCAAGTTGCCAGATTATGTGGTAGGCCATAGTATTTTGCTCACCTGTGAGTGAGGATTCCCGCTTGTGTGCTGCAATCTCATATTTTGCCTTGGACTGCAGCACATACCACCTTTTCTCACAATCGTCGCCTGTCCGCACCACCAGTGGAAAAGAGGCATTGATTGTTTGGGATATTGTGTCCCAGGCGCGCCTCTTGCCTTGGCTAGTGACAGTTGGGCCAAATTTTCCTCGTAACATACCTTTATGTTCGTTCACCAACTGGGCCAGCAACAAACCTTGCTCCTCAGTCCAGTTCGGCTTGCGATTCCTTTTTTTCTCCATTTTCTGTGTTTGTAGGATATTTGTTAACAAGCCTTCATAAATAGACCAGCCAGCAATCACAGACATTGTTAAAAGCTGAGCTGTGTTACCCTCTTTAAGTTCACACTGAGTTGTAACGTTGCAATTTCTACTTCATTAAGGACAGCCCCTTGAGATAGGCCATCTTGTTTTCAATGGGGTCCATATGGAAGTGAAAGTACAAAATATGCCAGCTAGGATATTAATATGAGCAAATGAGACACAAATCATTATTTGAACAGGGTGTAATGAGCTTAAGTTTTCACATATTTTAGATTCTAATGTTAGGCTATAACCCCTACAGCTTACTATTCATTTTCCAGATATTTTCTTGAATGTGAAATATTATTTACAATTATAGTCTGCATAAGATTAGAGTGTATAATTATGTTTATTGATTTGAGGGTACATCCTTTGCTCATTATCACCAAAAGTTCATTTTCATCAAACTTGTAGGATCAACCAATCACGGCTTTTGAAATGATGACTCATACCTAGCAACGGGGTCAACCACACCCCCTCACTAAGATAGGATTTTTCATCCATTCCTGGCTCAGAGTTCACTGAAAATGTTCTGGAATCACTTCTAAGCTAAAACTCCTGGCAAGGAATTTTTAGGTTAAGTTAGGAGCTCTCTGAGAGGATTCTCAGAATCTTTAAGGATACGGGCCCTGTTCTTCAGGTACCATCTCTGCATGTCCTTTCACTAAGACATCGTTCATAAAACACACATAATCATTCTTAAAAGACTCATCCTTCTCAAGTTTTTTCTGAAGGCTATATGCTCTTTGTTCAGCCATTTGCCTATTATTTGGCATACGAAGATCATCCTTACGGAAAGGAAGTCGGATTTCATAATGACCGTCTTTTTTTCTTAAGGATTCTTTCATGATTTGCAAAAACCTTTTATCCTCAAAGGAATGTTCGGTTTTCTCTTCATAGGTCAATTCTGGAAAGTCTTGGTTGTATTGTTGGATCAGAAGATCGCCCAAGCGAGCCACTGATATTCTATTCTGTTATCTGTGGTCGTCCATGTTTGTCAACATGTGAGCTGATTCCCAGTGGGCCGTTCACTATCCATCCCAGATGTGTCAGAACGGCATAAGGGCCATTGCCTTGGCTGTGGATGACCTTGAGTGGTTCCATAGCTTTGGGGATGTTCACCCCGATCAACAGATTCACATCAGCTTTAATGGAGTTCAACTTGACCTCATTAAGGTAAGGCCATTGTTTAAGATCTTCTTCTCTCTGGATGTTTTGATCGCTTACGGGAATAGCTCGTTGTGTAAAGACCTCTGGAAGTTCTATGAATTCTTTGCCATCAAGGCTGCATACTTCCAGTCCATATGTTTTGAAGGTTTTCACAGATTTTTCATAACTCATGGTTTGAAGCAGAATTTCTGTTTTCCTCCCTCTGACACAGTTCTTCCATTAGTTTTTCTGTACAGAAGGTAGCAGAACTCCCGGGATCCAGGAATGCATATGTTTCTATTGAATGACTACCCTTGGTCGCCTTCACTCTCACAGGTACAATTGCCTGTTTGGTCGGTTGATGGCAGGCTGACTGTGACAGAGTTGGCCTGAACGGCTGTACCACAGCTGGTATTGTTTGTGGCTACTGCAGGTGCTTTAGTTTCTATGGCGCCATCTGGTGGCCAGTTTTCAATGTGTAAGAGCGTAGGGTGTTTCGTATCACATGAGCGGCATGTCAGGCGTTTCTTACATGTCTTGCTGAGATGTCCCTTCATCAGACAGGCAAAACAAAATCCATGTTTCTTAAGAAATTCCACTTTCTCCTTGTGTGGGAGTTTTGACATTGTTTCACATCTTTCCATGGCATGCTCTCTTTTACAGTAGACACAGGGTTTAGAAAAAGCATCATTTTCATTTGAAGGAGTGACCTTTCTAGATTGATTTCTATCTTCTTTGACATTGGCATTAGCAGCAGCATTAGTGGTGACTGGAGTTACTGCAGTGACGAAGCTCTGCTTGCTGGCAGATTTCCCATAGGGCAAGTTCACTGTAGGTGCTCTCACCTTCGCTTCTTTACGAACGTCTTGAATGTCGCCAAAGACCGGATCCTGCATTATTTTGGACTGTTTCTCAAAAAATCTGACAAGATCATTGAATTTAGGCCTCTGTTGTGTCTGTTCCATAATGTCACATACCACTGTTCTCCATCTCCCTCTGAGTTTATATGGAAGTTTGGAGACAATTTGTTTCATATTGGATGGCAAGTCGAGTTCCAACATGTATTGAAAGTTTTGGGCAGCATTACAGCAACTTCTTAAATATAACGCATAACTGTGAAGTGCCTTTCCGTCATCTGGTCTGATCATACTCCAGTTTAAGGCCTTCTCCATATAGGCAGTTGTGATTTTAAAGTCATTGCCAAAGTGTCGCTTGAGCAGGCGCTTTGCTTCAGCATACCCACTCGCAGCGTCCATGTGAAAACAGCTTCTGACAAGTTCTTTTGGCTGTCCAACTGTATATTGTTCCAGAAAGTACAGTCGGTCTTCATTACTGTCAGTCTTATCCTCTATGTTGTGTTTGATTGCTTGCATGAACAACTGAAAGTCCAGAGGGTCACCATTGAACACGGGAACTTCCTTCTTTGGAAGTGATGTTTGAGCTACAACAGATACAAGCAGATTTGTCAAGTCTGAGTTATCTAGGGGTTCTAATGGTTCTCTTTCCAGAGTAGATTGTGCTGTTCTTGGTTGATTCAAAGTAGTTCTAGTGCCTCGGCTTGATAAGTTGGGCCTAGTCGTTGCAGCAGTGGTTGTTTGCGGTGCCGCCGTTGATTTCTGATGTAGGCCTACACGCATAGCCTCCTGTAGTGGTGTTTTAGGTATTGCTCCCAAATCCACAAAATCCGGCAGAGATATCATTGTAACTCTGCTGCTTTCCTCTGATTTGGAAAGTGGTTCCTCTGTTCTGTGTGACTTCTCCATATATCTCTCCAGGTAAGTATTCATGCCATCCTCAAGTCTGAAAGCTGTTCTTGCTGTTAATTCAGTTGGATCAATTTCTTCTAGGGCCTGTAGTTTGGCATTTGTGACAGCAAGATCTTCTCTTAGTTGTAATGCTTCCATTTTAGCTCATAATTTAACCTTTTCCATTTCCATTTCGTGTTTCTCTCTCAAGGATTTAGCTCTGGCCAGTAAACCAGCTTTATCCACAGCAATTTTAATTCGCGCTGAATGGGCTGATGATGCCTTTGAACTACTCTTAGATACAATTGACACACTATCATGCACATCAACAAGTGATTGTGGGTCTTGCTGACGTTTTAACCATGTCTCAGTTTGACAAATAAAGTCATTAAATTTTGCAATCTTCGGTTCATACCAGTCAACATTTTCATTTTCTTTCACGTCATCAGATAGCAGCATTTGAACAGATTCATGAGATTTCTTAAATGTCTTCAATATTTTCTGAAACTCTTCCAATTGTGCTTTCACAGCACCAGCATCGCCTCTACCAAATCTTATCATGTCATCATTAATTTCGTTCATTTTTCGAGTGCAATGCCCAAGTTTGCCGCGACGCGTTGCGCTGAGCTCTTTAATACCAAGTTTGCTTTGATCGGGTTTATCAGTGTCTGGGCTTTTGGCCTCCTTTCGAGGGTTTTCGGGTTGCTTCGTTTGTTCCTCAGACATGATCTCGGTTATTTTGTTTGGTCTTATAAATAATTATTCCTTCCTATACATATGTCGCATCAACGTACAAATAAACAGCGTCTTCATTTAATCTCCGTTCTTTCATTCTTGCCGTCTGTATATTCGTTCAGTGTTGCGCGCATAATTTATTCATTTGCAGGGTCGTAATTATTTTGCAGATTTTCTTGCAGGTTATGCTTAGTTACTGAAGTCTTTAGTTTGTCGCAAGCAATCTTCTTAAAAGAGTGTCCACGTTGAATTAACACGTCGGGATCTCAATGATCCGCTTCAGTAAGATTTTTCAGTGGTCGCGCAATTTGTATTGTCCCATCAAACATTTCAAAGTCTCTCCTAATGTCTGATCGTACCTGGGTCTGAAGACAATGGAAATCGCCGGGTTACTCACGGAGAAAACAAGCAGATGCTGAACGTAGTCCAATGTATTTCCAAGCCCTGATCGAAGATGCCATCAACAAGTTTCTTTGTCCGACCTTTCGGAGCTTAATGTAGTTAACTTAATGTAGTGGCCGCTTCTGAGAGCGGATAAATCCGGACAACGCGCGTCTTAAAGTATAGATTCATTTATTTGTTCCTTCAAACTCAAATTACAAACAAAGATGTCTCTACCGCATTCACGCGGTTGAAAAATTGTTTGCCACTTCCGCTCTACCTGGTCATAGGTGACCCATCCCTATATTAGACATCTGTCAATCAGAACGTCAGACGTCACACTTAATTGGTCAGACAGAACACGGCAGTCAATCACAGTTCACACAAAGAATTAGGTAATTGTAAACCATAATTCACCATACTATTAAACCATATTTCATCAACTTAAATATAATAATTATTTCAATAGCATTTCATCAATCTTAAATCACTCAAATTCATATGCAAACATAAATATCAAAATGGCTCCAACAGCATCGGGTTCCGGTAACGTCTTTTCCCGCTCAGTGTTGCTGTCAGTTGTATTTTTATGTGGAGAGTAAACAGACTCGACTTGCCTTCGCCTCCTTGTCTCATTGTTTACCGCACCTCCACATTGGTGACCCCGTGAGAGAATATGTCGACATCCGAAGATGGCAACAACTACCCTGCAATGCCTGGACCGAGCGGGGCGGGAGAAGCGGCAAATGCTAACATCTACGCCGCGACCATCAAGTTGCCTGACTTTTGGCAGCGCAACCCACGGCCGTGGTGTCAGCACATTGAAGCCCAGTTCCAGCTACGAGGTATAACGCACGATATGACGAGGTACTTCCATGTGGTGGCGGCGTTGGATGCCTCGACGACGGCCAGAGCGATGGCACTGCTAGAGGCTCCACCGGCTGTCGGCAAGTACGCCGCGCTCAAAGCTTTCCTCTTGAGACTTTTCGAACTGTCAGAAATGGAGAAGGCAGACCGCCTGCTGTCCCTCAACGGCCTAGGGGATAGCAGGCCGTCCGAATTAATGGAGAAAATGCTGGCTGTGCTGGGCTCGGCTGATCCCTCATTCCTTTTTACTCACATTTTCCTGCGGCAGCTCCCAGCGCCGGTACGCACTGCGCTAGCCAGCTCCTCCCTCTCCTCCTCCAAGGACTACCGTGAGCTGGCTGCGGAGGCAGACAGGATTTTCCTTGCCAACCGGCAGCAGTTTGTTCACGCGCTGCTCCCTACCCTGGGCGCTTCGACCCCGCCCCCCCCTTCGGAGGACACCATGGGCACCGCAGCCGCGGTGACGGCCCACCGCCAGCGCAACGACGGGTTGTGTTATTACCATGCCAGGTTTGGAGCTAAGGCTAAGCAGTGTCGCCAACCATGCAGTTTCGCGGTGCCGGGAAACGCCAGGACCGGCGCTCATTAGCAGCTATGGGTGCTGGCCGTGACTGCAGGCTGCTGTTTGTCACCGACTCCATCTCCGGCCGGCGTCTGTTGGTCGACTCGGGCGCCCAGCGCAGCATCCTGCCAGCTCTGCCTGTGGACACCATGGCTGGCGGACACGGCCCACAGATGGACGCCGCCAATGGCACGCCTATACGTACCTACGGCACCAGGTATGTGGAGGTGTGTTTCGGCGGGCGGCGTTTCGGCTGGGACTTTGTTATGGCCGCTGTGTCTACGCCGATCCTGGGCGCGGACTTTCTCTGTGCCTTCAGGTTGCTGGTGGATGTTACGAACTGCCGCCTGATCGATGCTGTGGCCTTTGCTACATACCCCTGCACGCTTGGAGGGGTTGGCGGGCTCTGCCTGTCAAACACATTCGCCACCGGGGATCAGTATCAGCGCCTACTGACCGAGTTCCCTGTCCTCACCACACCCACGTTCTCGTCGGCAGTGGCTAAGCACGGCGTAGAGCACCACATCACCACCGTCGGCCCTCCAGTCTACGCTCGTGCTCGGCGCCTCGACTCTGCTAAGCTCGTGATTGCCAGGGAGGAGTTCGCCACCATGGAACGCCTCGGCATCGTGCGCCGCTCGAACAGCCCGTGGGCCTCCCCCCTGCACATGGTGACTAAGGCTGATGGCGGTTGGCGCCCCTGCGGCGATTTCCGTCGCCTGAACAACGCCACGACTGCCGACCGGTATCCTGTCCCACACATACAGGACTTCTCCGCCCACTTGGCGGGGGCCACCATCTTTTCCAAGGTGGACCTGGTGCGAGGATACCACCAGGTACCGGTCCAACCACTGGACGTCCCCAAGACAGCGGTCATCACGCCCTTTGGCCTGTTTGAGTTCCTGCGGATGCCTTTCGGCCTCAAAGGGGCGGCGCAGACGTTTCAGCGCCTGATGGACTCTGTGCTGCGGGACATGCCGTTCTTGTTTGTCTATTTGGATGACATTCTGGTGGCCAGCGCGTGTGCAGAGGAGCACCTGACACACCTCATCGTCAACCCGGCCAAGTGTCAGTTTGGCCTGTCGTCCATTACCTTCCTCGGACACCACGTCACTCCACAGGGAGCGGTCCCCCTTCCCGCCAGGGTGGACGCCGTCGCCAGTTTCCCACGTCCCCGCACTGTGAAGTCCCTGCAGGAGTTCCTGGGCATGGTGAACTTTTACAACAGGTTCATTCCCCATGCGGCTCACCTCATGCGGCCCTTGTACGGGGCCCTGCGGGGAAAAGGGCCCAAGGATGACGTGGACTGGTCCCCGGGGAGGGACGGAGCTTTCGACGCGGCCAAGGCTGCGCTGGCCACCGCGGCGCTGCTGGCGCACCCATCTCCCACGGCCCCGGTCGCCCTCACGACAGACGCATCAGACTACGCAGTGGGAGCGGTGTGTGAGCAGTGGGTGAGCGGGGCCTGGCAGCCCCTGGCTTTCTTCAGTAAGCAGCTTCGCGACACCGAGAGGAAGTACAGCACCTTCGACAGGGAGCTCCTGGGTCTCTTCCTCGCCACCCGACACCATGGCCATGGCCAAAACCGCGGAGCCGTGGTCTGGTCGACAGCAGCGTCAGCTCTCTGCCATCTCCGAGTTCACCACGGACATCCAGCATGTGTCTGGCAAGGACAACTCTGTCGCCGACTGCCTTTCCCGGTCAGTCGTGGGGTCCGTGTACTTGGGACTGGATTACGCTGCCATGGCCGCTGACCAGGCCACGGACTCGGACATTCAAGCCTACCGGACGGCCCCCACTGGGCTGCGGCTGGAGGACATGGTGTTGATGATGCCAAAGCCATGCTAGTCTGCGACGTCTCCACGGGCCAACCGCGCCCCATGGTGCCTGCTGGCTGGCGGCGCCGTGTTTTCGACACCATCCACGGCCTTTCCCACCCGGGCGTGAAAGCCTCCACTAGGTTGGTGGGGGCCAAGTTCGTCTGGCCGGGCCTCAGAAGGGACGTCAGGACGTGGGCTGACTCCTGCGTGGCGTGCCAAGGTACAACGCCATATCAAGGCCCCTTTGGCACCGTTTCTGGTGCCGGAGAGGCGGTTCGACCATGTCAACGTGGACCTGGTGGGCCCCCTGCCCCCCTCCCTCGGGTTCACTCACCTCCTCACCATGGTGGACAGAACCACCAGGTGGCCGGAAGCCGTTCCCCTGTCGTCTATTACATCAGCAGAGGTGGCCCGGGCGTTCATCGCGTGCTGGGTTGCCCGGTTCGGCACGCCAGCTGACCTCACCTCCGACAGGGGTCCACAGTTCACATCAGAGCTTTGGACTGCGGTGGCTAAGGGCCTGGGGGTGAAGCTCCACCGCACTACGGCGTACAACCCACAGGGCAACGGACTTTGTGAGAGGTTCCATCGCTCCATGAAGGCTGCTCTGCGGGCCAGCCTTACGGACAGCAACTGGGCCGACCGCCTCCCGTGGGTCATGCTCGGTCTTCGTTCTGCTCCCAAGGAGGACCTCCGGACCTCATCCGCCGAGCTGGTGTACGGCCAGCCACTGCGAGTTCCGGGGGAGTTCCTCCCGGAGGCCGCATCCCCCTGGTCTGCCGACACTCATTGGGCGGTGTCCCGGGACATCGCTGATGCCTTTGTCCCCATCCCAACATCTCGCCACTGCGTCCCCCAGTCCTACGTGCCCAAGGACCTGCTGTCGGCCAGATACGTCTTCATCCGCCATGATAGCCATTGGACTCCATTACAGCCCCCATACGATGGACCCTTCCGCGTCCTGGAGGCGGGAGCTAAGAACTTTGTTGTGGACATGGGGGGTAAGCCAGAGCGGGTCACAGTGGACCGTCTCAAGCCTGCTCATCTGGACATTGACGAGCCGGTTCAGCTGGCCCTACCCCCGCGGCGGGGACGCCCCCCTGCTGCGGCCTCCGGCCCTGCCCCGGCCCCTGCCCGGGCTCTAAAGCCGCCCAGGGCCCTTGACCCCCCTCCTGCTAAACGCAGCCGTTTTGGCCACTTGATACGGCCACCGCCACGTTGACTGTTTGCTATGTTAATTGTTCATTGATTGACTGCGTTTTGTTATGGTGAATTCTGGGGGGGCCTGTGTAGTGACCTACAAGGGAGGAGAGAGAGAGACATTCACCAGGGCATCTGTGCCTTTAAGAGAGTGGGCGGGAGTTATATGTTTTGGGTTCCGGGTAACGTCTTTTCCCGCTCAGTGTTGTTGTCAGTTGTATTTTTATGTGGAGAGTAAACAGACTCGACTTGCCTTCGCCTCCTTGTCTCATTGTTTACTGCACCTCCACAGCATTGTAGTAATCAAGCCTGCTAACGATAAAAGCATGCATACACTCACCGCCCACTTTATTAGCTACACCTTGCTAGTACCGGGTTGGACCCCCTTTTGCCTTCAGAACTGCCTTAATTCTTTGTGGCATAGATTCAGCAAGGTGCTGGAAACATCCCTCAGAGATTTTGGTCCATATTGACATGATAGCATCATTGCTGCAGATTTGTCGGCTGCACATCCATGATGCGAATCTCCCGTTCCACCACATCCCAAAGGTGCTCGATTGGATTGAGATCTGGTGACTGTGGAGGCCATTGGAGTACAGTGAAGTCATGGTCATGTTCAAGAAACCAGTTTGAGAGAGCTTTGTGACATGACATCATCCTGCTGGAAGTAGCCATCAGAACATGGGTACACTGTTGTCATAAAGGGATAGACATGGTCAGCAACAATACTCAGGTAGGCTGTGGCGTTTAAACAATACTCAATTGGTACTAAGGGGCCCAAAGTGTGCCAATAAAATATCCCCCACACCATTAGATATTTGCATTAACGAGCAGTTGAACAGGTGTACCTAATGAAGTGGCCGGTGAGTGTAAGTCTCTTAGTATCTGCCTGGGAGAGAAACAGTTGCACTTTAGCAATATTTCTAAGGTGATAAAAGGCGGTTTTAGTGAGATTACTGATGTGAGATTCAAAATTCAAATCAGGATCTAGAAGCACGGCAAGATTTTTAGATAGGGATTTGGCGTTTTGTACCAGGGATTTTAAGTTAGCGCACAGTATCTCTCTCTGGACCTTTGCTCCGATAATTAAAACTTCTGTCTTATGTTTGTTCAATTGCAAGAAATTCCCAGTGGCAGCATATAGAGACTGAACAACATAGGTCCCAGAATGGAGCCTTGAGGAACCCCATGTTATACTTGGGTTAGACGAGGAGTGGTCAACAATGGAGACAAAATAGTCTCTGCCAGACAGATGTAGTCTGTTAAAAAGGATGTCATGATCTACCGTATCAAAAGCAGCGCTTAAGTCTAAAAGTAATAATATTGAGTTTCTATTCATCCATGTTCATTCTCAGGTCATTTACAACTTTAACTAGCGCTGTCTCAGTGCTGTGTTGAAGACGAAAGCCAGATTGAAACTTCTCAAATCTACAAATTTAGGTAATCATTTAGGTGTTTGAATATACATTTTTCAAGAATTTTACTTAAAAAATCAATCACTAGCACTTCATCCTCAAGACAATTAAAACACAGGTGGGGATAGGGTCAAGTGAGCAGGTGGAGGGTTTTAATTGCATTACTTCGTTCTTGAGCATTTATTTCTAAAGCAGCAAAATCATTCATAGCAGTCTTAGGCTGAGGGAAAGTGTCCAAAGACAGGGGCTCACACCCTCAATATAACATGGTTTAGATCCAACCTGATTTTTGTTATCTTGTCTCTGAAACATTCTGAAAACTCTTGAGGTGATGAAAGAGTGACTTTTTGGAGCTGGATTTATGAGGCTGTCAATAGTTGAGAAAAGCATTCTGGGATTATTATGATTTTTAGAAATCAGTTTTGAGAAATGAGCTTGTCTTGCATTTCTAATTGCTTTACTGAAGATAGTGAGGTGTTCTTTAAAAATGTCATGATACACTTGCAGCTTAGTTTTTCTGAATTGATGCTCAGCTTTTCTACATTTTCTCTTTAAGTTAATAATATCCCCAGATCTCCATGGTGGTTCCTGGTTCGATTTAGACATGACATCTTCCCCCTACCCGTGTAGGTGGGCATGTCCACAGGGTGTCATATGATGTATGTCAGGATTGAGGGAATTAGACAGGGGAGGACGGGCGTGGAAGAAACCAGTAGTATAAAGAACAGTCACCTCTCCCCGAGCCAGGACTTCATCTCTGATAGAGAGGTAGAGAGCACCACAACACCTCACCACACCTGCAAGGCTTTCTGCAAACTGAACTGAGATGGCTTGAATGAGTAGAAGTGTTTAAATTGTTAAGAGAGGAATGGAATTGTGTGCCAAAATGTTTTTGACAGTGGTTTACTTTGTCAATTGTTGATAAAGGCAATGTAAAACTACATTGTTATGTTACTATGTTAAAGGGCAGGATTAGTTTGAGTATAATACAATATATTAATAATAGTGTGTGTAGAATACTATTATTCTCAGACATGATCAACTATTGAACATTCGTACTGAAGCAAACTCTCAAAGTTAAAAGTTGTGACGAGTCAGTGAACAGTAATCTGTCTACCTCTCTGGATCATGTGTGTTGTGAGGAGGTTCCTCCTGTACTGTGTTTTTTATAAGGCTCTCATGCTGAGGATGGAGAACATGTCCTATGTAGCCCTGAAGCAGCCAATCATCTTTGAGCTGGACGGTTTTACGGTGCCGGAGGACCAGGGTTACCTGCTGTTCTCCCTGGTCCTGGCCGGCTTCATGTTCATCTTAGTGGGGAACGGGATTGTGTTGAGTGTGATTACAGTGGACAAGAAGTTGCACAGGCCCATGTATGTGATGGTGTGTAACCTGGCCTCCTGTGACCTACTTGGAGCCACAGCTGTGATGAGTCTGCTGATGAAACAGTTCCTGACAGGAGATAAGAGAATCCCATATGTCAGCGCCATCGCCCAGGCCTTCTCTATACACACCTATGGTGCAGCTGTGCATACATTACTGTCTGCCATGGCCTACGACAGGTATGAGACACTGTTCTACTCCTGTACTGTATAGTGTAAACATTGTATAACTGTGTGGGAGAATAGATTACTCACTGAGCTAGGGCTCAATTTGTTAAAGTGCCACTTCACTTTCACCTCATATTTATTATCTCAAGCACCATACCAGTGTCTACGTATGTGAAAACTGTGATTTTCTACATTCTGTAGTCAATAAGACAGAAAAGGCCCGAAGGAAATTACCCCCTATGATGTCATTGGGAGTATTTTTATTTTATTTTATTGAGTGATTTTCTAAATCTACAACCAGAAACACACTCCCCCTGGCTGGAATCTCGTTGGAGTTAATATATTCAGTGACTGATAATTACATAATTGGAGGTAAATTCCTCTGTACCTTTTCTCCACCTTATTGACTACAAAATGTCAACAATCATAGTTTTCACATATGTAGAGACGGGTACAGTTTGGTCCTGGAGATAATTAGTATGAGTTATAACAAAATGGTGAAGTGTCCCTTTAAATGTTTGCACCACTGCAAACTTAACAATGGTTATTTTCAAGACAGAATAAACCATAAAGATTTTATAGTTATAGATAAAGATTTCATTAGTTAATTTTAATATTTCATACAAAAATAATGACCATCCCTGTAGGGTTCACAAACTTTCAAGCAGCACTGTGGCTGTACAGAATGTAACCTATGTGAGACAATAAATGTTGTCCTTATGTATCCTTTTTCTGTTTCACTCTAAACTACAGGTATGTGGCTGTTTGTGAGCCGCTTCGGTACCAAGCCATCATGACCACGGCTCGGCTGGTGTTTTCCTGTGCTCTGGCCTGGGCTATAGCCATCCTCCTCGTAGGGGTGCTTTTTGCCCTGAACGTCGGCACCCCCTTGTGTGGCACCCACATCAGAGACGTCTACTGCAACAACCGCTCCATCCTTCTCCTGGCCTGCCGGCCCACCCCTATCAACGACTACTACGGTAAGTTTTAGGATGACATAAGGAAGGATCAGACGGATATTTATGTCTACACAAAAAACATAGAGTAACAACAAGAGGAAAATAGTACAAAACTACAAACTTTGAACAGATGTATTTTTGTTACATTGCAGTACATGACCATAAATTATATGCTGCAGGGTTTGTTCTCTTGTTTGTTCAATCAGATTTTCTTGTCCATGTCTAGTAGAATGTGTTTTATTTTAAAAAGCTTTACAAAAAAAAAAGCTTTGACAAGAAAAAGGTAGTAGATGCAGGTACTCATTTGGGAGTTCCATATTCCTTACAATCTCATTTCAGGCTTGTGTATTACCTGGGCACTGAGCAGCTGTTCCTTCCTCCTCATCGCTTTCTCCTATGTCAAGATCCTGACTGCCTGCCTGAAGAGGAACTGCGACAGCAGCAGCCGCAGCAAGGCCGTGCAGACCTGTGCCACACACCTGGTCATCTACCTGATCTATGAGATCACTATCCTCATCCTCATCCTCAGTATCCGTTTCCCTAACGTCCCTATGAACGTGAAGAAGTTCTGCACCATACTGGGTTTCATAGTGCCCCCGACCATCAACCCTATTATATATGGCTTGGTTACCAAAGAATTACGTACAAGCATCGCTGGACTGTTCAAAAAAACAATCTCGCCCAAACAGTGATGTACAGAATACAGATTACAGAATGTGTATGCTAAGAATATCTGTTTGTTTCCCACAAGCAGATCATGCCCTTTTGTCACATCCTGTCTGATTGAAGCTTGCTCCTTTCATCTCAATGTTGATCAGAAAATGTTACATGATTCTGTGCCTTTATGAATTTGTGTAGCTGATGACTGAATCTATACTACATGCCTAAACTTGTTATGTAATGAACTCTACTCTATGCACTTTGAATTGTACACATGAAAAGTGCAATAAACATACAATTTATTATTCATTATACCCCTGGGTGTAAATAACTTTAAGGGAGTGTTTGTTGACAAAATGTTGACCGTCAACACATTTTGAAGTTATATACAGTACAGCACACAGGGCCAAGTGTTTATTTAGTGTATATTTTAAAAGTGCATTCCAGAAGGCACAACATTTCACTGCTTTCAGGTAAAAGACACACAGAGTGAGACAGATGATTAGTAACAAGGAAGTTAAAAAGTTTAGGCAATTAAAAAAAGGGAAGCAATTGGAAATTATGGGGACAGGAACCGAAGGATAGCAAAATGTGTCAATACTGTTCGCTCTGCAGTTCCATGGACTGTACCAGGTGCATTGACAAAATACAAAGGCACATTTGAGAAGAGAAAGGGTGCAGATGTATGTATTCCTTGCAGTTCGAGTTGTTGGCTCTGTTCCAAAATGCGCTCTTGAATGCGCTCTGTGTCCTCCTGTTCTTTCAAAAACATACCTCTAAGAACACCTGAAAGGTCATACTGGCAAGAATACAGGAACGTAGAGCGCTTAAAAAACAGTTACATTTGAAACACGTGTCAGCGTCACCACTGTAATGATCTCTAACCTTCGCAGGAAACTACATAATCACACAGGCCGAAGCCTGTCTGTCAGCAAACAGTGGTGAAGGCAGGCAGCTTAAGAATGAACCGAGGCTAACAGCTCATAAACAGCAACTACAATGATTTGGTGTTAGTTGTAGCACTGGTTGGTATTACTGTTTGCGTAAAATTGTGTGTCTTACAGACAACAGTGTTGCTAGCTACCAATAAAGTCAACCATTTTCAACAGCAATGTCTCCCTAGTATTTGTTAACATACCTTTTTGTTTTGCGCTCTTGAAAATAACATTCTGAGCTTGTGGTCTCTTTCTTTATCTCAGAAAATAAAATGGAGGAGATTAAATAATGAATCATTATTCCAATTCATTCTGGACTGGAATCTCATATCCTACTGCAACATCAATTGCAGTGTTCCCATCCTGCAGCTGTATTTCTATGAAGACTTCACCCTTGCAAGGGGGACCCTGCAACACATAAACTCCGGTCAAGCCCAGTAGGATCTTTTGATCAACCGTTTCAACTTCATTCTTTCCTACAGGCCTGTCTCCAAGAATCAAAAGCCTGATGCCCTATCCAGGCACTTCGACACGCCGGAACTGGAGAAATCTCCTGACCCCACTCTCTCGAGCTCACGGATTGTGGGACCGCTGGGGGATTGTGGTGGCCAGGGCACAACAGAGGGATGAGGACCCGGGTGGTCGTCCTTCTGGACGTCTGTTTGTCCCCACTACAGTTTGCTCCCAAGTCTTGCAGTGTTTGCACTCGTCACGTCTGACTGGACATATGGGAACCACTAGGACTCTGGAGTTCAGCCGTAGGTGGTTTTGGTGGCCCACCATGGAGAGAGATGCAGTCCTTTGTTGCTGCCTGCCCCGTCTGCGTCCAGAATAAAAAACCCCGGTCACACCCTCAAGGTTTACTTCATCCCCTTCCCATTCCTAACCATCCTTGGTCTCACATCTCTTTGGATTTGATCACCGGTCTCCCACACTCACAAGGTAACACCATCACGTTAGTTATAGTTGACCGTTTTTTTTAAAAACCTGTCGATTTGTACCTTTCCTCAAATTCCCTACAGCATGGTCCAGCATGTTTTTCGAGTGTTTGGTCACCCACTGGAAATCGTCTCTGACCGGGCTCCACAGTTCAAGGCCCGGTTATGGAGGGTCTTCTGCACTCTCATCGGGGCAATGGTCAGCCTCTCCTCTGGATACCATCCCCAGTCGAACAGCCAGAGGAAGAGGGTCAACCAGGACCTGGAGACAACCCTGAGGTGTATGGTATCCTCCAACCCCGTGGCCTGGAGCATCCACCTACTGTAAGTTGAGTATGTGCACAACACCCTAATCTGTTTCTCCACAGGCATGTCTCCCTTCCAGTGTCTCCTCGGTTACCAGCCCCCACTGTTCCCGGAGCAGGAGCCCAAGGTGGAGGTGGCAGCCGCGCAGAGGTTCGTTGCATGGAGAGCTAGGTTGGCCCTACTGAAGGTCTCCCAGGGTCAGCAGATCCAGGCCAACAGGTTGCGCAGGCCCGCACCATCGCTCCGTTCCGGGCACAGGGTTTAGCGGTCCACCTAGGATCTTCCCCTGTGGGTGGAATCCTGCAATCTCTCTCCCAGCTTCATCGGTCCCTTCAAGGTCCTCAGGAGGGTCAACTCAGTAGCCTACCGCCTTCAACTGCCCTGCAACATGCGGATTAAGACAAGAGCGCTACCCCCCCCCCCCCCGCGCATCATAGAGGGTCAGCCCGCCTACACAGTCCACCGCCTGCTAGACTCCCACCGGGTCCGCCAGAGCCTGCAATACCTGGTGGATTGGGAGGGGTATGGGCCGGAGGAATGGTCCTGGATTCCGGATCGGGATGTCCTGAATCCGGCACTTATCAAGGAGTTTCATCGCTATCACGCTGGGCGCCCCCAGTGAATGTCAGGTGCCATTACTAGAGGGCGGGGGGGGTGGGGTACTGTGAGGTATCCTCCTCTCTCCATAAAAATTTAAAAGTGGTGATAAGAGTTGGAATGGAATTGGAATTGGAATGTGTTTGTCAGGTGTTTAAGTTATATTTTCTGAATGAATGGTACCCTATTACAATGCTGACTCAACAAAATATGTCTATCAAGCACCTCAGTATGGGAATTAAATATCCCAAGCTGTGTTGACGACAGCCATGTTACGTGTAAGGTCATGTAAAGTTGTATTTTAGGTGCACTGTCACTGAAAATCAGGATTCAAATAATTTAATAAGAAATAAATCATCAAAGCAAAAGGTAATAAGAAAGATATTTCAAACCCTTATGTGACAGTGGAAAAGGAAGATGTGTTAAATAATCAAAGTGCACGGTATATCTCCCAAGTAGCAATGCCAATTTATGGTAAGGATGGCAGTGCAGCGGTTGACATCAAATCAATATCAAATCAGACTTTATTTATATAGCGCCTTTTGTGCAAAATTGCAACAGAAGGTGTTTAACAATACAGTGAAAATAAACATTAATATAAGGACATTATAGTTTTGGAAATACAAGACATGGTAGAACAGAGAGACCAGTGCGGCATAGTTGAAGAGGGTATATTAAAATAAGATGGATTAAGAGAATGCTAAGCTAAAGATTTCTTTTAAAGGTGTTTACAGATTGTGACGCCCTCAGCTCCTCTGGCAGGCTATTCCAGAGACGAGGACCATAGACACTTAATGCCGCCTCCCCGTAGTTCTTTGTCCTCACCCAGGGAACAACTAAAAGGCTGGTGCCTGAGGACCTCAGTGATCTTGAGGGAGCATATTAAAAGCATGTCTGACAAGTATTGAGGCGCTAGTCCATTGAGTGATTTGAACACCAATAAAAGGATCTTATAATCTATCCTAAAACTGACAGGCAACCAATGAAGGGACTTTAGATCAGGTGAGATGTGTGCTCTCCTTCTGGTCTTGGTTAGTACATGTGCTGCTGCATTCTGAATGATCTGGAGCTCATTTATAGCTTTCTTAGCTAGACCAGAAAGGAGAGCGTTGTAGTAATCAAGCCTGCTAACGATAAAAGCATGCATACACTCACCGCCCACTTTATTAGCTACACCTTGCTAGTACCGGGTTGGACCCCCTTTTGCCTTCAGAACTGCCTTAATTCTTTGTGGCATAGATTCAGCAAGGTGCTGGAAACATCCCTCAGAGATTTTGGTCCATATTGACATGATAGCATCATTGCTGCAGATTTGTCGGCTGCACATCCATGATGCGAATCTCCCGTTCCACCACATCCCAAAGGTGCTCGATTGGATTGAGATCTGGTGACTGTGGAGGCCATTGGAGTACAGTGAAGTCATTGTCATGTTCAAGAAACCAGTTTGAGAGAGCTTTGTGACATGACATTATCCTGCTGGAAGTAGCCATCAGAACATGGGTACACTGTTGTCATAAAGGGATAGACATGGTCAGCAACAATACTCAGGTAGGCTGTGGCGTTTAAACAATATTCAATTGGTACTAAGGGGCCCAAAGTGTGCCAATAAAATATCCCCCACACCATTAGATATTTGCATTAACGAGCAGTTGAACAGGTGTACCTAATGAAGTGGCCGGTGAGTGTAAGTCTCTTAGTATCTGCTTGGGAGAGAAACAGTTGCACTTTAGCAATATTTCTAAGGTGATAAAAGGCGGTTTTAGTGAGATTACTGATGTGAGATTCAAAATTCAAATCAGGATCTAGAAGCACGGCAAGATTTTTAGATAGGGATTTGGCGTTTTGTGCCAGGGATTTTAAGTTAGCGCACAGTATCTCTCTCTGGACCTTTGCTCCGATAATTAAAACTTCTGTCTTATGTTTGTTCAATTGCAAGAAATTCCCAGTGGCAGCATATAGAGACTGAACAACATAGGTCCCAGAATGGAGCCTTGAGGAACGAGGAGTGGTCACCAATGGAGACAAAATAGTCTCTGCCAGACAGATGTAGTCTGTTAAAAAGGATGTCATGATCTACCGTATCAAAAGCGGCGCTTAAGTCTAAAAGTACTAATATTGAGTTTCTATTCATCCATGTTCATTCTCAGGTCATTTACAACTTTAACTAGCGCTGTCTCAGTGCTGTGTTGAAGACGAAAGCCAGATTGAAACTTCTCAAATCTACAAATTTAGGTAATCATTTAGCTGTTTGAATACACATTTTTCAAGAATTTTACTTAAAAAACAAAGGTTTGAAATTGGCCTGACATTGATTAGCACTGAAGGATACAGGTTACTTTTCTTTAGGAGAGGTTTCACAATAGCACTTTTCAGTGCCAGGGGGAAAATACCAGTCAGCAAGGAGTGATTTACAATCGCTAGCACTTCATCCTCAAGACAATTAAAACACAGGTGGGGATAGGGTCAAGTGAGCAGGTGGAGGGTTTTAATTGCATTACTTCGTTCTTGAGCATTTCTTTCTACAGCAGCAAAATCATTCATAGCAGTCTTAGGCTGAGGCAAAGTGTCCAAAGACAGGGGCTCACACACATTCAATATAACATGGTTTAGATCCAACCTGATTTTTGTTATCTTGTCTCTGAAACATTCTGAAAACTCTTGAGGTGATGAAAGAGTGACTTTTTGGAGCTGGATTTATGAGGCTGTCAATAGTTGAGAAAAGCATTCTGGGATTATTATGATTTTTAGAAATCAGTTTTGAGAAATGAGCTTGTCTTGCATTTCTAATTGCTTTACTGAAGATAGTGAGGTGTTCTTTAAAAATGTCATGATAGTTTTTCTGAATTGATGCTCAGCTTTTCTACATTTTCTCTTTAAGTTAATAATATCCCCAGTTCTCCATGGTGGTTCCTGGTTCGATTTAGACATGACATCTTCCCCCTACCCGTGTAGGTGGGCATGTCCACAGGGTGTCATATGATGTATGTCAGGATTGAGGGAATTAGACAGGGGAGGACGGGCGTGGAAGAAACCAGTAGTATAAAGAACAGTCACCTCTCCCCGAGCCAGGACTTCATCTCTGATAGAGAGGTAGAGAGCACCACAACACCTCACCACACCTGCAAGGCTTTCTGCAAACTGAACTGAGATGGCTTGAATGAGTAGAAGTGTTTAAATTGTTAAGAGAGGAATGGAATTGTGTGCCAAAATGTTTTTGACAGTGGTTTACTTTGTCAATTGTTGATAAAGGCAATGTAAAACTACATTGTTATGTTACTATGTTAAAGGGCAGGATTAGTTTGAGTATAATACAATATATTAATAATAGTGTGTGTAGAATACTATTATTCTCAGACATGATCAACTATTGAACATTCGTACTGAAGCAAACTCTCAAAGTTAAAAGTTGTGACGAGTCAGTGAACAGTAATCTGTCTACCTCTCTGGATCATGTGTTTTGTGAGGAGGTTCCTCCTGTACTGTGTTTTTTATAAGGCTCTCATGCTGAGGATGGAGAACATGTCCTATGTAGCCCTGAAGCAGCCAATCATCTTTGAGCTGGACGGTTTTACGGTGCCGGAGGACCAGGGTTACCTGCTGTTCTCCCTGGTCCTGGCCGGCTTCATGTTCATCTTAGTGGGGAACGGGATTGTGTTGAGTGTGATTACAGTGGACAAGAAGTTGCACAGGCCCATGTATGTGATGGTGTGTAACCTGTCCTCCTGTGACCTACTTGGAGCCACAGCTGTGATGAGTCTGCTGATGAAACAGTTCCTGACAGGAGATAAGAGAATCCCATATGTCAGCGCCATCGCCCAGGCCTTCTCTATACACACCTATGGTGCAGCTGTGCATACATTACTGTGTGCCATGGCCTACGACAGGTATGAGACACTGTTCTACTCCTGTACTGTATATAGTGTAAACATTGTATAACTGTGTGGGAGAATAGATTACTCACTCAGCTAGGGCTCAATTTGTTAAAGTGCCACTTCACTTTCACCTCATATTTATTATCTCAAGCACCATACCAGTGTCTACGTATGTGAAAACTGTGATTTTCTACATTCTGTAGTCAATAAGACAGAAAAGGCCCAAAGGAAATTACCCCCTATGATGTCATTGGGAGTATTTTATTTTATTGAGTGATTTTCTAAATCTACAACCAGAAACACACTCCCCCTGGCTGGAATCTCGTTGGAGTTAATATATTCAGTGACTGATAATTACATAATTGGAGGTAAATTCCTCTGTACCTTTTCTCCACCTTATTGACTACAAAATGTCAACAATCATAGTTTTCACATATGTAGAGACGGGTACAGTTTGGTCCTGGAGATAATTAGTATGAGTTATAACAAAATGGTGAAGTGTCCCTTTAAATGTTTGCACCACTGCAAACTTAACAATGGTTATTTTCAAGACAGAATAAACCATAAAGATTTTATAGTGATAGATAAAGATTTCATTAGTTAATTTTAATATTTTATACAAAAATAATGACCATCCCTGTAGGGTTCACAAACTTTCAAGCAGCAATGTAACTGTACAGTATGTAACCTATATGAGACAATAAATGTTGTCCTTATGTATTCTATTTCTGTTTCACTCTAAACTACAGGTATGTGGCTGTTTGTGAGCCGCTTCGGTACCAAGCCATCATGACCACGGCTCGGCTGGTGTTTTCCTGTGCTCTGGCCTGGGCTATAGCCATCCTCCTCGTAGGGGTGCTTTTTGCCCTGAACGTCGGCACCCCCTTGTGTGGCACCCACATCAGAGACGTCTACTGCAACAACCGCTCCATCCTTCTCCTGGCCTGCCGGCCCACCCCTATCAACGACTACTACGGTAAGTTTTAGGATGACATAAGGAAGGATCAGACGGATATTTATGTCTACACAAAAAACATAGAGTAACAACAAGAGGAAAATAGTACAAAACTACAAACTTTGAACAGATGTATTTTTGTTACATTGCAGTACATGACCATAAATTATATGCTGCAGGGTTTGTTCTCTTGTTTGTTCAATCAGATTTTCTTGTCCATGTCTAGTAGAATGTGTTTTATTTTAAAAAGCTTTACAAAAAAAAAAGCTTTGACAAGAAAAAGGTAGTAGATGCAGGTACTCATTTGGGAGTTCCATATTCTTTACAATCTCATTTCAGGCTTGTTTATTACCTGGACAGTGAGCAGCTGTTCCTTCCTCCTCATCGCTTTCTCCTATGTCAAGATCCTGACTGCCTGCCTGAAGAGGAACTGCGACAGCAGCAGCCGCAGCAAGGCCGTGCAGACCTGTGCCACACACCTGGTCGTCTACCTGACCTATGAGATCACTATCCTCATCCTCGTCCTCAGTGTCCGTTTCCCTAACGTCCCTATGAACGTGAAGAGGTTCTGCACCATACTGGGGTTTGTAGTGCCCCCGACCATCAACCCTATCATATACGGCTTGGTCACCAAAGAATTACGTACAAGCATCGCTGGACTGTTCAAAAAAACAATCTCGCCCAAACAGTGATGTACAGATTACAGAATGTGTATGCTAAGAATATCTGTTAGATCATGCCCTTTTGTCACATCCTGTCTGATTGTAGCTTGCTCCTTTCATCTCCATGTTGATCAGAAAATGTTACATGATTCTGTCCCTTTATGAATTTGTGTAGCTGATGACTGAATCTATACTACATGCCTAAACTTGTTATGTACTGAACTCTACTCTATGCACTTTGAAATTGTACACATGAAAAGTGCAATAAACATACAATTTATTATTCATTATACCCCTGGTTGTAAATAACTTTAAGGGAGTGTTTGTTGACAAAATGTTGATCGTTAACACATTTTGAATTCATATACAGTACAGCACACAGGGCCAAGTGTTTATTTCGTATATATTTTAAAAGTGCATTCCAGAAGGCACAATATTTCGCTGCTTTCAGGTAAAAGACACACAGAGTGAGAGATGATTAGTAACCAGGAAGTTAAAAAGTTTAGGCAATTACAAAAAGGGATGCAATTGGAAATTATGGGGACAGGAACCGAAGGATAGCAAAATGTGTTAATACTGTTCGTTCTGCAGTTCCATGGACTGTACTGGGTATATTGACAAAATACAAAGGCACATTTGAGAAGAGAAAGGGTGCAGATGTATGTATTCCTAACAGTTCGAGTTGTTGGTTGTGTTCCAAAATGCGTTCTTGCGCTCTGTGTCCTTCTGTTGTCTCAACAACATACCTGTAGGTCGTACTGGCAAGGATACAGGAACGCAGAGCCGTTAAGAAACAGTTACATTTGAAACACACTTCAACGTCACCACTGTAATGACCTCTAACCTTCGCAGGAAAGTACATAATCACATAGACCGAAGCCTGTCTGTCAGCAAATGGTGGTGAAGGCAGGCAGCTTAAAAATGAACCGAGGCTAACAGCTCATAAACAGCAACTACAATGATTTGTTGTTAGTTGTAGCACTGGTTGGTATTACCGTTTGCGTAAAATTGTGTGTCTTACAGACAACTGTGTTGCCAGCTACCAATAAAGTCAACCATTTTTATAACGGCAATGTCTCCCCAGTATTTGTTACCATACCTGTTTATTTTGAGCTTTTGAAAATAACATTCTGAGCTTGTGGTCTCTTTCTTTATCTAATAAAATGGAGGAGATTAAATAATGAATCATTATTCCAATTCATTCTGGACCGGAATCTCACATCCTACTGCAAAATCAATCGCAGTGTTCCCATCCTGCAGCTGTATTTCTATGAAGACTTCACGCTTGCAAGGGGGACCCTGCAACACCTAAACTCGGTGGGCTCTTTTGATCAGAGGGTTTCAACTTCATTCTTTCCTACAGGCCTGGCACCAAGAATCAAAAGCCTGAAGCCCTATCCAGGCACTTCGACACGCCGGAACTGGAGAAATCTCCTGACCCTATTCTCTCGAGCTCCCGGATTGTGGGATCGCTGGGGGATTGTGGTGGCCAGGGCGCAACAATGGAGGAGGACCCGGGGGGTGGTCCTCCTGGATGTCTGTTTGTCCCCACTACAGTTCACTCCCAAGTCTTGCAGTGGGGGCACTCATAACGTCTGACTGGACATCTGGGAACCACTAGGTTCATCCGTAGGTGGTTATGGTGGTCCACCATGGAGAGAGATGCAGTCCTACGTTGCTGCCTGCCCCTTCTGCGTACAGAATAAAAAAGCCCGGTCACGCCCTCGAGGTATACTTCATCCCCTTCCCATTCCTAACCGTCCTTGGTCTCACATCTCTTTGGATTTCATTTACATTTACATTTATGGCATTTAGCAGACGCCTTTATCCAAAGCGACTTAAGTAAGTGAATCATCTATCCAACAGACATCATAAAACAAAGTAATCAATTTTTTAAATTATTATTAACAGGAGAGAACTTGTACAGGGGGGTAGTGGGGGTGAAGAGGTCTCTAGGGTATGGGGTAGGGCTAGTACAGGGGGGGGGGTAGTGGGGGTGGGCGGTCATCACCGGTCTCCCACCCTCACAAGGTAACACCATCATATTAGTTATAGTTGACCGTTTTTAAAAAAAAACCTGTCTATTTGTGCCTCTCCCCAAACTCCCTACAGCCCAAGAGATTGTATGGTCCTGCATGTTTGGAGTGTTTGGTCTCCCGCTGGACATCGTCTCTGACAAGGCTTCGCAGTTCAGTGCCCGGTTATGGAGGGTCTTCTGCACTCTCATCAGGGCAATGGTCAGCCTCTCCTCTGGATACCATCCCCAGTCAAACAGCCAGACGAAGAGGGTCAACCAGGACCTGGAGACAACCCTGAGGTGTATGGTATCCTCCAACCCCGTGGCCTGGAGCAGTCACCTACTGTAGGTTGAGTATGCGCACAACACCCTAATCTGTTTCTCCACAGGCATGTCTCCCTTCCAGTGTCTCCTCGGTTACCAGCCCCCACTGTTCCCGGAGCAGGAGCCCAAGGTGGAGGTACCAGCCGTGCAGAGGTTTGTTGCATGGATGACAGCTTGGTTGGCCCTACTGAAGGTCTCCCAGGGTCAGCAGATCCAGGCCAACAGATCCAGGCCATCGCTCCGTTCCGGGCAGAGGGTTTAGTAGTCCACCCAGGATCTTCCCCTGTGGGTGGAATCCTGTTAGCTCTCTCCCAGCTTCATCGGTCCCTTCAAGGTCCTCAGGAGGGTCAACTCAGTAGCCTACCGCCTTCAACTGCCCTGCAACATGCGGATTAACCCCACCTTCCTTGTCTCTCGGCTCGTGACTGTGGCCACAAGTTCTGGTGACAAGAGCGCATCATAGAGGGTCAGCCCGCCTACACAGTCCACCGCCTGCTAGACTCCCACCGGGTCCACCGGAGCCTACAATACCTGGTGGATTGGGAGGGGTATGGGCCGGAGGAATGGTCTTGGATTCCGGATCAGGATGTCTTGAATCCGGCACTTATCAAGTAGTTCCATTGCTGTCATGCTGGGCGCTCCCAGTGAATGTCAGGTGCCGTTCCTAGAGGGGGGGGGGGGGGGGGGTACTGTGAGGTATCCTCCTCTCTCCATAAAAATGTAAAAGTGGTGATAGGAGTTGAAATGGAATTGGAATGTGTTTGTCAGGTGTTTAAGTTATATTTTCTGAATGAATGGTACCCTATTACAATGCTGATTCAACAAAATATGTCTATCAAGCACCTCAGTATGGGAACTAAATATCCCAAGCTGTGTTGACCACAGCCATGTTACGTGTGAGATCATATTAAGTTGTATTTTGGGTGCACTGTCACTAAAAAATCTATAAGAAAGATATTTCAAACCCTGATGTGGCAGTGGAAAAGGAAGATGTTCTAAATAATCAAAGTGCACGGTATATCTCCCAAGTAGCAATGCCAATTCATGGTAAGGATGGCAATGAAGCGGTTGACATCAAATCAAATCAGACTTTATTTATATCGCACCTTTTGTGGAAAATTGCAATAAAAGGTTTTAAACAATACAGTGAAAATAAACATTAATATAAGGAAATTATAGTTTTGGAAATACAAGACATGGTAGAACAGAGAGACCAGTGCAGCACAGTTGAAGAGGGTATATTAAAATAAAATGGTTTAAGAGAATGCTAAGCTAAAAAGGTATGTCTTAAGATTTCTTTCAAAGGTGTTTACAGATTGTGATGCCCTCAGCTCCTCTGGCAGGCTATTCCAGAGACGAGGACCATAGACACTTAATGCCGCCTCCCCGTAGTTCTTTGTCCTCAACCAGGGAACAAGTAAAAGGCTGGTGCCTGAGGACCTCAGTGATCTTGAGGGAGCATAGTAAAAGCAAGTCTGACAAGTATTGAGGCACTAGTCCATTGAGTGATTTGAACACCAATAAAAGGATCTTATAATCTATCCTAAAACTGACAGGGAACCAATGAAGGGACTTTAGGACAGGCCAGATGTGTGCTCTCCTTCTGGTCTTGGTTAGTACATGTGCTGCTGCATTCTGAATGATCTGGAGCTCTTTCTTAGGTAGACCAGAAAGGAGAGCATTGTAGTCATCAAGCCTGCTAATGATAAAAAGCATGCATAAGTCTCTCAGTATCTGCCTGGGAGAGAAACAGTTGCACTTTATCAATATTTCTAAGGTGATAAAAGGCAGTTTTAGTGAGATTACTGATGTGAGATTCAAAATTGAAATCAGGGTCTAGAAGCACGGCAAGACTTTCTGCTAGGGGTTTGGCATTTTGTGCCAGGGATTTTAAGTTAGCGCACAGTATCTCTCTCTGGACTTTGCTCTGATAATTAAAACCTCTGTCTTATGTTTGTTCAATTGCAAGAAATCATGTGACATTCACAAGTTGATATGATCAATGTATTGAACCATTTTATCAATCGGGCTGATGTTATTGGGTGATAAAGAGATGTACGGTTGTGTATCATCGGCACAGCTCTGAAAATGAATCCTGTGTTTTCTGATGATATTTCCCAGTGGCAGTATATAGAGACTGAACAACATAGGTCCCAGAATGGAGCCTTGAGGAACCCCACGTTATGCTAGTGTTAGCCGAGGAGTGGTCACCAATGGAGACAAAATAGTCTCTGCCAGACAGATAAGTCCTAAACCAATCTAATACAGCCAGAGAGGCCAGCACACTTCTGTAGTCTGTTAATGAGGATGTCATGATCGACCGTAACAAAAGCAGCGCTTAAGTCTAAAAGTACTAATATTGAGAGTTTCTAGTCATCCATGTTCATTCTCAGGTCATTTACAACTTTAACTAGCGCTGTCTCAGTGCTGTGTTGAGGATATACAGCTGAAATGTAGGTAACTATTTAGCTGTTTGAATACTAATTTCTCAAGAATTTTACTTAAAAAAAAAGAAAAAAAAAAAGGTTTGAAATAGTTTAGCACTGAAGGATCCAGGTTACTTTTTTTAGGAGAGGTTTCACAATAGCAGTTTTCAGTGCCAGGGGAAAAATACCAGTCAGCAAGGAGTGATTTACAATCATTAGCACTTCATCCTCAAGACAATTAAAACACAGGTGGGGATAGGGTCAAGTGAGCAGGTGGAGGGTTTTAATTGCATTACTTCGTTCTTGAGCATTTCTTTCTACAAGAGCAAAATCATTCATAGCAGTCTTAGGCTGAGGGAAAGTGTCCAAAGACAGGGGCTCACGCACATTCAATATAACATGGTTTAGATCCAACCTGATTTTTGTTATCTTGTCTTTGAAAAATGCTGCAAACTCTTCACATTTTGATGTTGAGGTGAAGAAAGAGTGACTTCTTAGAACTTGATTCATGAGGCTGTCAATAGTTGAGAAAAGCATTCTGGGATTATGATTTTTAGAAATCAGCTTTGAGAAATGAGCTTGTCTTGCATTTCTAATGGCTTGACTGAAGATGTCTTTAAAAATGTCATAGAACTTTCAGAAATTCATGGACTTCCAGCTTAGTTTTTCTTAATTGACGCTCAGCTTTTCTACATTTTTCTTTAAGTTAATAATATCCCCAGTTCTCCATGGTGGTTTCTGCTTAGATTTAGACATTACATCTTCCCCCTACCCATATAGGTGGGCATGTCCACAGGGTGTCATATGATGGGTGTAGGGATTGAGGGAATTAGACAGGGGAGGACGGGCGTGGAAGAAAACTGTAGTATAAAGAACAGTCACCTCTCCCCGAGCCAGGACTTCATCACTGGCACAGACAGGTAGAGAGCACCACAACACCTCACCACACCTGCAAGGCTTTGGGCAAACTGAACTGATATGGCTTGTTATGAATAGAAATGTTTAAATTGTTAAGATAGAATGGAATTGTGTGCCAAATGTTTTTGACAGTGGCTTACTTAGTCAATTGTTGATAAAAGCAATGTAAAACTACATTGCCAACTGTTAAAGGGCAGGATTAGTTTGAGTATAATACTATATACTAACACTACTTTGTGTAGAATACTATTATTCTCAGACATGATGAACTATTGAACAGTCATACTGAAGCAAACTCTCAAAGTTAAAAGTTGTGACGAGTCAGTGAACAGTAATCTGTCTACCTCTCTGGATCATGTGTGTTGTGAGGAGGTTCCTCCTGTACTGTGTTTTTTACAAGGCTCTTATGTTGAGGATGGAGAACATGTCCTATGTAGCTTTGAAGCAGCCAATCATCTTTGAGCTGGATGGTTTTGCGGTGCCGGAGGGCCAGGGTTACCTGCTGTTCTCCCTAGTCCTTGCAAGCTACATGCTGGTCCTTGTGGGGAACGGGATTGTGTTGAGTGTGATTACAGTGGACAAAAAGCTGCACAGACCCATGTATGTGATGGTGTGTAACCTGGCCGCCTGTGACCTACTTGGAGCCACAGCTGTGATGATTCGGCTGATGGGACAGTTCCTGACAGGAGATAAGAGAATCCCATATGTCAGCGCTATCGCCCAGGCCTTCTCTATACACACCTATGGTGCAGCTGTGCATACATTACTGTGTGTCATGGCCTATGACAGGTATGAGACACTGTTCTAGTCCTGTACTGTATATAGTGTAAACATTGTATAACTGTGTGGGAGAATAGATTACTCACTCAGCTAGGGCTCAATTTGTTAAAGTGCCACTTCACTTTCACCTCATATTTATTATCTCTAGCACCATACCAGTGTCTACGAATGTGAAAACTGTGATTTTCGACATTCTGTCGTCGATAAGATCTTTAGGGTCTTCTCTATGATGTCATTGTGGGTAATTTTTTAAATTTTATTTAGTTACAGAATGTCAAAAATCACAGTTTTCACATATGTAGAGACGGGTACAGTATGTTCCTGGAGATAATTAGTATGATTTATAACAAATGGTGAAGTGTCCCTTTAAATGTTTGCACCAGTGCAAACTTAACAATGGTTATTTTCAAGACAGAATAAACCATGGAAGTGACAATCATTTTAGAAGGACATAAATGAATGAGGGATCAAATAATGATTAACTGATTATGTTTTCAGTATTGATTTTGTTATTTGAACATACAGTGCTGCTTGAACGTATGTGAACCCCTTGTGCAATTATAGATTTCTTTATTTTTTATCATGAAATCTTTATTTAATCAAAACCAGTCTTTTTTTAACTGACATAACAGGTTTATATTTACCAATTCCATATGCTGGTTTAGAGGAAATCATGCGTGTATAAAGAAATTAGTGTAGGTGCAAAAATAAGTGAAGCCCATGCTGCATTGGTTAAATCAAGTAGGTAAGTAGAATCAGGTGGGTAAATAATTGGGTACCAAATGAACGAATCAAAGAAGAGATCTTTAGGAAAGACTTTGAGCGAGAATCTGATAAATACAGATAAGAAACCTGGTCAATTTTTGTTACCCATACAGGTGAATGCAAAACACACCATGCCGAGAGGAAAGGAGATCTCAGAGGACATCAGAAAGAGGATAGTGGGAGCACATCAGTCTGGGGAAGGCTCTAAAGTCATCTCAACTAAATTTGAGCTCCATCAGTCCACTGTGAGGCAAATAATTTACAAATGCAGAGCATTTAACATGACAGCAGCTCGGCCTAGAAGTGGACGCCCTTCCAAAATATCCCCAAGAGCCACAGGAAAAATAATAAATCAGGTAAAAGCCAACCCAAACAGAACATCTAGAGAGTTGCAGACCTCCCTTCCTGCAAATGTGCATGCTTCAACAATGAGAAGAATACTGAATTGAAATGGCATTCATGGGAGGTTTGCTAGGAAGAAGCCTCTGCTGTCAAAAAAGAACCAAACTGCCTGTTTTAACTTTGCCAGAGACCACCTGGACAAGCCTGAAGGTTTCTGTAAGTCCGTTCTCTGGACAGATGAGTCCAAAATTGACCTTTTTGGTCACAATCAAAACCACTGTGTTTGGCGAAAACCCAACACTGCCTACCACCAAAAGAACCTGGTGTGGTCCTCTGTGGCTCAGTTGGTAGAGCGTGGCGCTAACAACGCTTAGGTTGTGGGTTTGATTCCCGCTGGGACCATATATACAGAAATATATACACTCACTGCAATGTAAGTTGCTTTAAATAAAAGCGTCAGCTAAATGGCATATATTATAACCTAATCCCAACATTCAAGCATGGTGGTGGGAATGTCAAGATCTGGGGCTGCTTTTTTTGTACGACTCCACATCATTAAGGGAGCCATGAATTCTGAGGTATACCAGGAGATTCTTGAACAGAACCTCAAGCCGTCAGTCAAGGAGCTAAAGCTGGGCTGAAAATGGGTCTTCCAACAAGACAACGACCCAAAGCATTCAAGCAAACCTACCAAAGAATGCTCAGGTGAAAAACTATTGTGTTGAGATGCCAGAGACTGATTAGTAGCTATACGAGACGTTTCCTTCACATTATCGCTGCTAATGGAGGTACCACAAGCTATTGACCGAAGAGGTTCACATATTTTTGCACACATGAAATCTGAGTTTTTGTTAAATAAACCACTTTTGTTAAATAAACAATGAATATATATCATATTTTGTTGTTTGTGTCCTTTCTTTGGAATGTCTTTATTGCGAATTGGGGTTTAGATAAAGATTTTATAAGTTAATTTTAATATTTTATAAAAAAATAATGACCATCCCTGTAGGGTTCACAAACTTTCAAGCAGCAATGTAACTGTACAGTATGTAACCTATATGAGACAATAAATGTTGTCCTTATGTATTCTATTTCTGTTTCACTCTAAACTACAGGTATGTGGCTGTTTGTGAGCCGCTTCGGTACCAAGCCATCATGACCCCGGCTCGGCTGGTGTTTTCCTGTGCTCTGGCCTGGGCTATAGCCATCCTCCTCATCGGGGTGCTTTTTGCCCTGAATGTGGGCACCCCATTGTGTGGCACCCACATCAGAAACGTCTACTGCAGCAACCGCTCCATTCTGGTCTTGGCCTGCCAGCCCACCCCTATCAACGACTATTACGGTAAGTTTTAGGATGACATAAGGAAGGATCAGACAGATATTTGTCATGTCTAGACAAAAAACTGACCGTAACAACAAGAGGAAAATAGTCAAGTACAAAACTACACACTCTGTACAGATGTATTTTTTTGTAACATTGTAGTACATGACCAGAAATGATATGCTGTAGGGTTTGTTCTCTTGTTTGCTCAATCAGATTTTCTTGTCCATGTCTAGAAGAATGTGTTCTATTTTAAATAGCTTTACAAAAAAAAAGCTTTGACAAAAAAGAGGTAGTAGATGCAGGTACTCACTTGGGAGTTCCATATTCCTTACAATCTCATTTCAGGCTTGTGTATTACCTGGGCAGTGAGCAGCTGTTCCTTCCTCCTCATCGCTTTCTCCTATGTCAAGATCCTGACTGCCTGTCTGAAGACGAACTGCGACAGCAACAGGCGCAGCAAGGCCATGCAGACCTGTGCCACACACCTGGTCGTCTACCTGACCTATGAGGTCACTGGCCTCATCCTCATCCTCAGTGTCCGTTTCCCTAACGTCCCTATGAACGTGAAGAGGTTCTGCACCATACTGGGTTTCATAGTGCCCCCGACCATCAACCCTATCATATACGGCTTGGTCACCAAAGAATTACGCACAAGCATCGCTGGACTGTTAAAAAAAACGATCTCGCCCAAACAGTGATGTACAGAATACAGATTACAGAATGTGTATGCTAAGAATATCTGTCTTTCATCTCCATGTTGATCAGAAAATGTTACATGATTCTGTCCCTTTATGAATTTGTGTAGCTGATGACTGAATCTATACTACATGCCTAAACTTATTATCTACTGAACTCTACTCTATGCACTTTGAGATTGTATTATGTATTTATTATTCATTATACCCCCAGTTGAAAAAAACTTCAATAAAAATGTAAAAAAGAACATTTGTTGACAAACGATGTTGATCGTTAACACATTTTGAAGTTATATACAGTACAGCACACAGGGCCAAGTCTTTATTTAGTCTATATTTTATAAAAGTGCATTCCAGAAGTTTAGCTGCCAATTATTCACCAGGAATTCTACCTCGATGTGATGACGGAAACAGGAAGGACCAGAAGTTAGGGAGGAGTACAGATAAAAGAAATGAAGAGAAAGAAGTGAATCGAACAGCAGGGCCTATGTCTCAAAATGTACATTCATGACGCAAACATGAGATCCTCTGGGATTCAGAGTCACGACAGCTGCATCCATACAGTTAGGCCTACATAACCCATCACCATAACCGCATAGTAGAAAAGCATATGACCCTTAGTAGACCTAAAGCTGCAATGGATGTTGGGATATTACCGAAACTGTGTGTGTGTGTGTGTGTGTGTGTGTGTGTATGTGTGCACGTGTGTGTGTGTGTGTGTGTGTGTGTGTAACTCTGCTGTTTCATCACAGATGTTTGTTTGTTTGTTTGTTTGTTTGTTGTTCTCTTGTTTGCTCAATCAGATTTTCTTGTCCATGTCTAGAAGAATGTGTTCTATTTTAAATAGCTTTACAAAAAAAAAAGCTTTGACAAAAAAAAGGTAGTAGATGCAGGTACTCACTTGGGAGTTCCATATTCCTTACAATCTCATGAACAGACTTCCATCTATAGGCAGGCTTGGCTTCTTTTCTTTCTTTTTTGATTTTTGATTTTTTTACTTTTCTATGTTTTGATGACATCACATCATAAACATGTAAAAGTGGTGATAGTAGTTGGAATATAATTGGTTGAAATTAATTGGTTGAAATGTGTTCGTCAGGTGTTCAAGTAATATTTTCTGAATGAATGGTACTCTATTGCAATGCTGACTCAACAAAATATGTTGGTGAGTGTGATGCTGCCAATGGAGGAGACAAACAGGACAACCGTGAAGGTGAGGCCATACATGTTGTTGATGTACACGCTCTCGCAGGAGAGCTTGAGCAATGAGGCATTGTCATTGTCACTTCACATTTTGATGTTGAGGTGAAGAAAGAGTGACTTCTTAGAACTGGATTCATGAGGCTGTCAATAGTTGAGAAAAGCATTCTGGGATTATTATGATTTTTAGAAATCAGCTTTGAGAAATGAGCTTCTCTTGCATTTGTAATGGCTTGATTGAAGATAGTGAGGTGTTCTTTAAAAATGTTGTGATGGACTTGCAGCTTAGTTTTTCTTAATTGACGCTCAGCTTTTCTACATTTTTCTTTAAGTTAATAATATCCCCAGTTCTCCATGGTGGTTTCTGCTTAGATTTAGACATTACATCTTCCCCCTACCCATGTAGGTGGGCATGTCCACAGGGTGTCATATGATGGGTGTAGGGATTCAGGGAATTAGACAGGGGAGGACGGGCGTGGAAGAAAACTGTAGTATAAAGAACAGTGACCTCTCCCCGAGCCAGGACTTCATCACTGGCACAGACAGGTAGAGAGCACCACAACACCTCACCACACCTGCAAGGCTTTGGGCAAACTGAACTGATATGGCTTGTTATGAATAGAAATGTTTAAATTGTTAAGATAGAATGGAATTGTGTGCCAAAATGTTTTTGACAGTGGCTTACTTTGTCAATTGTTGATAAAAGCAATGTAAAACTACATTGCCAACTGTTAAAGGGCAGGATTAGTTTGAGTATAATACTATATACTAACACTACTTTGTGTAGAATACTATTATTCTCAGACATGATGAACTATTGAACATTTATACTGAAGCAAACTCTCAAAGTTAAAAGTTGTGACGAGTCAGTGAACAGTAATCTGTCTACCTCTCTGGATCATGTGTGTTGTGAGGAGGTTCCTCCTGTACTGTGTTTTTTACAAGGCTCTTATGTTGAGGATGGAGAACATGTCCTATGTAGCTTTGAAGCAGCCAATCATCTTTGAGCTGGATGGTTTTGCGGTGCCGGAGGGCCAGGGTTACCTGCTGTTCTCCCTAGTCCTTGCAAGCTACATGCTGGTCCTTGTGGGGAACGGGATTGTGTTGAGTGTGATTACAGTGGACAAAAAGCTGCACAGACCCATGTATGTGATGGTGTGTAACCTGGCCGCCTGTGACCTACTTGGAGCCACAGCTGTGATGATTCGGCTGATGGGACAGTTCCTGACAGGAGATAAGAGAATCCCATATGTCAGCGCTATCGCCCAGGCCTTCTCTGTACACACCTATGGTGCAGCTGTGCATACATTACTGTGTGTCATGGCCTATGACAGGTATGAGACACTGTTCTAGTCCTGTACTGTATAGTGTAAACATTGTATAACTGTGTGGGAGAATAGATTACTCACTCAGCTAGGGCTCAATTTGTTAAAGTGCCACTTCACTTTCACCTCATATTTATTATCTCTAGCACCATACCAGTGTCTACGAATGTGAAAACTGTGATTTTCGACATTCTGTCGTCGATAAGATCTTTAGGGTCTTCTCTATGATGTCATTGTGGGTAATTTTTTAAATTGTATTTAGTTACAGAATGTCAAAAATCACAGTTTTCACATATGTAGAGACGGGTACAGTATGTTCCTGGAGATAATTAGTATGAGTTACAACAAAATGGTGAAGTGTCCCTTTAAATGTTTGCACCAGTGCAAACTTAACAATGGTTATTTTCAAGACAGAATAAACCATGGAAGTGACAATCATTTTAGAAGGACATAAATGAATGAGGGATCAAATAATGATTAACTGATTATGTTTTCAGTATTGATTTTGTTATTTGAACATACAGTGCTGCTTGAACGTATGTGAACCCCTTGTGCAATTATAGATTTCTTTATTTTTTATCATGAAATCTTTATTTAATCAAAACCAGTCTTTTTTTAACTGACATAACAGGTTTATATTTACCAATTCCATATGCTGGTTTAGAGGAAATCATGCGTGTATAAAGAAATTAGTGTAGGTGCAAAAATAAGTGAAGCCCATGCTGCATTGGTTAAATCCAGTAGGTAAGTAGAATCAGGTGGGTAAATAATTCGGTACCAAATGAACGAATCAAAGAAGAGATCTTTAGGAAAGACTTTGAGCGAGAATCTGATAAATACAGATAAGAAACCTGGTCAATTTTTGTTACCCATACAGGTGAATGCAAAACACACCATGCCGAGAGGAAAGGAGATCTCAGAGGACATCAGAAAGAGGATAGTGGGAGCACATCAGTCTGGGGAAGGCTCTAAAGTCATCTCAACTAAATTTGAGCTCCATCAGTCCACTGTGAGGCAAATAATTTACAAATGCAGAGCATTTAACATGACAGCAGCTCGGCCTAGAAGTGGACGCCCTTCCAAAATATCCCCAAGAGCCACAGGAAAAATAATAAATCAGGTAAAAGCCAACCCAAACAGAACATCTAGAGAGTTGCAGACCTCCCTTCCTGCAAATGTGCATGCTTCAACAATGAGAAGAATACTGAATTGAAATGGCATTCATGGGAGGTTTGCTAGGAAGAAGCCTCTGCTGTCAAAAAAGAACCAAACTGCCTGTTTTAACTTTGCCAGAGACCACCTGGACAAGCCTGAAGGTTTCTGTAAGTCCGTTCTCTGGACAGATGAGTCCAAAATTGACCTTTTTGGTCACAATCAAAACCACTGTGTTTGGCGAAAACCCAACACTGCCTACCACCAAAAGAACCTGGTGTGGTCCTCTGTGGCTCAGTTGGTAGAGCGTGGCGCTAACAACGCTTAGGTTGTGGGTTTGATTCCCGCTGGGACCATATATACTGAAATATATACACTCACTGCAATGTAAGTTGCTTTAAATAAAAGCGTCAGCTAAATGGCATATATTATAACCTAATCCCAACATTCAAGCATGGTGGTGGGAATGTCAAGATCTGGGGCTGCTTTTTTTGTACGACTCCACATCATTAAGGGAGCCATGAATTCTGAGGTATACCAGGAGATTCTTGAACAGAACCTCAAGCCGTCAGTCAAGGAGCTAAAGCTGGGCTGAAAATGGGTCTTCCAACAAGACAACGACCCAAAGCATTCAAGCAAACCTACCAAAGAATGCTCAGGTGAAAAACTATTGTGTTGAGATGCCAGAGACTGATTAGTAGCTATACGAGACGTTTCCTTCACATTATCGCTGCTAATGGAGGTACCACAAGCTATTGACCGAAGAGGTTCACATATTTTTGCACACATGAAATCTGAGTTTTTGTTAAATAAACCACTTTTGTTAAATAAACAATGAATATATATCATATTTTGTTGTTTGTGTCCTTTCTTTGGAATGTCTTTATTGCGAATTGGGGTTTAGATAAAGATTTTATAAGTTAATTTTAATATTTTATACAAAAATAATGACCATCCCTGTAGGGTTCACAAACTTTCAAGCAGCAATGTAACTACAGTATGTAACCTATATGAGACAATAAATGTTGTCCTTATGTATTCTATTTCTGTTTCACTCTAAACAACAGGTATGTGGCTGTTTGTGAGCCGCTTCGGTACCAAGCCATCATGACCCCGGCTCGGCTGGTGTTTTCCTGTGCTCTGGCCTGGGCTATAGCCATCCTCCTCATCGGGGTGCTTTTTGCCCTGAATGTGGGCACCCCATTGTGTGGCACCCACATCAGAAACGTCTACTGCAGCAACCGCTCCATTCTGGTCTTGGCCTGCCAGCCCACCCCTATCAACGACTATTACGGTAAGTTTTAGGATGACATAAGGAAGGATCAGACAGATATTTGTAATGTCTAGACAAAAAACTGACCGTAACAACAAGAGGAAAATAGTCAAGTACAAAACTACACACTCTGTACAGATGTATTTTTTTGTAACATTGTAGTACATGACCAGAAATGATATGCTGTAGGGTTTGTTCTCTTGTTTGCTAAATCAGATTTTCTTGTCCATGTCTAGAAGAATGTGTTCTATTTTAAATAGCTTTACAAAAAAAAAGCTTTGACAAAAAAGAGGTAGTAGATGCAGGTACTCACTTGGGAGTTCCATATTCCTTACAATCTCATTTCAGGCTTGTGTATTACCTGGGCAGTGAGCAGCTGTTCCTTCCTCCTCATCGCTTTCTCCTATGTCAAGATCCTGACTGCCTGTCTGAAGACGAACTGCGACAGCAACAGGCGCAGCAAGGCCATGCAGACCTGTGCCACACACCTGGTCGTCTACCTGACCTATGAGGTCACTGGCCTCATCCTCATCCTCAGTGTCCGTTTCCCTAACGTCCCTATGAACGTGAAGAGGTTCTGCACCATACTGGGGTTCATAGTGCCCCCGACCATCAACCCTATCATATACGGCTTGGTCACCAAAGAATTACGCACAAGCATCGCTGGACTGTTAAAAAAAACGATCTCGCCCAAACAGTGATGTACAGAATACAGATTACAGAATGTGTATGCTAAGAATATCTGTCTTTCATCTCCATGTTGATCAGAAAATGTTACATGATTCTGTCCCTTTATGAATTTGTGTAGCTGATGACTGAATCTATACTACATGCCTAAACTTATTATCTACTGAACTCTACTCTATGCACTTTGAGATTGTATTATGTATTTATTATTCATTATACCCCCAGTTGAAAAAAACTTCAATAAAAATGTAAAAAAGAACATTTGTTGACAAACGATGTTGATCGTTAACACATTTTGAAGTTATATACAGTACAGCACACAGGGCCAAGTCTTTATTTAGTCTATATTTTATAAAAGTGCATTCCAGAAGTTTAGCTGCCAATTATTCACCAGGAATTCTACCTCGATGTGATGACGGAAACAGGAAGGACCAGAAGTTAGGGAGGAGTACAGATAAAAGAAATGAAGAGAAAGAAGTGAATCGAACAGCAGGGCCTATGTCTCAAAATGTACATTCATGACGCAAACATGAGATCCTCTGGGATTCAGAGTCACGACAGCTGCATCCATACAGTTAGGCCTACATAACCCATCACCATAACCGCATAGTAGAAAAGCATATGACCCTTAGTAGACCTAAAGCTGCAATGGATGTTGGGATATTACCGAAACTGTGTGTGTGTGTGTGTGTGTGTATGTGTGCACGTGTGTGTGTGTGTGTGTGTGTGTGTGTAACTCTGCTGTTTCATCACAGATGTTTGTTTGTTTGTTTGTTTGTTTGTTTGTTGTTCTCTTGTTTGCTCAATCAGATTTTCTTGTCCATGTCTAGAAGAATGTGTTCTATTTTAAATAGCTTTACAAAAAAAAGCTTTGACAAAAAAAAGGTAGTAGATGCAGGTACTCACTTGGGAGTTCCATATTCCTTACAATCTCATGAACAGACTTCCATCTATAGGCAGGCTTGGCTTCTTTTCTTTCTTTTTTGATTTTTTTTTTTTTTTTACTTTTCTATGTTTTGATGACATCACATCATAAACATGTAAAAGTGGTGATAGTAGTTGGAATATAATTGGTTGAAATTAATTGGTTGAAATGTGTTCGTCAGGTGTTCAAGTAATATTTTCTGAATGAATGGTACTCTATTGCAATGCTGACTCAACAAAATATGTTGGTGAGTGTGATGCTGCCAATGGAGGAGACAAACAGGACAACCGTGAAGGTGAGACCATACATGTTGTTGATGTACACGCTCTCGCAGGAGAGCTTGAGCAATGAGGCATTGTCACAAAAAAGGTTGGTGATCAGAGTCCTACAGCGGTTCAGTCGCAGGGTCTGCCTGTCCCGTCTGCGTCCAGAATGAAAACCCCCAGTCACGCCGTCAGGGTTTACTTCTTCCCATTCCCATTCCTAACTGTCCTTGGTCTCACATTTCTTTGAATTTCATCACCGGTCTCCCACCCTCACAAAGTAACACCATCATATTAGTTATAGTTTACCATTTTAAAAAAAAATAACCTGTATATTTGTGCCTCTCCGCAAACTCCCTACAGCCCAAGCAATCGCATGGTCCAGCATGTTTTTCGAGTGTTTGGTTTCCCACTGGACATCGTCTCTGACCAGGCTCCGCAGTTCAGGGCCCAGTCGAACAGCCAGACGGAGAGGGTCAACCAGGACCTGGAGACAACCCTGAGGTGTATGGTATCCTCCAACCCTGTGGCCTGGAGCAGCCACCTACTGTAGGTTGAACATGCGCACAACACCCTAATCTGTTTCTCCACGGGCATGTCTCCCTTCCAGTGTCTCCTTGGTTATCAGCCCCCACTGTTCCCGGAGCAGGAGCCCAAGGTGGCAGCCGCTGTTACGACTCAGTTGTGTCTAGGTTAAAAAGAAGTACGTAACAGATTTGACTAACTAAAGGCAGGAATCTTGAGCGCGTTGGTGTGAAATAAAGGAGACCAGACCAGGATGGAGTGAACTGAAATAGTGGTATATTGTAAATAGTGGGGGGGGGGGTATGGGCAGTGTACACACAACACAACAGACACACACAACACGAGCAGCCCACAGGCCAAGGGGACACGGATGTTGCCAAAGAAAAGAAAGTAACAAAAATCTAGGAGGGTTAGGAGAGGCTACTAACTGATCCTAACTAAACATCCAAACTCAAAATACCTCTCTGACTAACTAACTACTCAGACCAAGGACATCAAAATGTACATGGTTGGCAACCACCCCTTTCCTAGTGTATCTATACAATAGTTCCACCTACGTGTGAGAATATAGAGGCCTCTGTCTTACCTGCCCCAGGGCCTGGACCATACAAACAACTACCACACACACAATCAAGGTAGGGGGAAACAAGTGTCAGTGGGGATACATACATCAAAGTGTACAACAAAGCATGAGCTCAGGAAGAGAGCGACTGGCATGCAACACACAGCTTAAATACTAAATGAAGGGAGTTGATTGGGGTTGGACTGGGATGGCAGGTGATTAGGAGGATTGGCAGCAGGTGCAGCAAATGGGAGTGGTGATGTCGCCCTATAAAGAAAGAGGGAAAACAGAACAGACAAACCTACGTGGAACGTAACAGCCGCGCAGAGGATCGTTGCATGGAGAGCTAGGTTGGCCCTGCTGAAGGTCTCCCGGTGTCAACAGATCCAGGCCAACAGGTTGCGCAGGCCCGCACCATTGCTCCATCCCAGGCAGAGGGTTTAGCGATCCACCCTAGTCCACCCACCACTAGAGGACCTGAGTGATCTTGAGGGAGCATATATTAAAAGCATGTCTAACAAGTATTCAGGCGCTAGTCCATTGAGTGATTTAAACACCAATAAAAGGATCTTATAATCTATCCTAGAACTGACAGGCAACTAACGAAGGGACTTTAGCACAGGTGAGATGTGTGCTCTCCTTCTGGTCTTGGTTAGTACACGTGCTGCTGCATTCTGAATGATCTGTAGCTTATTTATAGCTTTCTTAGGTAGTGAGAGCTCATGAGTGCTCATGATAAAAGCATGCATAAGTCTCTTAGTATCTGCCTGGGAGAGAAGCAGTTTCACTTTAGCACTATTTCTAAAAGGCGGTTTTAGTGAGATTACTGATTCCTGAGATTACTGAGATTCAAAATTGAAATCAGGGTCTAGAAGCACTCAGAGATTTTTTGGTAAGGGTTTGGCGTTTTGTACCAGGGATTTTAAGTTAACACACAGTATCTCTCTCTGGACCTTTGCTCCGATAATTAAAACCTCTGTCTTATGTTTGTTCAATTGCAAGAAATGATGTGACATCCACAAGTTGATATGATCAATGCATTGAACCAGTTTATCAATAGGGCTGATGTCATTGGATGATAGAGATGTACAATTGTATATCATCGGCATAGCTCTAAACATTAATCCAGTGTTCTCTGATGATATTTCCCAGTATCAGCATATAGAGACTGAACAACACAGGTCGCAGAATGGAGCCTTGAGGAACCCCACGTTATGCTAGTGTTAGCCGAGGAGTGGTCACCATTGGAGACAAAATAGTCTCTGCCAGACAGATAAGTCCTAAACCAATCTAAAACTGAGCCAGAGAGGCCAGCACACTTCTGTAGTCTGTTAATAAGGATGTCATGATCGACCGTACCAAAAGCAGCGCTTAAGTCTAAAAGTACTAATATTGAGAGTTTCTAGTCATCCATGTTCATTCTCAGGTCATTTACAACTTTAACTAGCGCTGTCTCAGTGCTGTGTTGAGGCTGAGGGAAAGTGTCCAAAGACAGGGGCTCACGCACATTCAATATAACATGGTTTAGATCCAACCTGATTTTTGTTATCTTGTCTTTGAAAAATCCTGCAAACTCTTCACATTTTGATGTTGAGGTGAAGAAAGAGTTGAGAAAAGCATTCTGGGCTTATTAAAATTTTTAGAAATCAGCTTTGAGAAATGAGCTTGTCTTGCATTTCTAATGGCTTGACTGAAGATGTGTTCTTTAAAAATGTCACAATGGACTTCCAGCTTAGTTTTTCTTAATTGACGGTCAGCTTTTCTAAATGTTTTCTTTAAGTGAATAATATCCCCAGTTCTCCATGGTGGTTTCTCTTTAGATTTCGACATGAAATCTTTCCTGGGCGGGCATGCCCACAGTGTGTCGTGTGATGGGTGTTGAGGGATTGAGGGAATTAGACAGGGGAGGACGGGCGTGGAAGAAACCAGTAGTATAAAGAACAGTCACCTCTCCCCTAGCCAGGACTTCATCACTGCTCAGACAGGTAGAGGGCACCACACCTGCACACCTCACCACACCTGCAAGGCTTTGTGCAAACTGAACTAAGATGGCTTGTTATGAATAGAAATGTTTAAATTAAGATAGGAATGGAATTGTGTGACAAAATGTTTATGACAGTGGCTTACTTTGTCAATTGTTGATAAAGGCAATGAAAAACTACATTGCCCAATGTTAAAGGGCAGGATTAGTTTGACTATAATACTATATACTAATACTAGTGTGACATGATCAACTATTGAACATTTATACCGAAGCAAACTCTCAAAGTTAAAAGTTGTGACGAGTCAGTGAACAGTAATCTGTCTACCTCTCTGGATCATGTGTGTTGTGTGGAGGTTCCTCCTGTACTGTGTTTTTTACAAGGCTCTTATGTTGAGAATGGAGAACGTGTCCTATGCAGCCCTGAAGCAGCCAATCATCTTTGAGCTGGATGGTTTTGCGGTGCCGGAGGGCCAGGGTTATCTGCTGTTCTCCCTGGTCCTGGCCAACTACATGCTGGTCCTTGTGGGGAACGGGATTGTGTTGAGTGTGATTACAGTGGACAAGAAGTTGCACAGGCCCATGTATGTGATGGTGTGTAACCTGGCCACCTGTGACCTACTTGGAGGCACAGCTGTGATGACTCAGCTGATGAGACAGTTCCTGACAGGAGATAAGAGAATCCCATATGTCAGCGCCATCGCCCAGGCCTTCTCTATACACACCTATGGTACAGCTGCCCAGACAATACTGTGTGCCATGGCCTATGACAGGTATGAGACACTGTTCTACTCCTGTACTGTATATAGTGTAAACATTGTACAACTGTGTGGGAGAATAGATTACTCATTCAGCTAGGGCTCAATTTGTTAAAGTGCCACTTCACTTTCACCTCATATTTATTATCTCTAGCACCATACCAGTGTCTACGTATGTGAAAACTGTAATTTTCTACATTCTGTAGTCAATAAGATCGGGGGTAATTTCCTTTCTATGATATCATTGGGGGTAAAAAAAATATATTTTATTTTGTGATTTTCTAAATCTACAACCAGAAACACACTCCCCCTGGCTGGAATCTCGTTGTCACTGAAAGCACTGAAAGCATTTATTTTTTTACCCCCAATTACATCACATTTCCTCAGTACCTTTTCTCCATCTTATTGACTGTCAAATGTCAAAAATCACAGTTTTCACATATGTAGAGACGGGTACAGTTTGTTCCTGGAGATAATTAGTATGAGTTACAACAAAATGGTGAAGTGTCCCTTTAAATGTTTGCACCAGTGCAAACTTAATAATGGTTATTTTCAAGAAAGAGTAAACCATGAAAGTGACAATAATTTTGGAAGGACATGAATGATTGAGTGATCAAATAATGATTAACTGATTATGTTTCAGTATTGATTTAGTTATTTGAACATACAGTGCTGCTTGAAAGTATGTGAACCCCTTGTGCAATTATAGATGTTTTTTATTTTTGACCATGAAATCTTTATTTAATCAAAACCAGTCTTTTTTTAACTGACATAACAGGTTTATATTTACCAATTCCATATCCTGGTTTAGAGGAAATCATGCGTGTATAAAGAAATTAGTGTAGGTGCAAAAATAAGTGAAGTCCATGTTGCATTGGTTAAATCAAGTAGGTAAGTAGAATCAGGTGGGTAAATAATTGGGTACCAAATGAACCAATCAAAGGAGAGATATTTAGAAAAGAGTTTGGGCAGGACTCTGATAAATAGAGATAAGAAACCTGGTCAGTTTTGTGTTACCCATACAGGTGAATGCAAAACACACCATGCCGAGAGGAAAGGAGATCTCAGAGGACATCAGGAAGAGTGTAGTGAGAGCACATCAGTCTGAGGTAGGTTATAAAGTAATCTCAACAAGATTTGAGCTCCATCAGTCCACTGTGAGGCAAATCATTTAAAATTGCAGAGCATTTAACATGCCAGCAGCTCGGCTTAGAAGTGGACGCCCTTCCAAAATATCCCCAAGATCCACAAGAAAGATAAGAAATCAGGTAAAAGCCAACCCAAACATAACATCTAGAGATTTGCAGACCTCCCTTGCTGCATCTCAGGCAACTGTGCATGCTTCAACAATAAGAAGAATACTGAATCGAAATGGCATTCATGGGAGGTTTGCTAGGAAGAAGCCTCTGCTGTCAAAAAAAACCCAAACTGCCCATCTTAATTTTGCCAGAGACCACCTGGACAAGCCTGAAGGTTTCTGGAAGTCCGTTCTCTGGACAGATGAGTCCAAAATTGACCTTTTTGGTCACAATCAAAACCACTGTGTTTGGCGAAAACCTAACACTGCCTACCACCAAATGAACCTGGTGTGGTCCTCTGTGGCTCAGTTGGTAGAGTATGGCGCTAACAACGCTTAGGTCGTGAGTTTGATTCCCGCTGGGACCATATATACTGAAATATATGCACTCACTACAATGTAAGTCGCTTTGAATAAAAGCGTCAGCTAAATGGCATATATTATAACCTAATCCTAATATCCCAACAGTCAAGTATGGTGGTGGGAATGTCAAGATCTGCGGCTGCTTTTTTTGGACGACTCCACATCATTAAGGGAACCATGAATTCTGAGGTATATCAGGAGATTCTTGAACAGAACCTCAAGCCGTCAGTCAAGTAGCTAAAGCTGGGCTGAAAATGGGTCTTCCAACAAAACAACGACCCAGAGCATTCAAGCAAATCTACCAAAGAATGCTCATGTGAAAGAAGATGCTGGACCTGAAGCGGCCAGTTCATGCCAGACACCCCTCAAACCTCACTCATTTGGATGAGTTCTGTAAGGTGTGGGCAAAAATCCCTCAAAACAGATGTCAGAGACTGATTAGTGGCTATACGAGACGTTTACTCCAAGTTATCGCTGCTAATGGAGGTACCACAAGCTATTGACTGAAGAGGTTCATATATTTTTGAACACATAAAATGAGTTTTTGTTAAATAAACCACTTTTGTTAAATAAACAATGAAAATATATTTTCTTTTTGTTTGTGTCCTTCATTTGGAATGTGGGGTTTAGATAAAGATTTTAACTTCATTTTAATATTTTATACAAAAATAATGACCATCCCTGTAGGGTTCACAAACTTTCAAGCAGCACTGTAGCTATACAGTATGTAACCTATGTGAGACAATAAATGTTGTCCTTATGTATTCTATTTCTGTTTCGCTCTAAACTACAGGTATGTGGCTGTTTGTGAGCCGCTTCGGTACCAAGCCATCATGACACCGGCTCGGCTGGTGTTTTCCTGTGCTCTGGCCTGGGCTATAGCCATCCTCCTCATCGGGGTGCTTTTTGCCCTGAATCTGGGCACCCCCTTGTGTGGCACCCACATCAGAGACGTCATCTGCAGCAACCGCTCCATCCTGATCCTGGCCTGTCGGCCCACCCCTATCAACGACTATTACGGTAAGTTTGAGGATGACATAAGGAAGGATCAGACAGATATTCATGTCTACACAAAAAACATAGAGTAACAACAAGAGGAAAATAGTCAAGTACAAAACTGCACACTCTGTACAGATGTATTTTTTGTAACATGGCAGTACATGACCAGAAATGATATGCTGTAGCATTTGCTCTCTTGTTTGCTCAATCAGATTTTCTTGTCCATGTCTATAAGAATGTGTTTTATCTTAAAAAGCTTTATTGCATTTACTACCTTTAAAAAAAAGGTAGTAGATGCATATTTGGGAGTTCCATATTCCTTACAATCTCATTCCAGGTTTGTGTATTACCTGGACAGTGAGCACCTGTTCCTTCCTCCTCATCGCTTTCGCTTATGTCAAGATCCTGACTGCCTGCCTGAACAGGAACTGCAACAGCAACAGCCGCAGCAAGGCCGTGCAGACCTGTGCCACACACCTGGTCATCTACCTGACCTATGAGGTCACTATCCTCATCCTCGTCCTCAGTGTCCGTTTCCCTAATGTCTCTATGAACATGAAGAGGTTCTGCACCATACTGGTGTTCATAGTGCCCCCGACCATCAACCCTATAATATACGGCTTGGTCACCAAAGAATTACGTACAAGCATCGCTGGACTGTTTAAAAAACCGATCTCGCCCAAATACTGATGTACAGAATACAGATTACAGAATGTGTATGTTAAGAATGTCTGTTTGTTTCCCACAAGCAGATCATGCCTTTTTGTCACATCCTGTCTGATTGAAGCTTGCTCCTTTCATCTCCATGTTGATCAGAAAATGTTTGATGATTCTGTCCCTTTATGAATTTGTGTAGCTGATGACTGAATCTATACTACATGCCTAAACTTGTTATCTACTGAACTCAACTCAGTGCACTTTGAACACATGAAAAGTTCAATCTCAATGAAAATACAATTTATGATTCATTATACCCCTGGTTGAAAATAACTTAAATAAAAATTTTCAAGAAAATCTTTCAGGGAACGTTTGTTGACAAAATGTTCATCGTTAACACATTTGGAAGTTATATACAGTACAGCACGAAGGGCCAAGTCTTTATTTAGTCTATATTTTATAAAAGTGAATTCCAGAAGTTTAGTTGCCAATTATTCACCAGGAATTCTACCTCGATGTGATGACGGAAACAGGAAGGACCAGAAATTAGGGAGAAGTACAGATAAAAGAAATGAAGAGAAAGAAGTGAATCGAACAGCAGGGCCTATGTCTCAAAATGCACATTCATGACGCAAACATGAGATCCTCTGACAGCTGCATCCATACAGTTAGGCCTACATAACCCATCACCATAACCGCATAGTAGGAAAGCATATGACCCTTAGTAGACCTAAAGCTGCAATGGATGTTGGGATATTATCGAAACTCTGTGTGTGTGCTTGTGCGCATGTGAGTAACTCTGTTGTTTCATCACAGATGTTTGTTTGCCACTGTTGCTAACTAGGGGGGCCGTAGTAGTCTAATGAGTACCCTAGTCAGTCTGCCACTAATCATGCCCTGATAGCTCCGTTAGGGTTAATTAGCCCTCTGTAGGGACAAGGCCTACTCCTTCTCCATGCTGTCACTGGTGAATCAGAACTGTGCAGAATGTCCAGTTAATTAGACAAACAAACTAAAGTTTATTGCAGGAGATCAGACCCAACTGATCTGTGAGACTATGACTTTAAATGTTCAGTTTACCCATATTCCAGAAATTCCCAAGCTATTTCATCCAGACTGGCTCAGGGTCAGAGGGAGGGGAGACCACCACTGCACCCCGGTAAGATGACCCTTCCATGCATCCTGGCCTGATTGATAGGCGATGGCTGAAGAAGCCATCCATCCATCATTGAATACCACTGCCAGGATGCAGCAGTGGTCTCCCCTCCCTCTGTCCCTGAGCCTGTGTGGGTGCCTTCAACTCCTACAATAACCGTACATATTGTATTATAATTATTATTAGTAGTAGTAGTAGTAGTAGAAATATTGCATAACTTATTATATTGTGATTTGGTAGGCACAAATCTACGCAACTATGCTTTAGAATGACATGAGGACACAAGTGAAGTGTTAACACAACAACCTTATATGGTTTTCAGGTTTTGCAATTTTTGGGGGGCTTTTCTTTAGATCTTCCCCTCCAACCCAAATTCTTATAGAAATACACTGTTAGTTGAAACACAGTAGGTCTACATTTTCGCTAGTATGACAACAAGCACAATTCGGAATCTGTTATAAAGGAGGGATGTGTTCAAACTATCTGCGACCAAACGAAGCCAAAGCTGTCTTTAACTATGCAAGAAAGACGGCTAGGAAATTCTGACACTTGATAACACAGCAGAGTTGGGTTGACTTGAAACCTCAACATGCAACAAACTTACGTCCATCTCGATTTAGCAGCATTCATTTTCCCCGTGAAGAGGACTTTGTTCTTGGCCTGCCATTTTATTTGGGCCTCGATGTCCCAATCAGTCCCTGGATCAACAAATGTACTGTAACGCATACCTTCGCCTGTAGCTTGGTTGGGTAGCAAACAATCTAGCTAGTTACATCCTCAACATTAAGTCATGAATCTGGTCGTTAACTATACCATTAGCTATAACTATAGCTCGTTAAAATCTTTTGCTAGATATAGGCTAGCTGGCTAGCTAAAAAGATGACAAAACTAGTGTGATGTGACATTACAACTAGCACTTCTAAATCATATTCAAATTGTGTATACAATTATTCTGAAAAATACTTAAAATAGATCATTAAGCTCACTTATACACAAATCCTGCCGCCATTAACATCATCAGGTCCGTTGGTGAATCCTCTTCCTCCTTTGTGCAAATCGTGATGTCCACTGGGAAGGGAAAGTATGCTGACCACCGTGCTTCGTTATTCAGACCTCCCAAGTACACCAGTAGAATTTCCAGAATTAAATATGAACTTGACGTTTAACGGACGTGAATTTGGAACGGCACTTGATCACATGACCAAACATATCTGTACTTGGTATACGCTATAGATAGAGTGCAACAACGCATTTTGGAACACAGCTGTTGTCTTATTGTGTTATTGGAGTTAATTTAACTGAGGTTCGAGGGGACGGAGACCACCCCTCAACTAACCTAAGCTCCACCCGTAGTCAATTAACTACAATGCATTTATACTCACTTGATCTACCTGTCACCTGCGTATTTTTCTAAATCACTCTGACTGTACAACGTAGCACTCGTTGCGCTATTTTGCTTGTTTTCCTCTTGTTTGTTTTAGAACAATTACTTTGTGTATTTATGTGCCAATAAGCTGACTTTTGTCTGATGCAACTTGCAGTACAGCGACTACGTACGTTTTTTCATGCAGCCCCGGTAGGGGTCCCGCTCTCAGCCTTAGCATGCTGGCACCCCGCATAGCATATCCTGAGCCACGCAGGTCCTTACTGCTCGACTTGCTGTTTCCATGGCCAGTTTGTGTGCTAACCTCAGGTTGCCCCCTGATGTTTCCTTTGCTGGCTCTGTATCACCTCCAGCTACTGTCCATCTGCCTCCCAGCCCTAGCCAGGCCCTGTGCAGTCTCCCCCTGTGCTTACTGCCTTTGTTTTGTCCCCCCCTGTTTGTCTGACGTCCTTGTGCCCACAGGCTACACGATCCTTTACCCTTGCACTGACTTCCCCCTGTCCCTTCCTCTACCCTTCCTTCGGCTCTGGGGCCCCCTACTGCGGCCCCACCCACGATATTCAGAGGGCCCCTAATCTACCTCTCCTCTGCTCTCCCCTATCCCAGTGTTGACTTACTCTTCCCCTATCCCAGTGTTGACTTACTCTTCCCCTATCCCTGTGTTGTCTTCTCCCCCTTCCCCTCTCTCTCTTCAGGTAGCACTATCTCCCTCCATCGTTTTATAGACAATAAGTAAGAATTGGTTCCTTAACTTCCTCATGATGTAACTATGAGGCATCAACAACGGGGTCATAGTAATTATCAAATGGTTCCGCACAGAATTCTTATGACAAACAATGAATGTTGTTTGTCTTACTGTGCCCCAAAAATGTTTTTGATATATGTTGTCACTTTACATGGTATATGGAGTTGAGGGGTTTGTGTTATTACAGAAATTAACAATGATTACAGTGCATTTGCCCCTGATTTCCTTCAGGGGAATATTGTAAGTAGGAGAATAAACAAATAGTAACACTATGAGCCATCTAATTCTGATGATTACATATGACAGTCCAGCTGAAACACGACAGGGTGCTTCAGGGCTACCTACCATTACATAGGACACATTCTCTGAAGCAAGCCCATTAATAGTAGTATAATGGATTAGTGCAATTTGTGAAAAAAAAGAGCCCCTTTTAACCCTTTATGCCAGAAATGCATATAAAGTGAACTATGCAGGCTTGGCTTCTTTTTTTTTTCTTTTTTTTTTTTTTTACTTTTCTATGTTTTGATGACATCACATCATAAACATGTAAAAGTGGTGATAGTAGTTGGAATATAATTGGTTGAAATTAATTGGTTGAAATTGGTTGAAATGTGTTCGTCAGGTGTTCAAGTAACATTTTCTGAATGAATGGTACTCTATTGCAATGCTGACTCAACAAAATATGTTGGTGAGTGTGATGCTGCCAATGGAGGAGACAAACAGGACAACCGTGAAGGTGAGGCCATACATGTTGTTGATGTACACGCTCTCACAGGAGAGCTTGAGCAATGAGGCATTGTCACAAAAAAGGTTGGTGATCAGAGTCCAACAGCGGTTCAGTCGCAGGGTCTGCCTGTCCCGTCTGCGTCCAGAATGAAAACCCCCAGTCACGCCGTCAGGGTTTACTTCATCCCATTCCCATTCCTAACTATCCTTGGTCTCACATTTCTTTGAATTTCATCACCGGTCTTCCACCCTCACAAGGTAACACCATCATATTAGTTATAGTTTACCATTTTTTAAAACAAAACCTGTAGATTTGTGCCTCTCCGCAAACTCCCTACAGCCCAAGCGATTGCATGGTCCAGCATGTTTTTCGAGTGTTTGGTCTCCCACTGGACATCGTCTCTGACCAGACTCCGCAGTTCAGGGCCCAGTCGAACAGCCAGACGGAGAGGGCTAACCAGGACCTGGAGACAACCCTGAGGTGTATGGTATCCTCCAACCCCCGTGGCCTGGAGCAGCCACCTACTGTAGATTGAGTATGCACACAACACCCTAATCTGTTTCTCCACGGGCATGTCTCCCTTCCAGTGTCTCCTTGGTTACCAGCCCCCACTGTTCCCGGAGCAGGAGCCCAAGGTGGCAGCCGAGCAGAGGTTCGTTGCATGGAGGAGAGCTAGGTTGGCCCTGCTGAAGGTCTCCCGGTGTCAACAGATCCAGGCCAACAGGTTGCGCAGGACCGCACCATCGCTCCATCCCAGGCAGAGGGTTTAGCGATCCACCCTAGTCCACCCACCACTAGATGTCCTAGTGGCAGAGGACCTGAGTGATCTTGATGGAGCATATATTAAAAGCATGTCTAACAAGTATTCAGGCGCTAGTCCATTGAGTGAATTAAACACCAATAAAAGGATCTTATAATCTATCCTAGAACTGACAGGCAAGCAATGAAGGGACTTTAGGACAGGTGAGATGTGTGCTCTCCTTCTGGTCTTGGTTAGTACACGTGCTGCTGCATTCTGAATGATCTGTAGCTTATTTATAGCTTTCTTTGGTAGACCAGAAAGGAGAGCATTGTAGTAATCAAGCCTGCTCATGATAAAAGCATGCATAAGTCTCTTAGTATCTGCCTGGGAGAGAAGCAGTTTCACTTTAGCAATATTTCTAAAAGACGGTTTTAGTGAGATTACTGATTCCTGAGATTACTGAGATTCAAAATTGAAATCAGGGTCTAGAAGCACTCAGAGATTTTTTGCTAAGGGTTTGGCGTTTTGTACCAGGGATTTTAAGTTAGCACACAGTATCTCTCTCTGGACCTTTGCTCCGATAATTAAAACCTCTGTCTTATGTTTGTTCAATTGCAAGAAATTATGTGACATCCACAAGTTGATATGATCAATGCATTGAACCAGTTTATCAATAGGGCTGATGTCATTGGGTGATAGAGATGTACAATTGTATATCATCGGCATAGCTCGGAAAATGAATCCTGTGTTTTCTGATGATATTTCCCAGTGGCAGCATATAGAGACTGAACAACAGAGGTCGCAGAATGGAGCCTTGAGGAACCCCACGTTATGCTAGTGTTAGCCGAGGAGTGGTCACCAATGGAGACAAAATAGTCTCTGCCAGACAGATAAGTCCTAAACCAATCTAAAACTGAGCCAGAGAGGCCAGCACACTTCTGTAGTCTGTTAATAAGGATGTCATGATCGACCGTACCAAAAGCAGCGCTTAAGTCTAAAAGTACTAATATTGAGAGTGTAACAAGTCCCTTGCTCACAGATAGGCGGACGCAGTGTGGTGGTAAGGGAATGTCCCGTTTATTATAAAAATTGTTATTATTTCTTGTGTTGGCTGTCCAGCCTCCTCCAAACACTCGGCGACTTTCCAGTCGCCGTCCTCCTCTCGAACGCCGAGGCACACACATCTTAAACCATCTAGTCAACGAGGCTTCATTTGCAACAGGTGTGCAACGGAGCCTCGCTGACGTAACCCTGGCCACGGTCCTGTAGTTCCCTCTACAGGCCGAACGCTGCATGTCCCCCCACAGAGAGTTTCTAGTCATCCATGTTCATTCTCAGGTCATTTACAACTTCAACTAGCGCTGTCTCAGTGCTGTGTTGAGGCTGAGGGAAAGTGTCCAAAGACAGGGGCTCACGCACATTCAATATAACATGGTTTAGATCCAACCTGATTTTTGTTATCTTGTCTTTGAAAAATCCTGCAAACTCTTCACATTTTGATGTTGAGGTGAAGAAAGAGTGACTTCTTAGAACTGGATTGATGAGGCTGTCAATAGTTGAGAAAAGCATTCTGGGATTATTAAGATTTTTAGAAATCAGCTTTGAGAAATGAGCTTGTCTTGCATTTCTAATGGCTTGACTGAAGATGTGTTCTTTAAAAATGTCATAGAACTTCCAGAACTTCATGGACTTCCAGCTTAGTTTTTCTTAATTGACGCTCAGCTTTTCTTTAAGTTAATAATATCCCCAGTTCTCCATGGTGGTTTCTCTTTAGATTTCGACATGACATCTTTCCTGGGCGGGCATGCCCACAGTGTGTCGTGTGATGGGTGTAGGGATTGAGGGAATTAGACAGGGGAGGACGGGCGTGGAAGAAACCAGTAGTATAAAGAACAGTCACCTCTCCCCTAGCCAGGACTTCATCACTGCTCAGACAGGTAGAGAGCACCACACCTGCACACCTCACCACACCTGCAAGGCTTTGTGCAAACTGAACTAAGATGGCTTGTTATGAATAGAAATGTTTAAATTAAGATAGGAATGGAATTGTGTGCCAAAATGTTTATGACAGTGGCTTACTTTGTCAATTGTTGATAAAGGCAATAAAAAACTACATTGCCCAATGTTAAAGGGCAGGATTAGTTTAGACTATAATACTATATACTAATACTAGTTTGTGTAGAATACTATTATTCTCAGACATGATCAACTATTGAACATTTATACTGAAGCAAACTCTCAAAGTTAAAAGTTGTGACGAGTCAGTGAACAGTAATCTGTCTACCTCTCTGGATCATGTGTGTTGTGTGGAGGTTCCTCCTGTACTGTGTTTTTTACAAGGCTCTTATGTTGAGAATGGAGAACGTGTCCTATTCAGCCCTGAAGCAGCCAATCATCTTTGAGCTGGATGGTTTTGCGGTGCCAGAGGGCCAGGGTTATCTGCTGTTCTCCCTGGTCCTGGCCAACTACATGCTGGTCCTTGTGGGGAACGGGATTGTGTTGAGTGTGATTACAGTGGACAAAAAGCTGCACAGGCCCATGTATGTGATGGTGTGTAACCTGGCCGCCTGTGACCTACTTGGAGGCACAGCTGTGATGACTCAGCTGATGAGACAGTTCCTGACAGGAGATAAGAGAATCCCATATGTCAGCGCCATCGCCCAGGCCTTCTCTATACACACCTATGGTACAGCTGCCCAGACAATATTGTGTGCCATGGCCTATGACAGGTATGAGACACTGTTCTACTCCTGTACTGTATATAGTGTAAACATTGTATAACTGTGTGGGAGAATAGATTACTCATTCAGCTAGGGCTCAATTTGTTAAAGTGCCACTTCACTTTCACCTCATATTTATTATCTCTAGCACCATACCAGTGTCTACGTATGTGAAAACTGTAATTTTCTACATTCTGTAGTCAATAAGATCGGGGGTAATTTCCTTTCTATGATATCATTGGGGGTAAAAAAAATATATATATATTTAGTGATTTTCTAAATCTACAACCAGAAACACACTCCCCCTGGCTGGAATCTCGTTGTCGTTTCTGATAATCACTGAATGCATTTATTTTTTTACCCCCAATTACATCACATTTCCTCAGTACCTTTTCTCCATCTTATTGACTGTCAAATGTCAAAAATCACAGTTTTCACATATGTAGAGACGGGTACAGTTTGTTCCTGGAGATAATTAGTATGAGTTACAACAAAATGGTGAAGTGTCCCTTTAAATGTTTGCACCAGTGCAAACTTAATAATGGTTATTTTCAAGAAAGAGTAAACCATGAAAGTGACAATAATTTTGGAAGGACATGAATGATTGAGTGATCAAATAATGATTAACTGATTATGTTTCAGTATTGATTTAGTTATTTGAACATACAGTGCTGCTTGAAAGTATGTGAACCCCTTGTGCAATTATAGATGTTTTTTATTTTTGACCATGAAATCTTTATTTAATCAAAACCAGTCTTTTTTTAACTGACATAACAGGTTTATATTTACCAATTCCATATCCTGGTTTAGAGGAAATCATGCGTGTATAAAGAAATTAGTGTAGGTGCAAAAATAAGTGAAGTCCATGTTGCATTGGTTAAATCAAGTAGGTAAGTAGAATCAGGTGGGTAAATAATTGGGTACCAAATGAACCAATCAAAGGAGAGATATTTAGAAAAGAGTTTGGGCAGGACTCTGATAAATAGAGATAAGAAACCTGGTCAGTTTTGTGTTACCCATACAGGTGAATGCAAAACACACCATGCCGAGAGGAAAGGAGATCTCAGAGGACATCAGGAAGAGTGTAGTGAGAGCACATCAGTCTGAGGTAGGTTATACCTGTGAGAGCTCCATCAGTCCACTGTGAGGCAAATCATTTAAAATTGCAGAGCATTTAACATGCCAGCAGCTCGGCCTAGAAGTGGACGCCCTTCCAAAATATCCCCAAGATCCACAAGAAAGATAAGAAATCAGGTAAAAGCCAACCCAAACATAACATCTAGAGATTTGCAGACCTCCCTTGCTGCATCTCAGGCAACTGTGCATGCTTCAACAATAAGAAGAATACTGAATCGAAATGGCATTCATGGGAGGTTTGCTAGGAAGAAGCCTCTGCTGTCAAAAAAGAACCAAATTGCCCATCTTAATTTTGCCAGAGACCACCTGGACAAGCCTGAAGGTTTCTGGAAGTCCGTTCTCTGGACAGATGAGTCCAAAATTGACCTTTTTGGTCACAATCAAAACCACTGTGTTTGGCGAAAACCCAACACTGCCTACCACCAAAAGAACCTGGTGTGGTCCTCTGTGGCTCAGTTGGTAGAGCGTGGCGCTAACAACGCTTAGGTTGTGAGTTTGATTCCCGCTGGGACCATATATACTGAAATATATGCACTCACTGCAATGTAAGTCACTTTGAATAAAAGCGTCAGCTAAATGGCATATATTATAACCTTATCCCAACAGTCAAGTATGGTGGTGGGAATGTCAAGATCTGGGGCTGCTTTTTTTGGACGACTCCACATCATTAAGGGAACCATGAATTCTGAGGTATATCAGGAGATTCTTGAACAGAATCTCAAGCCGTCAGTCAAGGAGCTAAAGCTGGGCTGAAAATGGGTCTTCCAACAAAACAACGACCCAGAGCATTCTAGCAAATCTACCAAAGAATGCTCATGTGAAAGAAGATTTGTGTTTTGGATTGGCAAAGTCAAACTTCTGACCAAAATCCAATCGAGATGCTGGACCTGAAGCGGCCAGTTCATGCCAGACACCCCTCAAACCTCACTCATTTGGATGAGTTCTGTAAGGTGTGGGGAAAAATCCCTCAAAACAGATGTCAGAGACTGATTAGTGGTTATACGAGGTGTTTACTCCAATTTATCGCTGCTAATGGAGGTACCACAAGCTATTGACTGAAGAGGTTCATATATTTTTCCACACATAAAATGAGTTTTTGTTAAATAAACCACTTTTGTTAAATAAACAATGAAAATATATAATTTGTTTGTGTCCTTTATTTGGAATGTGGGGTTTAGATAAAGATTTTAACTTCATTTTTAATATTTTATACAAAAATAATGACCATCCCTGTAGGGTTCACAAACTTTCAAGCAGCACCGTAGCTGTACAGAATGTAACCTATATGAGACAATAAATGTTGTCTGTATGTATTCTATTTCTGTTTCACTCTAAACTACAGGTATGTGGCTGTTTGTGAGCCGCTTCGGTACCAAGCCATCATGACACCGGCTCGGCTGGTGTTTTCCTGTGCTCTGGCCTGGGCTATAGCCATCCTCCTCATCGGGGTGCTTTTTGCCCTGAATCTGGGCACCCCCTTGTGTGGCACCCACATCAGAAACGTCATCTGCAGCAACCGCTCCATCCTGATCCTGGCCTGTCGGCCCACCCCTATCAATGACTATTACGGTAAGTTTTAGGATGACATAAGGAAGGATCAGACAGATATTCATGTCTACACAAAAAACATAGAGTAACAACAAGAGGAAAATAATCAAGTACAAAACTGCACACTTTGTACAGATGTATTTTTTGTAACATTGTAGTACATGACCAGAAATGATATGCTGTAGCATTTGCTCTCTTGTTTGCTCAATCAGATTTTCTTGTCCATGTCTATAAGAATGTGTTTTATCTTAAAAAGCTTTATTGACAAAAAAAAAAGGTAGTAGATGCAGGTACTCATTTGGGAGTTCCATATTCTTTACAATCTCATTCCAGGCTTGTGTATTACCTGGACAGTGAGCACCTGTTCCTTCCTCCTCATCGCTTTCGCCTATGTCAAGATCCTGACTGCCTGCCTGAACAGGAACTGCGACAGCAACAGCCGCAGCAAGGCCGTGCAGACCTGTGCCACACACCTGGTCGTCTACCTGACCTATGAGGTCACTATCCTCATCCTCGTCCTCAGTGTCCGTTTCCCTAACGTCTCTATGAACATGAAGAGGTTCTGCACCATACTGGGGTTCATAGTGCCCCCGACCATCAACCCTATAATATACGGCTTGGTCACCAAAGAATTACGTACAAGCATCGCTGGACTGTTTAAAAAACCGATCTCGCCCAAATACTGATGTACAGAATACAGAATTTGTATGCTAAGAATATCTGTTTGTTTCCCACAGGCAGATCATGCCTTTTTGTCACATCCTGTCTGACTGAAGCTTGCTCCTTTCATCTCCATGTTGATCAGAAAATGTTACATGATTCTGTCCCTTTATGAATTTGTGTAGCTGATGACTGAATCTATACTACATGCCTAAACTTGTTATCTATTGAACTCTACTCTCTGCACTTTGAGATTGCACTTTTCATGTGTTCAATGAAAATACAATTTATGATTCATTATACCCCTGGTTGAAAATAACTTCAATAAAAATGTTCAAAAAAATCTTTCAGGGAACGTTTGTTGACAAAATGTTGATCGTTAACACATTTTGTAGTTGTATACAGTACAGCACGAAGGGCCAAGTCTTTATTTAGTCTATATTTTCTATAAGTGCATTCCAGAAGTTTAGCTGCCAATTATTCACCAGGAATTCTACCTCGATGTGATGACGGAAACAGGAAGGACCAGAAATTAGGGAGGAGTACGGATAAAAGAAATGAAGAGAAAGAAGTGAATCGAACAGCAGGGCCTATGTCTCAAAATGCACATTCATGACGCAAACATGAGATCCTCTGACAGCTGCATCCATACAGTTAGGCCTACATAACCCATCACCATAACCGCATAGTAGGAAAGCATATGACCCTTAGTCGACCTAAAGCTGCAATGGATGTTGGGATATTATCGAAACTCTGTGTGTGTGCTTGTGCGCATGTGAGTAACCCTGTTTCATCACAGATGTTTGTTTGCCACTGTTGCTAACCTCTTTGGTAGGGGGGCCGTAGTAGTCTAATGAGTACCCTAGTCACTCTGCCACTAATCATGCCCTGATAGCCCCGTTAGGGTTAATTAGCCCTCTGTAGGGACAAGGCCTACTCCTTCTCCATGCTGTCACTGGTGAATCAGAACTGTGCAGAATGTCCAGTTAATTAGACAAACAAACTAAAGTTTATTGCAGGAGATCAGACCCAACTGATCTGTGAGACTATGACTTTAAATGTTCAGTTTACCCATATTCCAGAAATTCCCAAGCTATTTCATCCAGACTGGCTCAGGGTCAGAGGGAGGGGAGACCACCACTGCACCCCGGTAAGATGACCCATCCATGCATCCTGGCCTGATTGATAGGCGATGGCTGAAAAGCCATCCATCCATCATTGAATACCACTGCCAGGATGCAGCAGTGGTCTCCCCTCCCTCTGTCCCTGAGCCTGTGTGGGTGCCTTCAACTCCTATAATAACCGTACATATTGTATTATAATTATTATTAGTAGTAGTAGTAGAAATATTGCATAACTTATTATATTGTGATTTGGTAGGCACAAATCTACGACAACTATGCTTTAGGATGACATGAGGACACAAGTGAAGTGTTAACACAACAACCTTATATGGTTTTCAGGTTTTGCAATTTTTTGGGGGCTTTTTTTAGATCTTCCCCTCCAACCCAAATTCTTAAATACACTGTTAGTTGAAACACAATAGGTCTACATTTTCGCTAGTATAACAAAAAGCACAATTCGGAATCTGTTATAAAGGAGGGATGTGTTCAAACTATCTGCGACCAAACGAAGCCAAAGCTGTCTTTAACTATGCAAGAAAGACGGCTAGGAAATTCTGACACTTGATAACACAGCGGAGTTGGGTAGACTTGAAACCTCAACATGCAACAAACTTACGTCCATCTCGATTTAGCAGCATTCATTTTCCCCGTGAAGAGGGCTTTGTTCTTGGCCTGCCATTTTATTTGGGCCTCCATGTCCTAATCAGTCCCTGGATCAACAAATGGACTGTAACGCATACCTTCGCCTGTAGCTTGGTTGGGTAGCAAACAATCTAGCTAGTTACATCATCAACATTAAGTCATGAATCTGGTCGTTAACTATAACATTAGCTATAACTATAGCTCGTTAAAACCTTTTGCTAGATTTCGGCTAGCTGGCTAGCTAAAATGATGACAAAACTAGTGTGATGTGACATTACAACTAGCACTTCTAAATCATATTCAAATTGTGTATACAATTATTCTGAAAAATACTTAAAATAGATCATTAAGCTCACTTATACACAAATCCTGCCACCATCATCATCATCATCATGTCCGTTGGTGAAGAAAAATTCTAAATCCTCTTTCTTCCTCTACCTCCTATGTGCAAATCGTGATGTCCACTGGGAAGGGAAAGTATGCTGACCACCGTGCTTCGTTATTCAGTCCTCCCAAGTACACCAGTAGAATTTCCAGAATTAAATATGAACTTGACGTTTAACGGACGTGAATTTGGAACGGCACTTGATCACATGACCAAACATATCTGTACTTGGTATACGCTATAGATAGAGTGCAACAACGCATTTTGGAACACAGCTGTTGTCTTATTGTGTTATTGGAGTTAATTTAACTGAGGTTCGAGAGGACGGAGACCACGCCTCAACTAATCTCAGCTCCACCCGTAATCAATTAACGACAATTCATTTATATCATCTCACCTGATCTACCTGTGTGTTTTGCTAAATCGCTCTAACTATACAGCGTAGCACTCGTTGCGCTATTTTGTTTGTTTTCCTCTCGTTTGCTTTGCTAGCCAGTTACCTTGAATTGTTTGTGTGCTAGCCAACTAACAAATGAAAAATCCCTTTTGTAAATTTGTAAACCGAGAGAACTCTGTTTTATATTTTATACACCTTGACCATGAATGACAACTAACTTTTGGGGAATATTGTAAAAAGGAGAATAAACAAAAACAAAAAACACTATGAGCCATCTAATTCTGATAACTACACGTCAATCGATACAATCTCATTAGGAGCCAGGTACTGCCATGAATATCCATATCGTCATAATACACTATGCTACTGTACGTCTTGTACAAAGAAAAAACTGCCATTTATTACAGCTGACAAAGTGAGCTGTATTAAATTAGGTGTATTGATCCTTAGACCAGATATAATGCAACTATAAGGCACTATAATAAAAGTACTTAGTGAGACTTTTTGGAATTACAAAAAGTTAAATAGTTTAAAAAGTAGTGTAACGACCCTGTGTAAAGTCCATTAGCGGCTCTGCCAATGGAGTTAAATGTCTTCGTGTTGTAGCTAGCGCAGCCAGTTTGTAAACGGAAGGTCGTGAGTTCGATACCCGCTTACGGCAAGCTACTCTACCCTGCTGTTTGCTGCAGTATAATAGATATCAGAAATATTTTTACAAGGTTAATAATTTGGAGTTTTCTGCACATTTTACAGTTGGATTTAGTTGTGAGTAGCTTCAAAGTTGTAAGAGCAGCGTTGGTAAAAGTTTTTTTGCACTTTCAAATTTTAATAGTTTAAAAAGTATAATGACATTGAAAAATATAAATGTAAGCAACGCGAGTTAGAGGCCTCTGCATGTTTTAAAGTTGGAATGGTGTGACTAGCTTAAAAGTTGTTGGAGGACTAGCAGTGTGAAACAGTTGGAAGAAAGCAAATAATAGTTGCAGTCTCTTTTTGGTAGTTGATTAAGTTAAGATGTTTTGGACTATAGATATTCCAATATATGGATGGATGGATAAATAGATTCGATTTTTTAATAACATTTCAGTTGTTGTTGTTTTTTAAATCTACAACCACAAACGCACTCCTTCTAGCTTTTTGTTATGTGACTTTAGCTGTATGTAATCTATATGAAACTGTGCAACAAATGTTGTCCTTGAATGATTCTAATGTATTATTTTAGTTTTTCACCTTATGGTGGTGTTGCATACTCCTACTTTTACTGTATAACTGTATAACTGAGTATAACTGTTAATAAAAAGGCATGAGACGGAGGAGTATTTCTTATGGGTAATTGTATTCTTGTCAGAACCCCGGAATCTGCACAACCATAACACACAAGGTATACTGTATATCGAAATGACTGGACAGTTGAATAACAAAAACCGTTGTATTGAAAATGGGCAACTGACCTGGCGAACGAGAAGAAAACAGGAAGCGTAGCGTGAAATCAAAATCATTATTTTAAGGATATAAACGGTCGTTTTAGAGTGAGTTTGAGATTTATATACTGGAGTATAACTGTTAATAAAAAGGCATGAGACAGAGGAGTATTTCTTATGGGTAACTGTATCTTGTCAGAACCCCGGAATCCGCACAACCAAGACACACAAGGTATATAAAGGATACGTGACGGTATCTTCGAAGGGACAAACTTAGATGGCCAATACATAACAGGTGGAAAATATTGAGATTACTTATGTTTAGACATAAAACCATCATGTGTGATCATATGTGTATAGTTTTAGTATATTACATGATTGCATGACTGATCATATCACTTAATAATTTCTACCTTTGTGAATGCTTTTATGTTCTATTGATGCGCCAGAATGTCCATGACAACAGTGCCCCTGCTGGCACCTCAGGGTCTGATTAAGTCAAGTGTAATGTATCTGATCTCTCTATTGTCGCGAGACCGATTTTCACTGCTGTCTGAGATCTGCACACAAAGAAGAGCTGTGTTGAGCAAACTCCACTAAACTAGTTTCAATGTATGGAATCACTTTCTGAAATATGGGTAAACTGCCTATTTAACCCTGAAAAGTAACAGTAGTCCAATCTGATTGCATGTGTCTACCATATGTACTATATAATAATTGTGTTCATGTAGATCTTTCTGAAAAGTCCATGGTTTATGAAATGATTACAAACAGACAGTTTTTATGTTACCCTTTAGTCACCTCCTAACAAGTGTGAGACACAACCCATGTCTGAAACTGAAACTGAAATTATCACCTTGTTGGCCGGTCTGGGTGGCTGATGTTTGTCCACCTGATGCAGGTGTGCCACTGGTGGGCCGGCCCGAGTGCTGGCCATGTCCCTTTGATGCCTCAGGCCACCTGCTTTTACGCTGGTTCTCTTGTATTGTTTAGTATACATGATTTTTCACACACTAATTCAATATAATGGAAAAAGCTTATTTTTTTCAGTTTATGTAGAAAACATTAAAAACGAATGGCCTTTTTGCAATTGTAATTGAATTGTAATTTCAATCCACTTCCTGAATTGACTGAAAAGAAATTAAATTGATGCCAACCCTGAACATTATAACTTCTACAGTTCATAACAAAACACATCATGGAGACACTTTCTTGGACTGGAACATGTGCACCATAAGTTTGCGTATCTCTTTGGACTGCAGCCCGTAAATGATGGGGTTCATGCTGCCAGGGACGATGTGAAAGAGCAGTGCGGACAGTTTCCTGTAATCTGAGTATTGAGGGAAGCGATGCAGGATGATGTTGACGAAACCGCACACCAGCATGATCAGGTACACAACCAGGTGTGTGCTGCAGGTCTTCATGGCCTTACTGTTAAGAGCCTTGTTCTTATTGGTCAGGCAGACGGCCACGATCTTCAAGTAGGTGAGCGTGATGCTGCCAATAGAGGAGACTAACAGCACCACCGTGAAGGTGAGGCCATACACGTTGTTGATGTACACGCTCTCACAGGAGAGCTTGAACAATGAGGCATTGTCACAGTATGGATTGGAGATCAGAGTCCTGCAGCGGCTCAGTCGCAGGGTCAGACCCAGCAGAATGCCCACTAGGACCAAGCCCACCGCCCAAGCAGACACAGAAAGCTTCATCACCATACTGTTGTTCATGATGGTGGTGTAGCGCAGGGGGTTGCAGATGGCCACGTACCTGTCAAAGGCCATGATCATCAGTATCGTGTGTGAGGCGGTGCCGAACATGTGTGAGCAGAAGGCCTGGACCACACACTCGGTGTAGCTGATGTAGCGCTCAGATGCCGGGACCAGGAGGTCGCCCAGCAGCCTAGGGATCATAATAGAGTTACCGATGACATCGTTTAAGGGCAGGTTGCAGAAGAGGATATACATGGGCTGGTGCAGGCTCCTCTCCATGTATATGAGAACCACCATACCCACGTTGGTGACCATGATGAAGAGGTAGGAGAAGAAGAAGAAGAGGAAGACGGGGTACATGGACTGCTGGGTGACCTTTAACCCCTCCAGCTGGAGGATGTAGCTGTTATAGGTCAGGTTCTCCATCAGCTGTCTGAGAAAGAAAAAGAGGGGAGAGAGGAAAAACAAAATAGAGAGGAGAGGAAAGAGATAAAAGAGAGGGAAGAGAAAGAAAGAAAACTATTTCACATGTGCGATGGATGGCATTGGTATTGTCACATTGCCTTGTTTGGCAAGATAATGACAAGCTGGCTAGAGCAGAAACAGACGAACACACAGGCAAAAGGGAATAGGTTTGATATTTGAGAAAATAGTGGAACTTCAATGCATCTCAACTGTGATTGACTATAGCAATATTTTATACATGCATGCTCAAACTAGTACAATAAAATCCTTGGATGCTATATATCACAGCACGTTCCGGTTTACAACCAGTGACAGATATACCACTCACCATTGTATTTTATACCAGAATGTGAGTTAGGTTTTCCCTGGCTAATCGAAGATCATGACATTGGCTTACTTTTGTTTATAAAGCACTTCTCCAGAAACTATCACCGTACTTCACCCTTCTTTTGAATTGGTGGGTCACAAATTATCACATAAGATCTTAAGACTTTCTAGTTTTGGAGGTTTCCTATGCTTCAACAGTTCAACAGTTTCTGGGAGGACAACTTTGAGCATTCATGCCCCATCCTCTTAGAATGGTCTTCAGAGGGAACTGAAGCTAGTCACCTTAGGCCATCTTAAGAGAATATTAGCGCATTAATTCATTGTAAATGTTAACTGGTTTCGCAGGTCCTTTGTTGTGTGATTCCAATCTATTGCTTGTCTGTTATCCACATTGCTTTTTTAATCTATGTTGTGCTTATGTCTTTAGGGTTTATATTATTGTTGTTATTATTTTGTTTTTTTCCATTAATAATTTTTTAGATTTCCATTTTTTCCCCCATTGTTTTTATTTCATTGAAATAGAGAGATTTTGTATGTCTGGATGTTTCTTTTCCCTGTTGCCATGTAATTTGTAATTACATGGCTATTATGTAAAAGAGACTCGGGTCTCAGTAAGACCTCCCTGTATAAATAAAGATAATAAAACATCTCCATGACCATTTTCCAAGCAAATGATTCCCTCAGGGCAGCCTTTGATTTCCAAGCAAAATCCGGCTTTAAAGGGATAGTTCACCCAAAATACAAATTAATGTGATCTCATCCAAATTGCCTTGTTGAATTAACCATTTAATAGAATCAATTAATACAAATCAAATCACTTTTTCACTTTCCCTAGCACTGTGACTGCTTATAGAAAGAAACTTGCAATAAATGTGATAGATGTTACTGTAATGGCAGGAGTACTCAAACGCATGACTTAAATCCAATAGAATAGTCTTTACTTTTAGAAAGGTTCGGTACACAGGTAGGCAGTCAATGGGTAGGCAGATAATCTAGGAAGGGGATAGGCAAAGCAGGGTTTGGTACACAGGTAGGCAGTTCAAAAAGGCAGGCAGATAATCTGAAAAGGGGTCGGCAAAAAGGCAAAGTCAAAAACGCACTCGGAGATCAAAAACCAGATATACTTATCACTAGGAAATGCTGGGCCGTATGACACAAAGGTACAAAGACAAACTGGCACAGAGACAGGGGAACACACAGACTAAATATACAGGGAAGGATGATGAGGAACAGGTGAAGTGGGAAACACACAAGGCAGGTGTCTGAAACGAGAAACAAGCTGAGTAACACAAAAATAAACAGGAAACAATAAATGAATAACATGAAACAAAGACAAACATAAACTAAGAAACAGTATGAGACAGTTTCACTGACTCTCGGCAAATGTACTTATTGTAAGTTGCTCTGGATAATAGTGTCTGTTGAATGACTCAAAAGTAAATGTAAATTACAGCCAGAGTATGTGTAAGATCATGCTCATTTGTATTGTGGGTGAACTATGCTCATGAAGATTTGTCTGAAAAGTCCATCGCTTACAAAATAATTAAAAACAGACAGAAATAAAACAATGTTACCCTTCAGTCACCCATGTTTGAAAGGCTTGCAATCATCAGGCTTGAAATCATCACCTTGTTGGCTCCTGGGCTTTCAAATCCATCCTCACACTGTAGGAGTCATGGGACAAGGATTAAAAATATTATGTCTCCCTCCACCGTTTTATAGACAATAAGCAGTAGTCTATAGTTAACTCCCTCATGATCTAACTATGAGGCATTAACAAGAGAGTTTATGTTCACTATCAAATGTTTCCCCTCTGAATTCTTATCATGTACAATGAATGTTGTATGTCTTACTGTGCCCCACCTTTTGGGATATGCTGTTACATTACATGGTATATGGAGTTGAGCAGATTTGGCTATATTTTGAATTATTATCATCAATTTATAATCATCCATTTTCATCAATTTACAAAACTCATCCATTTACTAATGTAGGCCTACTATGTAACAGCATGTTAATGCTGCTGTGTGTCTACGACTTGCTGTGGGCATGTAACCTACGACTTCTGTGTGGCTCATTTGCTACCTACTGTACTGCCTTGGTGTGCAAATAGGTTTGTAACATGTATTCTGATGATTCTTCCTAGTCCTGTTTGACATTACAGCCTCTGAGTTTTGTTTGGGGAATGAGGAGATTTGTTTGAAACTTCAGGTTTAGCAAATGTGAGCGTCTCCGCTGGCTGGCTCATTTCCGTGTTCATGTTTTCTGCTGACATTTCCAGACAAAAAAACGACTGCATTTCAACCACACAGGTCCTTTGCTAGTTTCAAGATCATGCAACTAAGACATTCGCTGGTTAAAATGTGAAAATGATTGACAGATTTATTGTTACAGTTTGAATGTGAGTGTCTCCGCTCTGCTGGCTCATTTCCATGTTCATGTTTCTGTGGACATTTCCAAACTAAATAACCACTGATATTCAACCACACAGGTCCTTTGCTAGTTTCAAGGTCATGCTAAGAAATTTGTTGGTCAACTACGACATTTGCTGGTTAAAAACGTGAAAATGATTGACAGATTAATAGTTTTAGTTAGAGAAGTACTTTGCATTGAGCAAGGGGCGGGAGAGAGGAGGAGACACTATTCTGAATTGTCATTGCAATTCCCATTGCAGTGAAAAGAGGCCGCAATCCTGTACATGGTGTCTTGGATGTATGTTTTAATTAACAGGTTCAAATGTGACTACCTTTTTGCTCCAATGTCTTTATCAATAGAATAATAAATATGAAGTTCAATGCAATAGTTGTTGGTTTAGCTACACTGTATGTATGTATGTATGAACATCAGCATTACAGTAAGACATGTTAATTTGAGTACTCTTATTCTGTGTTGCTGACAACAAAAGTAACCTGATAAGGTTGCTTTAACACTTTTTTTTGTTGTGACCAATTTCTTGATTTGTTTCAGATTCAACAATCAAATCTACACATGTCAATCTACACATGCAATCTACACATGCAATATCATAAGGAGCCGTGTACTACCATGCATTTCCATAGTGTCATAATTCACTATGCTACTGTACCTCTTGTTTAAAAAAAACTAGCCATCAGCCATTTATTACAGCTGACAAAGTGAGCTGTGGTAAATGAGGTGTATTGACCCTTAGACCAGATATAATGCAACAATAATGCACTATAGGGAAAAGGCACTATAATTACAGTCACTATACTGGATTAAAGGCAGTTTACAAAATATTTTATTCTCTAATAGTTTTGACACCCTTAGGCTGCGTGGTTGAGACATGTGTGGTGAACAGCCTAGCGATGCTTGTGCGTAACTCTTTGGTGACTATGCCATAGATGATCGGGTTGATGGCAGGTGGAACAATAATGAACAGGATACTACAGAACTTCTTGACCTCCTGCGAGACTGTGTCGAAACGCTGGCTCAGGTTGATAATCACGGCGGCAATCTCGTAGACTATGTAGACGACCAGATGTGTGGCGCAGGTCTGCAAGGCCTTGCCTCGGCTGCTGCCATCACCACCCCTCTGCACACAGGCCATCAGGATCTTGACGTAGGAGAAAGAGATGATGAGGAAGGTGCCGGTGCTGAGGGACCAGGACATCCACAAGCCTGGAATGAGATGGAATGAGTAGGATTAGGAATGGAACAGAATTATTAGGACTGATGACTGACCAAACCCTGTCAGCAGAGAAATTACAGCCAGATCTGGCCCATGTCTGTTTTCTACTGGCATCCGGATGTGGCCCAAGTACAACTTTGTTCTGTGGGCCAGAAGTGGGCTGGCTCTGGATGCCATTCCTGAGCCTTATCTTTGCCATGAAAAGGCCAGACTTTGGCCAGTACAGTATATGGATGTGGCCCAGGTCCCAACCACGCTCAGACCAAAGATGACCCACTAGCTACAGGAACGTATCTCATACCTGAGCTGGCCCACAGCAAATCACCAACTTTCACATTTGGACCAGGTCTGGCCCATATACTACTTGCCATTTCCGGCACTCAGCCATATGTGCCACCATGAGACCAGATCTAGCCAACATTTGTCTGCTGACTGAGAAGTCTGATGTCTTTCCCTCGTCTTTGTGATGGTTTGTTTAATTTTGTTTGTTTAATTTTCTGTTTGTTTCTTATGTAAGTCTTGGTCAGTGTCAATTATGCACATTTACCCATTGATGTCCTCTTTATCTACCTTTGTCAACAATATCATATCAAACACCTAGTCACAACGCAATATCTTTGTAAACAATCTCAGCCTGTGACAAATGACTGAAGTATTATTGTTTAATTTTGCAGTTTGTTTCTTTTGTAAGTCTTGGTCAGCGTCCTGTCCTGTTTTGTGGAATTATGACTGTGGAATTGGATTTTTATGTTTTTCCTGTTGTTTGTTTGTTTTGTCTAATTAAATCTGAAAAAAAAAAGAAGCCACATTAATAATTAGAACATTATGGAACAACCATGTGTACCTTCTGTCTGTTTTTTTATACTATTTCTACAATTAAACTATATGCATACAATATGTATACAGTGTATATTAAAAGTATAAAACTTCTGCTTCAATACATGGAAATGAGTATGACAAAACAAGAACATAAATAGTTATTAATGGTGATGTAATAATATAATAATGTAAATCATCCTTTAAACATGCCATAGATGTTGTTGTTGGTGGTGGGTCCACAGGCTAGGAGCAGGATGGAGCGATTGCTGCAGTAGGTATGCTTGATGACTGTGCCACACAGGGGGATGCCCACGTTCAGGGCGAAGAGCACCCCAATACAGACAAGGGCCACCACCCAGGCTAGAGCACAGGAAAAAACCAGCCGAGCTGTGGTCATGATGGCATGGTATCTCAGAGGCTCACACACCGCCATATACCTGTAATAAGAGTGGTTTGGAATACATGACATTAATCCGAGGACGAGGATATTAATTGGCATAGGTACAGGTTACATATGTCTATAGTCCAGGCTGAATCTTACTTTGAGATCTGCATATAACTCACAGAGATTCATGCATTTCACACCTTTTGCAAGTCAAAGGGACATTTCAAATGACATTAAATAAAACTAAATTTGCCTTCAATTTAGTGCAAAATGAATCCATGTCCCTTGCCATGGTAGGTGTAGTTCCAGCTAGAGTATGCAGTATGTCTCAACCTCAAATTAACAGAAATGATAAGCACTGAAGATAGGTACAAGCACAGAGATAAGAGGAGCCAAAGGGTTCTCTCAGCATCCATTTCCATCCACAGTCTGTGGATTCAATGCTGGAAAACAATAGGAAGGCTGTGAACATTTGTGTTTTACTTGTGTTTGCAGCTTGTCCTTATTGGTTTTAGCTTAACATGTGTGATGTCTGGTGTCTCACGGTCTCTTTGCCACACAGGACAAAACATGTTAGCCTATCTAGTTGTAAAAAAAATACTTTTTAATGTATGCCATTTAGCTGATGCTTTTATCCAAAGCAACTTACATTGAGTGCATACATTTCATTATATATGGTCCCAGCGGGAATCAAACCCACAACCTAAGTGTTGATAGCGCCATGCTCTGCCAACTGAGCCACAGGGAGAGTGACTGCTACATGCTCAATCTGACGAGATCCTCTGCCCTCATGAAAAATTGCTGATATGCATGAATAAAAACATTTTTGACACAAGTTAAAATATATTCCCACTTAAGTGCACTTCATTGTCTAGCTACTTTCACAAATGTATATTACGAAATATGAAACTTATCACTGACAAACCTCTCTGCGCATGCCTGCAGTGGTTACAGTATGTTGTTAGGCTGCCATTGGATTTTGAGCCACTCAACCATCCACTAATTATAAAAAACTATTTCGTACTAGGCAGCTGTCTCCTAGATTAAGAAAGATTTTCTCCTGATGAGCTGGTCTCCAGCTAGAACATTGCTTCTTAAATCTTAAATGATGGGAGCATTGTTTATCTCAAGCATCAGTGCATGTTCTTATCAGTCTGTCCATTTTTAATGCACTGTTTTTTATGAGTTTTTGGATGCTCTGTGGTAAATTGTTATCGGGACAGGACATTACTAGCACAGTATGAATAGACAGCTTTACTCTGATACCTGTCATAGGCCATAGCAGACAGTATGGTCTGCACAGTTGCACCATAGGTGTGTACAGAGAAGGCCTGGGCGATGGCGCTGACGTAAGGGATTCTCCTGTCCCCAGTCAGGAAATGGACCATGAGGCGAGTCATTACCGCCGTGCTTCCCAGTACGTCGCAGGCAGCCAGGTTACACACCATCACATACATGGGCCTGTGTAGCTTCTTGTCCACTGCGATCACAATCACCACTAGGCCATTCGCCAGCAGCACCACTATGAAGTTAACAAGGCACAGAAAAAACAGGAAGGAACCTTGGCCTTCCGGAATCGAAAAGGCTTCCAATTCAAACACAATTGGTTGCTTCAGGGCTACCATTACATGGGACAAGTTCTCCATTCTCCACCAACAGAGCCCTGAAAAAAAAACTGTTCAAATGGAGCCTCCTCAGAAAAACACAATATATTTCTAAACAATCTCAGCCCATGACAAGTGACTGAAGTATTATTGGTTTCTATTGTAAGAAGTCATCTCATTTGAGTTTGCCCAAAGCCTTGCAGGTGTGGTGAGCTGTTGATCTGTATTGTTCTCTACCTGTCTGATAGTTGTGATGAAGTCCAGTCTCAGTGGTGGAAGCAGAGGTGACTGTCCTTTATACTGCAGTTGACCCCCCTTCATCCTTCCATCCCTCCATCCCTCCTTCAATTACACGTCACCCTGAGGGCACGCCCACCTACATGAATATGGAAATGTTTTTTCGTAGATTCGCAGATGACCTGATTGGCATCTCATTCATTTTGTCATATAGTTATTGTTACAGTATCTTGCAAGTAGGATCCCCCAGGGCTGAGTGCTAAGGTTAGATTCCACCTCGTGAGTTACACTGTCACAATACTGTAGGCCTATATATAAATGTTTAGGAATGCCTGGGGTAGCCATTCCTTGATGTAAAATGGATGCAAATATCTATCATTTGTATGTTTTGATGACATCACATAATAAAAATGTAAAAGTGGATTGAAGTGACTTTTCAAAAGGCAATAGCAGACATGATTTGGCGAGATATACTGATTTGATAGGAGCTTGAATAGAATTAGAATTGAAATGTGTTTGTCAGGTGTTTTAGATGTACAGTATTTTCTGAATTAATGGAACCCTATGAAAATACTGACTAAATATCCCAAAACTGTCTTGGTGAATTGACCACAGGTCATCTCATGTGAGATCATGTTATGTTGTATTGTGGGTACACTGTCTCTTTAAAGCTCTCAAAATCAGGATTCAAATTAATTTGCAAAATGAAATAAGAACGCCAATATATTTCTAAACCTTATCTGACAGTGGAAAAGGAAGATATGCAAAATCATCAAGGTGCACTTTGTACTTCCCAAGTAGCAATGCCAATGATTTGATGATAAGTTCATAAACTGGCAGGGGAAGGATGGCAGTGTAGTGCTTGACATGACATCATTACCCTTCCCACGTGGGTGGGCATGCCCACAGGGTGTCATACGATGGATATAAAGATGGAGGTATTGAGGTTGGGATTTGGACAGGGAAGGGCTGGGGTGAAAGACGCCCGTAGTATAAAGAACATTCAATTCTCCCCTACCAAGGACTTTATCACTGGTCAGACAGGTAGAGAGCAGCACAGCTCAACACACCTGCAAAGCTTTGGGCAAACTCAACTGAGAAGAAAAAAGTTAAAACTGTTATGATAGGAATGGAATTGTGTGCCAGAATTTTGTGTTTTTGATAGTACTTTACTTTGGCAATTGTTGAAAAAGTTTGACTATTATTCTCAGACATTATTATTATTATTATTATTATTATTATTATTATTATTATTATTAAACCTTTATTTATGCAGGGTGTCCCACTGAAACCAAGGTCCCTTTTTCAGGTGAGCCCTGCTTACAGCATGTTTAATTTAAAAAAAGTACATTTAAAATGACCACAGCAATTTACACAATATAATCAATTAAAACTTGTATATTCCTCAGATGACAAATCATGTAACAAGGTCTTAAATTGACTGATAGATACAAGATAATCTAATTTGAGTATGTTTTGAAGGTCGTTGCATGTACTTGAGGCAGAGAAACAAATGGCTGAATTGCCTTGTTCAGACGGAACGCATGAAACATGATTAACTTTATTGAACATTCATACTGAAACCAACAACAAATTAAATGCTGATAGGAACCAGTGTACAGTCATCTCTCTACCTCTCTGAATCATGTGTGTTGTGAGGAGGTTCCTCCTGTACTGTGGTTTTTACAGGGCTCTTATGCTGAGGATGGAGAATGTGTCCTATGTAGCCCTGAAGCAGCCAATCATTTTTGAGCTGGAAGGTTTTGCGGTGCCGGAGGGCCAGGGTTACCTGCTGTTCTCCCTGCTCCTTGCCTGCTACATGCTGGTCCTAGTGGGGAACGGGATAGTAGTGACTGTCATTGCAGTGGACAAGAAGCTGCACAGGCCCATGTATGTGATGGTGTGTAACCTGGCCGCCTGTGACCTACTTGGAGGCACGGCTGTGATGACTCGGCTGATGGTACACTTCCTGACAGGGGATAAGAGAATCCCATATGTCAGCGCCATCGCCCAGGCCTTCTCTGTACACACCTATGGTACAGCTGCCCAGACAATACTATCAGCAATGGCCTACGATAGGTATGAGATTAACGTTAATTACGTTCTGTAGTCAAAAAGGTCCTAAGGAAATTACCCCCTGTGAGGTCATTGGGGGGTAATACTTTTTTTAAATTCAGTAATATCCTCACTTACTCCCACAAACTCACTCCCCCTGGTTGAAACTTGTAGTGTTTGGTAATCACAAAATAAAACATCCTTTTGACATCCTTTTCACATATGTAGACACTGCTATGGTGCTGGAGATAATGAATATGAGGTAAAGGTAAAAATGGTGTAGTGTCCCTTGAAGTGTTCGTTCTGTTTCACTCTAAACTACAGGTATGTGGCTGTTTGTGAGCCGCTTCGGTACCAAGCCATCATGACCCCGGCTCGGCTGGTGTTTTCCTGTGCTCTGGCCTGGGCTATAGCCCTCATCTTCATAGGGGTGCTTTTTGCCCTGAACGTCGGCACTCCCTTGTGTGGCACCCACATCAGACATGTCTACTGCAGCAACCGCTCCATCCTGGGCCTGGCCTGCCAGCCCACCCCTATCAACGACTACTACGGTAAGTTTTAGGATGACATAAGGAAGGATCAGACAGATATTATGTCATGTCTAGACAAAAAAACATATAGTAACAACAGGAGGACAATAGCGCACAACTACAAATTTTGTACAGATGTCTTTTTTTTTTTTACATTGTAGGGTCTTTTCTTTGTCTGGTCAATCAGATTTTTGGTCAATCTGACATTTTTCTATGTCTAGTAGATGTGTTTGATTTTAAAAGCTTTATGTAAAAAGAAAGGTAGTCACTGTATGTTCTAATTTGGGTATTCCATATTCTTACGGTATCATCTCATTCTCTAGCACTGTGACTACCGGTGGCAGTTATTCTTATCGGGTCCCTCTTAAAGGTTTTACTTACGATGACTGTGCTGTAGTTCATTCACTTACTCTAAACAAATGTACGTCACTTTGGATAAAAGCTAAATGACTAAAATGTAAAAATGTAAATCTCATTCCAGGCATGTGCATTACCTGGATGTTGAGCAGCGGCTCATTCCTCCTCATCTCTTTCTCCTACGCCAAGATCCTGTCTGCCTGCCTGAAGAGGACCTGCGACAGCAGCAGCCGCAGCAAGGCCGTGCAGACCTGCGCCCCACACCTGGTCGTCTACCTGATCTATGAGATCACTATCCTCATCCTCGTCCTCAGCAACCGTTTCCCTCAGGTTCCTTTAAACGTCAGGAGGTTCTTCGCCATACTGGGGTTCATTGTGCCCCCAACTGTCAACCCAATCATATACGGCTTGGTCACAAAAGAATTACGCACAAGCATCGCTGGACTGTTCAAAAAATTGGTCTCACCCAAACAGTGATGTTTGTTAAGAATGTCTGTTTGTTTCCCATATGTCCATCATTCAAAACAAATCTATAAAACTGATATTTAGAAAACATGTTAATTATCTTTGGTCACCTTAAAGTGAATAATGGATTGTATTCACTCTAGTGCCTTTCACCAGGTCCCAAAGCGCTTTACAACTTATGTAAAAGTGAGCAATGGTTGTGTAGCTGGCTTGCAGGGATATATACTGTATATATTATTGGGGGGGGGGTTATTTGTTTGTTTGTTTGTTTGTTTGTTTATATATATATACAGTTTTAAAGTTAACCACCTTGTGCCCCAAAAAGATTGAGCACATTATGCCTTTATGACACATCCTGTCTGCCCAAAGCTTGCTCTTTTCATCTCCACATTGAACAAAATATGTCACATGATTCTGCCCCTTTTACAATCACTAGCCAGCAATGCAGCTGCAGCTAATTCAGTCAAGGACATCTGTCATTTCGCTGGCAGTGGCAAACTTGGTTGACTTTAGCCATAAACACTCCACATATTTATTGTTAGCCAATGTCACTAGTGTGGTAGCAATCGTAACTTACGAAGATGTCATGGAAACAAGGAGGACAGGAAGCAAGGGAGGAATGGAGAAAGGAGAAATTCAAGGAAAAGAGGCCTATGTCTAAAAAAGCAAATTCATGACACACACATGAGATTAGTATGGAATACAAAAGGTGAAGGGAGGGAGAATAAGGTAACTTCATTTGCAATATTATCTGTGTTGCTTGGTGGCCAGAAATCTTTGAGACTATCACAGTGCCAAAAAAGATGCATGAATTATCCCATTTCTGTTTTGCATTTAATACACTTTGGTGAGGTGTCTGGAACCATACAATGTAACTTCAGAGATGTATAATAGAATGTGTTAATACATGTCCACAAATCCTCATTGAACTCCATACCTAGTTCACATATCATTTTGAGTAAAGAAGATTTACAATGGTTAAATAATATGTTGTACATTTCTGACATTTTACCTTTGATGGTTACAGAAGACAATATTTCCTATCTCCGGTAATTCAATTCTACATCTTTTCTCTTTTATAAATGAAATTATGCAACTGCGGAGATTTCTATATTTTTAAAAATTCATTGAAGGCACATTGAACCTATATCAGGTTCAGATATAACAGATATCAATAAAAGACTTCATAGGTGTACCTTCTTTATAAAATAAATCTGCAAATAACTTTATACCAAAAATATTCCACAAGTTAAGGTGTGTCTTTAACAAAGTTTTCAGTAAATCTGGGTCGTAGAAAATAGGGCAAAGGATTGATAGTTTGGTCAAGAAATCTCTTACAGTACAGTCAGTAAACAGCAATGTATTATACACAGTAAAAGACCTGTTTATGGCACCAATATGGCTAAAACTATTCACAAATATCATAGATTTCAGTGTCATAGTGTAACAAGGGTGGGCAATGGTGGGCTAACCCTAACCCTAACATTTTAAAAATATATTGGAGTCTAGGAAGGATGTTCTTTCTCACTATGTTAACCAATGAGAGAAACCGGGAGTGTGGACCAATGACTAAGATTCTCTGCAACCCTCTAGATCCAATAGCGTCCGTTGACAGCCATTCTATATATTACGAGAGCGGCCGCTGTTGGCCGTCACTTTCACTCATACAATAAAGCAATTTAAGCATAATATTTATCTTAATACTTACTTCCACTTACCATGGGAGGCAAAATCACTTCAACAAAAACATAATCCTAACCCTTTAAACATTTGAGTGGAAAAAAACATAGGTCGTCATAGGAAAAAAATGTTTTTTCATGTAATGACGATGCTGCACCAAAGTTCAAATTTACTCCGATTTTTCTAAGTGTTTATTTCGGCTGTTGCCAGCCTGTCATATTAGAGCCAATAATCCAGTGTGGTGTGTAATCCAGGGATGTGAGTGTAGGCAGGTAATTTAGGTGAGAGCCATACTGTAGCTGGCTAGCTAGCTAATGTTTTCATCTGTAGATCATATTTTTCACCAGATTAGTTTTTTATTAACTGGCAAATCAATTTGTATCAATAATGACTAGACTTCCAGGTTTATTGATGTTGTCTTTCAGTAGTAATGAGTTATTGCTGTCCCATTGATAGCCATACAATCTGATAGTGTGGTTATGATTTCTGACAAATTGTGAAGGGAATTTTAATATTAAAATGACCCTAAAAATAAATTAAAAATAAATTTCAAGTAAGGTCCGTGTTTGTATCCTGTGCTGCCAACTATACTTTCTAGTAAAAATCCTTTTGTTTGGTATTGCTGCCTACTCGTCTGCCTACTCGTCTGCCTCCTTTGCCACCGCATCTGGGTCCGCTCATCCTACCAAAACCTTACACATTTATCCTTCGATTTTGAGTTATTCACCATTATTTTAGACATTAGAAAAATATAATAATTTAAGGCAAAAACACATTTTAGGTACAATAAAATATTGTCTGCATATTTTATGTTTAGTGTTGCCAATTACAGGTCCTTTGATGTTTGCATTTTTGCTGATCAATTTTACTGGTGGCTCAATGACCATCGCGAAGAGCAATGGCGATAGGGGGCAGCCTAGTCACGTTCCCATATACAAAGTAAATCATTTTGAGAAAGGTTTTTGTACATAGCTGTAATCCAATTTATGAAGTTTGATCCCAAACTTTATGACGGCCTATGCATGTACACCTGCAGGAGCGTAAAAAGGCTGGCTTTAAATGGATAAATGAGAGGTGTGTCGAGGGCTTCACCACTCACTGACCAGTCAAAATGCTTTCCAAATATATAAGGGTCTCAACCATGTATTTACGGTGTTCAGTGGCTTGTGTTTTTTCCTCAACTCCGATTAAGAGCGGGAGAACACAAATGGTTGTTTTGGGTACTTTTGGAGGGTGTGGTTGGTATTTTTGGGTTCCTGTTTGTGGTTGTTTGGGGTTGTTGTGAGTTTGTTTGGGTTGATTAGTAGGACCTGTATAAAGTACATACATGAAGTAGATACATTTAAATATATGGCTACATTAGGAAGATTTGCTGAATCATCAGCATGCACTGTATACTTCCCATGTTCCAATGCAAATGATTTTTCAGTATTGGATTGAGGGGCGTCAAGAGGGGAGGACGGGGGTGGAGGACACCAGTAGTATAAGTAACCATCACCTCTCCCCTAGCCAGTGCTCACTGCTCAGACAGGTGAGTAGCACAACTCAACTCAAAATAGAAATGTTTACATTGTTGTTAGGATAGTGGAACTGGTGTGTGAAGTGGAACTGGTGTGTCAAAATGTTTTTGACAGTAGTTTACTTTGGCAATTATTAATAAAGGCAATGTAAAACTACATTGTTAAAGGGCAGGATTTGTTTGACGTGTAGAATACTATTATTCTTAGTAATAATAGTAAATAGTATAATCTTCATGATCAACTATATTGAACATTCATACTGAAATAAACTTTCAATGTTAAAAGTTGATAGGAATCTGTAAACAGTCATTTATCTACCTGAATCATATGGAGGTTCCTCCTGCACTTTGTTTTTTACAGGGCTGTTGTGGTGAGAATGGAGAACTTGTCCTATGTAGCTCTGAAGCAGCCAATCATGTTTAAACTGGAGGGTTTTGCAGTACCAGAGGGTCAGGGTTACCTGCTGTTCTCCTTGGTCCTGGCCAGCTACTTGCTGGTCCTAGTGGGGAACGGGATGGTGGTGATTGTGATCACAGTGGACAAGAAGCTGCACAAGCCCATGTATGTGATGGTGTGTAACCTGGCCGTCTGCGACCTACTGGGAGGCACGGCTGTGATGACTCAGCTGATGGTACACTTCCTGACAGGGGATAAGAGAATCCCATATGTCAGCGCTATCGCCCAGGCCTTCTCTGTACACACCTATGGTGCAGCTGCCCAGACCATACTGTCTGCTATGGCCTACGACAGGTATGAGATTAATGCTATTTACGTTGGGGTTCTGTAGTCAAAAAGAGCAGAGAAAAGGGAGATGATGGATAAAATAATGATTAACTGATTGTGTTTCAGTTGTTTTTGTTATTTGTCTATAGCTGTCCGTTAGCTCAATGAGACTGTTTTGTCCTTGAATGATTCTTATGTATTCTATTTCTGTTTCACTCTAAACTACAGGTATGTGGCTGTTTGTGAGCCGCTTCGGTACCAAGCCATCATGACCCCGGCTCGGCTGGTGTTTTCCTGTGCTCTGGCCTGGGCTATAGCCATCCTCCTCATAGGGGTGCTTTTTGCTCTGAATGTGGGCACCCCCTTGTGTGGTACCCACATCAGACACGTCTACTGCAGCAACCGCTCCATCCTGGTCCTGGCCTGCCAGCCCACCCCTATCAATGACTACTACGGTAAGTTTTAGAATGACATAAGGAAGGATCAGACCAGTGGAGGCTGGTGGAGGTAGAAATTGGAGGACGGGCTGATTGCAATGCATAGAGCAGCATGAGGAATGATATCAAACACGTACAGTCATGAGAAAAAGTTAGGACACCCCCCAAAATATTAAGTTATTCTCTTAAAAATATGGACATATCAATATGTTATCTTCTTTCTAACAATGTCTATAGATAAAGGGGATGTAATTGAACAAAAAACTATGAAAATGTAACTTTGTAATCATTTATTTAACGAAAAATTAACAATAATGCCAATTCCTACTGAGGAAAAAGTTAGGACACCCTATGCCCTAATAGCTAGTATTGCCCCCCTTGGCTGAAATAACCTCAATTAGACGTTTCTTATAACTGTCTACAGGTCTCTGACATCAATTGGGAGAAAGTTTTTCCCACTCCTCCTTGCAGAATTCTTTCAGCTGTGTGATGTTCGAGGGGTGTCTTGCATGCACAGCCAGTTTCAAATCAATCCACAGCATCTCAATAAGATTAAGATCCGGGCTTTGACTTGACCATTCCAGAACTCTCAATTTATTTTTCTTGAGTCATTCCTTGGTAGATTTACTGGAATGTTTTGGGTCATTGTCATGTTGCATGGTCCACATCTGCTTCAGCTTCAACTTTCGAACAGATGGTCTCACATTTTCCTCAAGCACCCTCTGATACAATACAAAATTCATAGTGGATTCTATGATGGTGAGCTGACCAGGCCCTGCTGCAGAAAAGCAGCCCCAAACCATGACATTTCCACCCCCATGCTTCACAGTTGGTATGAGGTTCTTGTTCTCAAATGCTGTCTTGGTTTTGCGCCAAACATGTCTACTCTTACTGTGCCCAAATAATTCAACTTTGGATTCATCTGTCCAAAGCACATTGTTCCAGAAGTTCTGGTCTTTCTCTAGGTGTTCTCTGGCAAACTTTAGTCTTGCCCTGATGTTTTTTTTTGACAGCAGGGGTTTCCTCCTTGCACACCTCCCATGTAATGCAAACTTGTTCAGTCTCTTTCTTATGGTGGATGCATGTACTTTGACATCAATTGTGGCAAGAGATACCTGTAGGTCTCGTGATGACATTCTGGGATTGTTGGAGACTTCTTTAAGCATCTTTCGGTCAGCTCTTAGGCTGAACTTGCTTGGGCGGCCTGACCTGGCCATGTTGGTGGTGGTTTTAAATGTTCTCCACTTGTAAATTATTTTCCGGACAGTGGAATGGCCAATTTCGAATAGTTTGGAGATCTTTTTATATCCCTTCCCAGACTCATATGCATCTACAATTTTTCTTCTGAAGGCCTCAGAGAGCTCTTTTGATCTCGCCATGGTGATGCAACTCACTTCAACAATCAAGAGCAAACCAAACTAAATATCTGAGGTTTAAATAGGACAGGCTCCTCCAAAATCCTCTGTAACGATGTTCTAATCATTTGCACCTGATGTGGTGCTCTTTATTATAATTTTAGGCATTTTAAGTGGAACTAAATGTAGGGGTGTCCTAACTTTTTCCTCACAAGAAGATTGCATTTCTATTAATTACATTTTACCAATAATGTTTTAAATAATTTGTTTCAGTTGTATTTGTTTAGTTATATTACCTCAATTTTTCAATATTGTTCAAATGAATATCAAATGTCCATATGTTTGAATATGTTGAAGAAGACAAAGGTTTTCATAGGGTGTCCTAATTTTTTCTCATGACTGTATGTTTCTTCCTCCACCAGCCTCCCTGGATCAGACAGTTATGTTGTCATGTCTTGTCAAAAAACACACAGTAACATCAAGAGGAAAATATAAAAAAATCAAGTACAAAGTAAAGTCAAGTATAAAACTACACACTTTGTACAGATGTCTTTTTTGTTACATTGCAATCTGAAATGTTGTCATGTCTAATATAATGTGTAAAACTAGGTAGGTAGTAGCTGCAGGTGTTCCATGTGCTTATCATCTCATTCCAGGCATGTGCATTACCTGGATATTGAGCAATGGCTGCTTCATCATCATTGCTTTCTCCTACGTAAAAATCCTGATTGCCTGCCTGAAGAGGACATGCGATAGCCACAACCGCAGCAAGGCCTTGCAGACCTGTGCCACACACCTGGTCGTCTACCTGATCCTCGAGGTCACTAGCCTCATCCTCATCCTCAGTAACCGTTTCCCTCAGGTTCCTTTAAACGTCAGGAGGTTCTGCGCCATACTGGGGTTCATCGTGCCCCCGACTGTCAACCCCATCATCTACGGCTTGGTCACCAAACAATTACGCACTAGCATCGCTGGAGTGTTCAAAAAACGGGTCTCACCCAAACAGTGATGAGAATGTTGTTGAGAATGTCTGTTTGTTTCCTATGTGTCCATTATTAAAAAACAAATCTATACAAATTATGTATAGAAAACATGTATTTTGTGATCAACACAAATTATCTTTGGTCACCTTAAAGTTGGTCACCTTTGGTCACCTTCTTGTGCTTTTCACCAGGTCCCAAAGCACTTTACAACATATGTAAAAGTGAGCATTGGTTGCATAGCTGGTTGGCAGGGATATACATATATACATATTTATACCTATATAAATATTTTTTGTTTGTTTTTTTAAACCATTTTAAAGTTGAACACACATTCTGCCCCAGAAAGAACAAGCAGATGTCTGACTGAAGCTTGCTCTTTTCATCTCCGCGTTGATCAGAGTATGTTATATGATTCTGTCCCTTTATTAATTTGTGTATCTGATACCCTGTATTTGTATTTTAATATAATGACTGAATCTATCTAATCTACATGCCTAAGCTTATGATACCTACTGATCTCACAAATGCACATTGAGATTGTGAAATGAATGGTGTGTTAAAAATCCAATTTATTATTTTTATACCTGTGGTTGAAAATACATTTTATAAAAATGTTCAATCATCAAAGTTTGTTGGCCAAATTTTGCGTCTGTGCATGCGTGCAACAATGACTCTGCTGTTTCATCACAGATGTTTGTTTGCCATTGTTGCTAACCTCTTTGGTAGGGGGGCCGTAGTAGTCTAATGAGTACCCTAGTCACTCTGCCACTAATCATGCCCTGATGGCTCCGTTAGGGTTAATTAGCCCTCTGTAGGGACAAGGCCTACTCCTTCTCCATGCTGTCACTGGTGAATCAGAACTGTGCAGAATGTCCAGTTAATTAGACAAACAAACTAAAGTTTATTGCAGGACATCAGACCCAACTGTTCTGTGAGACTTTGACTTTAACATTGAATGCATGTTGGCTTATGGTACTCAACCTCTGTCCCTTTCTTTCACTTCAATACAGATACAGTATACTATACTCAATCTGTTAAATATGTGTTAATATAAAATGTCCCTGTCCATCAGTCTTCAAGGTTCTTCGATCAGTTAGTCAGTCCATCCGTCAGTCAGTCCGTCAGTCCATCAGTCCCTAAGTTAGTCAGTAAGATACATATCATTTCTGTAGTCTCAGTGGGGTCTGTCTCTGAGGACTATCTGATGACCCAGAGATAATTGAATTAGAAGGGAAGAGGACAGGGACTAGTCAGACCCCTCTGTAGGGACTGTAGAGCTTGGCCTCTCTCTCTCTCTCTCTCCATATATCTCTCTGTTAGATCTTGCTCCTGATTATAGTACAGTAGGCTAGACATTCTTTAAGTGTCCCCAGAAACTTTATTGGCCACTGAACTGATTTGGTCATGAAGTATGCTTCAGCTAAAACACAGCTAGTGGACTCACAGAAATACCTACAGTACAGTACAGTCTGATGAAAAACAGGAAATGCAAGTACATGATGCAAAATGGTGTAGCATAGGCCCATTATTAGGTAATCTGAGCTAGGACTATGGCTAAGGGCAATACATGGAGTTGTATAAAGTAAATACAATAAAATATGGCTACATTAGTTACATTAGACAATATAAAAAAGCCCTGCCGGCCCTGTACCCGTGAGGTGGAGGTGCTTCAAATACCAGGAGGCATCATTATGGACCCAGCTCATTAGTGTTACCACACTAGTCTGATAAACAGTAGCCTAATTAGCTGGTTATTCTCAGTCTCCCAAAGGGTTAATTACTATCAGACACTGTTAATCAGTGTTTTGTTAAAGCCATCCCTCAGCAGAGCTCATTAATGACAGCTCTGTGGTCTCACCTATCCCCTGTGGGTGTTAGATAGAGCCATTAGATTAGCATTCATTACAGATCCCGCAGTCGCTCTGAGGGCAATTCTAATGGGTGGTGTGGCGACTGGGGCCTGGGGTGATGAAACGGCAAGCAGTAGGGGACACCAGCTGTCCCCATGAGACATGGTAAATAACAAAATGTTAGATGCGTTGGAGAAAGATATCAACAGAACTTTGTCTCAGGAATTTGACAACCATCACATTGGCGTCAAAAGGTGTCTGTCTACCTTTAATGAGTCTGTGATGTTGTATATCCGACATCTACAGTGTAGCACAGGGAGTAGACATAGACATTCTGGGGCAGATGTTACAGGCCTGATCTTATTATCCTATTATTATCCTACACTGTCCTCTGTTCCTGCCTTCAAAAACAACATTTAGAAACACATACAAGGCTTATTGTGATAGATTATTCTGAATCTTAAGGGAGGGCGATTCCTTTCTTGCCAAGGTTAGACTCATCTCATCTATCATTCTGCCCATTGGAATAGCTGACCACAGTTAAAAGACGACAGGGCTGATATATAAAGAGTTGGAGAGCTGCCCAACAATTTGCCCTCTCAGCACCATGCATTTCTGAATATATCAAAAATAATAATAACCATCAGAACAATCTTGCTTAAGTTGTCCCACCACTAGATAGGGAAGAGCGAGGGGCCAAAGAGGGCATAGGGCTGAGTAGTGTTGTGAGAGGCAGAGGTGGGAGGATGGAGTAAAAAGACTAAAGAGATAAACCAGTGTAGGATGGACAGCCTCAGGCAGAGATAGAAGGGTTGCAGTGGTACAGGCTATGAAATAAACCAATGAAACACTTGTCTGCTAGAGCATAAACAGCTGCTAACTGTTAACAGAAAGAGAGAGAGACCAAATGGCTCTCTCATCTCGTGTTGAATTGAAAAGGGAACAGAAAGTATTTTTCCTTTGTTACCTTTAAATCCAATTTCAAATACAGGCAGAACTAGTTAAGTTATGGGAAGATAAACCAATGTGAGCCAAGCTTCACCTCTGAGCAGCTAAGAATCATCTCAGAGCAGAAAGATACAGTACCTATACAATATAGATGTGTGGGTGTTGAGTCAGAAAGACAGTACCAGAGAGAGGAAACAAATATGTTGTGTTTTAAGTGTAAGTCTTGGTCGTCTGTTGTTTGGATGTATGTTCTCACAGTTTGATCATCTCTGTTGATCTCAGTTGGAAGTCTGCTTCTGTGATTTTGTCATAAGACAAAACAGATACACAACAGTGTCCATGCTGTCCAGCTACTCCAATGAGTCCAACATTCTGACCATGGAATCTCTGGACATCCCGCCCTCTGTTATGTACACTGCCTCCTTATTGGGCACTCTGACCTACTGCCTCATCCTTCTCCTCATCCCTCATCTTCAACCTGACTGTTCTATTAGCTATTGTGCTGGACAGACATCTGCACAAGCCAATGTATGTGCTTCTCTTTAACCTGCCTACCAATGACATTCTGGGGGCCACTGCCATACTTCCACATCTCATCAACAGGTGGCTGCTTCTCTTCATTGGTGTAATTTAAATAAACTTGAACTTAACCTTTATTATTTGTTTGGGGTTCATTCAGGCACAAATTGACTCATGTGTTACACAGAGAACAACAATATGCCCTACCTAGCATGTTACCTGTAGGCCCTCCGGGTCCACCTCTACTGCGGCGGCTCCCTCATCATCCCCACCGTCATGGCCTTCGACCGCTACCTGGCCATCTGCCGGCCATTACGCTACCACGCTATCATGACCACGGCTAACCTGGGCCGCATCATCGCCTGTATTTGGCTGACTGACGTGACACTGGTGGGCTCCCTCTTCCTCATGCTGACGCGCTTCAGGCAGTGTCGCGGTGGCTGGTGGACCTTTACTGCCACAACCCATCTCTGATGAAGCTGGCGTGTGGTAACACCAGCCTCAATAACATCTACGGCCTGGTGATCACTGTGCTGCTGCAGGGGGCCTCCACCCTGGTGGTGCTCTTCACCTACGGACACATCCTGCTCTCCTGAGTATGGTATGGTAACACTTTATATAGAAAGCCAATAGGGATGATAAGGACAAAACGTCTACTGTACACTCACCAAACACTTTATTAGAAACACCTGTACACCTTCTCATGGTGGAGGTGGTGTAGATAGATAGATAGATAGATAGATAGAAACTTTATTTATCCCAGGGGGAAATTCAGGTTCCAAGTAGCATACAGACATAGGGGTATCACACATAACATACACATACAACATACAACATTAGCAGCATTTTATACAGGCGAGGTGCAGTTGTAAATGTCTTTGCAGTTAGGTGAGGTGCAAAAAGGTAAGGCAGACAGTGCGATTATAGCATTAAATACTAAAAACTAAATACGGGCTACATAAATATGGACTATTTTAAAGTGCATTTAGTCCAGGCTGGTGGAGGGAGGTAGGAGCTGTGTATGAGACCTAGCATAGCTAGTAAACATTGTAGATAATGAGGTGAAACAGTGACATGATACATGATAGTGATATGATACAGAGGGTGGAGGTTATGCAGAGAAGTCCATCTCTTTGCCCTTGATTGACTTATTGTAGAGTTGTATGGCTCTGGGGACAAATGATTTAGTAAGTCTGTCAGTTTTGCTTGTCAGTGCTCGTAACCTCCAGCTGATCAAGCTCTTCTGCTGGATGATGGTGTGGTACAGTGGGTGACCTTCATTGTCCATGATGGTGAGCAGTTTGCTCAGAGTTCTTTTTTCCAGTACTGAAGTGATGCTCTCCAGTTCAGCTCCCACAACAGAGCCAGCTTTCCTTACCAGCCTGTCCAGTCGCCCGGCATCCCTCTTCTTAGTGCTTCCTCCCCAGCACACCACTGCATAGAAGAGAACGCTGGCGACCACAGACTGGTAAAACATCCCTAGGAGTTTGCTGCAGACATTGAAGGACCGCAGCCTCCTCAGGAAGTACAGCCGGCTCTGTCCCTTCTTGTAAATCGCATCAGTGTTGGCTGACCAGTCCAGTTTATTGTCCAGGTGGACCCCCAGATACTTATATGTGCTGACCATCTCCACATTGACTCCCTCAATGGAGACTGGTAGCAGAGCGGGCTTAGACCTACGGAAATCCACCACCATCTCCTTGGTCTTTGTAGTGTTGAGTTGTAGGTGGTTGAGTTTGCACCATTGCACAAAGTCCTCCACCAGGCTCCTGTACTCCCCCTCCTGCCCATCTCTGATACACCCCACAATTGCCGTATCGTCCGAAAACTTCTGCATGTGGCATGACTCTTTGTTGTAGCAGAAGTCAGACGTGTACAGGGTGAACAGGACAGGAGAGAGCACAGTTCCCTGTGGTGCTCCGGTGTTGCATACTACAGTGTCCGAGAGGCAGTCCTTCAGTCTGACAAACTGTGGCCGCCCTGTCAGGTAGTCAGTGATCCAGGATACCAGGTGGGCGTCCACACCCATCTGCAGGAGCTTGTCTCCCAATCTGAGGGGTTGGATGGTGTTGAAAGCACTGGAAAAATCAAAGAACATGATTCTCACAGCGCTTTTCCCTTTGTCCAGGTGAGAATGCGTCCTGTGCAGTAGATAATGCGTCCTGTGCAGTAGATGATGCGTCCTGTGCAGTAGATTGTAATGGTGTGGGGAATGTTTTCTTGGCACACTTTGGGCCCGTTAATACCAATCAATCATTGCTTGAATGCCACAGCCTATTTGAGTATTGTTGCTGACCATGTGCATCCCTTCATGGCCACAATTTACCCATCTTCTAATGGCTACTTCCAGCTAGATAATGCACCATGTCACAAAGCAAAAGTCATCTCAAACTGGTTTCATGACAATGACTTCAGAGTTCTTCAGTGGCCTTCCCAGTCACCGGATCTGAATCCAATAGAACACCTTTGGGATGTGGTAGAACGGGAGATTCACAGCTTGAAAGTGCACCAGAAAAATCTGCAGGAATTGCGTGATGCAATCATGTCATCATGGACCAGAATCTCAAAGGAATGTTTCCAACATCTTGTGGAATCAATGCCACAAAGAATTGAAGCTGTTTTGAGAGCAAAGGGTTAGCACCCAGTAGTAGTATAGTCCTAATATATCCTAATAAAGTGTTCGGTGAGTCTGAAGAGATATCATCAGCAATTGAGTCTGTTGTATTGGCAAGTAGAACGTCATAACTTGCTTGTTCCAGGCAAGTTATGTCCTCTCCTCTCCTCTCCTCTCCTCTCCTCTCCTCTCCTCTCCTCTCCTCTCTTCTCTTCTCCTCTCCTCCCCAGGCAGGCGGATGCGCGCAGCAAGACGCTGCGGACTTGTGGGACCCACCTGGCAGAGTTTGCGGTGTTTGAGCTGACCACTCAGTTCTCAGTGTTCTCCCACCACCTCAACCAGGTGACCTGCGCAGGTCAGTGGGCGTGTCCATTCTGGTGTTCCCGCCTATCCTGAACCCATCTATGGCATCTATACCAAGGAGATCCGTAACAGGGTCTTCCATGTCTTCAACAGGAGGAGGAGGAAAAACAAGGTTGTCTAGTAAACACTAATTTAGAGTGTGTCTTATAGTGCTAAAAAGATGGAAATGGTATGCTAATGTTGGTTAATTATGAGAAAACATTATTTGTCTCGGACTCATTCTATGTTTTGTGGCTGGGTTTGTTGGCTTTGTTGATAACTTATAAAAAGAGGTAAATAGTGTTCTGATATTTGTCAAAGAATAACATTGACAGATATCGATGTTGTTAACATCTGCCATGTTTGATGTCATTTCATTCAAAAATGGTGCTCATAACCTGCAAATCTGTGTCATAACATTGGTCGGCCCTCTGATTACCAAGGTGTTGGCAAAAACATTATAATCCTTCTTATTCAGTTCTTATGATGAACAACCACTTCAGTAAATGAGAATATTTACCATCTGCCATTTTCTCTTATATAGTGAAACTTTATGAGTAACAGTAATTAATGTTACTGTAGTGGGCTTAGAAAGGCTTTAGAATGGTGGGAGTCATGAAATGAGTTTTTCTCCCTTCATCATGCAATGACACAGAAGATACACCAGCGTTCATGTTCTTTGTAACAGTTGTCTCTGGCAAGAAGAGTCAAGGGGGGTTAAGACTATAGAATAGACAATATGTTGCTATGTTTTAACTTTCAGCAAAGTAACTTTAGACCTAGTTTCTAGAGTTGGGATTTTCCAGTAAGCAGGACTGCTTTGGGAAGACACTATAACTGGAGCACTAAAGAGATGACAGTGAAGTCGGAGAGGGATGTCATTACAGAAAACATTCAAGCTGGTGTTCATCTTTATTCTGTTTTTCGCAAAACCTGCCATCATGCATTACACGTCTATTCTTCACTGGAAGGAACTGACAGAATGCTGACAGAAGCAGTTCTTTTTAGATCTGAAGTTTTGTATTGCGCTTGTTTGTGTAATATAGAGACACACTCTAAATGTAGGTATTGTCATTGTTATAGTCTATTCAAAATCACTGCATACATTTACTGTATTGTCCCACATGCTCTGAGATGTTTTTATATTGCTGTAATAAACTCAGTCAGGCATGAAGTCATACAACAGTATTGTAGCCCCATCTGCTGGTTACATAATATCATTGCAGTTGTCAAAGTCCAATGGTTTGAAATTGGCCATACCCAGTGAAACCACAAGGCCATAATCAATAAAGCCCAGAAACACACATCAAGCCTAATTAATCATAATGTCAAGGAAATCCATATCTATTGATTCCCCCCCACACATACACATGTTCTACCCCCTGTCCTCCCCTTCTCCACCCCCATACCTCTGTCAGAATGCTTGCTGTGCTTTCAACACAGCTCTCTGAATTCCACAAAAGTTAAGCCAGCCCACTTCCTAGTGTGAGAGCACCTCCCGTGAATCCATACTCTCATTCTGATCTGAGTGAACTTCTGGAAAGTGGATACAGAAAACACCACCACACCAAATGCTCCAGATTAGGACTGGACACCACCACACCACAGCTCCAGCTCTCCAGTCCAAGCTACAGAGTAAGTGCTACAACTGAACGGTCTCTACAACTGGTTTTGACTGTGATTCACCTACTAGTGTGAAGTGAGAGTGTAAGAGTGAAGGGGACTGTTTGGAGTGCATGGGGTTAAAAAACTGTCCTCTAGAATTAGTTTTAGCACCTCCTAATTAACACCAGTGCTGGCACTGCCTCGTGGAAAGTTAAAGGCCCTGCTTTGTTTTTCAGGATTTTGGTATAGAGAGTATAGAGAGTCTGAGGTATGTTCTTGTTGCATGCCAGAGTGAAGGGGGTTGTTTTGTTTTGTGTTGACCTGCACTTTTATCTGCCTCCTGTTTACACAGGCCTTCATTTACCCTGATTTACCCAATTTACACACATCAGTGCAATGCAAGTAAAGTGGGAGGGGAGGGTTGGGGGTGGGGGGGAGTGGGGAGTTGGGGCAAATCTCTGCCCCATTTACACAGACCCCTAACTGGAAATTAACTGGTACCATGACTAAGTCTGCCACAGATGCTAGATTTAGTGTTATGCCCTGTCCCAGCCTCTCTTTCTCTTTCTCTCTCTTTCTCAAGCATCTTCCTCCCTGCCCCCCTGTCTTTGTCTCCTTCTTTCTCAGCAATGTATAATTTGATGGAATTTGATGCAATTTGATGTGGTCACACACAATCTATGTAATTACTCAGTCAGTATACACATTAAATCCCATATTCCAGGAAATGTTCTTTGGGCAGGATTTTTTTTTTGTATTCGGCACACCACTCATATACTGTACACACAATAACACACACACACACACACACACACACACACATACACATGTGCACACACACACACACACACATGCGCACACACACACACACACATACACTCGTGAAACCACACACACATACACATACACACACACACACACACACACACACACACACACACACACACACACACACACACAAACACACATAAACCACACACAGGGGGGAAAATTCCATCATTGTATAACTTGCTGGAGGAGCTCCAGCTGTTCCTATTACACATGATGGAACTGTGGCCATCGTGCTGTGCTATGTGCTTTGACAGGGCATAAAACTCATGTAAAGTTATATAAGACCCATGAAGCATGCAGCAAAGGGACAGACAGAGCGCAATCTGATCCAGTACAGGGAAACACACAGCACTTCTCTTCTATTTGATTTAATTAACAAACACCTCTCCTAAATATTATTTGAATGATGAGAGCTGTAGCAGAACCACTGAAAGCAATGTCTTGTGCTTTTTACAGAAGTGCAGTATGTGGAGAACCACAGAAGCATGTTTGTGGGGCCTCAGTGATCACCAACTTGTCAATCACAATGATAATGAGCTGTTGTGTCCTATCACATTGAAAACCTTGTTAGTGATCATAATGACTGCAGGAAGCTTGTGGTCACCTGTACGATGATGATGATGATGATGATGATGATGATGATGATGATGATGATGATGATGATGATGATCAGGTCCTATATTACATTTTACATTCAAGTCATGATCTCATCATGGTCAAATATGGATTAGAGTTTACAGAGGTTTAAAGTCATAGGCTAAGATTATTTTTGATGAGTCCAAAGTATACAGATAATAAACTCTCAAGAGGCATGAGTTTAAAGAAAGTGTGCCAATATTTGAGGAATGCACAAGTCATATTGAAACTGTTGTGTCTTTTTTAGATTTTTGACTCACTGGATTGTACGAGTGAGTCATTGTGTAACAGGCCAGCATGACAGCTAAGGACCCCCAGGGGGCAAGACCCCCCACCAGGTGCAGGAACCCCTTCAACAGCATCAAGGTAAGGCACCTCAGCACACTTACACACCTGTCTGTCTCATATGTCTGTCTCACCTGTCATCAGTTGTTACAACATACAGTATATGCAAGAAATCAGCAGAAACCTCACCTATTCCAGAATCAAAGGTTTATCAGGAGGCTTCTTCCAGTTAGACTCAGCTTTTTATGTCATATACACCTGGTTTGGTTTGCAACACCATTGTCCCCCAAGAGTAGTTGAATGTATCTCTCTATAGATCAATACACAAACATGTGTGTTTCCACTTTCCATTCCATGCATTGCAACGAGCCTGTCCTCCGATTTCTAGCCTCCCCTGGTAGCAGTGTAAGGTGGCAGTGTACTTCCTTCCTTCCCATAACCTCACACGGGTATCTCACCTGACACCTGGCTGTCACTGAAGCTTGTTCACTTTGCTCACCTTGCTCATCTTGCCATTCCTGTACAGTAATACCAATCATTCTCAGACTTTTTGATGGGCGTGGGCCTGCAGTATATACAGAACTTTGTACTGCATGGTTACTGTAGATAAGGGTCTTTACTGTAGATTAGACTCATTGCTTGCAATTACACCAAACAATCACAGTGGGTTCGATGAACCAAGGTTGTTTTTTTTCTATCTACCTCATAAAGTACTGAAGCATTTGTATTGCAGCCAAGGGATCGCTGATTACCTTTTATTGGGTTCTGCCATACAACAACTTATAAGGAGCATCACTTTATGTATTCTCTTTTCTTTACATTTAGTATTTACGGTGTGAACTCCTAAAATCTCCTGCCTTGACCCAGTGCATATTTCTGTCAGTGTTCCAGGTTCTGTAATCACAGCATTAGGACAATATCGGGATGTGAGGTCAGAGGTCAAACCAGTATCTACTGGCTACTGATCAGGGGTCCAGACATGATGACGTCATGGGACAGCATAGGACAGATTAACCTACATTATCAGGATCATGAGATGCCAAGGTCGCTCATGTTAGTTCAATCTACATTTTACACGGTCCTCTAATGCTTGGGTAATTCATAGAGCTAGTGTGAGGCAGTTTTATATGGGTGAGCTTTGATACATGTACTTTAATGAACAAGGCTTGAGGACTCTTATTTTGAAGGGGAGGAGTCAACCTGCTCCACTTACATAGTTAAAGCCCTCATTCCTCATATAGCCCTCATGTTGAAAAGTCATCAAAAATTCAAAAGTCCATGTCAGAGTGGAAAAGGGTAAACTAGTTTTGATCTTAGTAATTGTTTAATCATTAGTTATAACACTGATGTTTTGGCCGTCTCAGCCCACTATATTCTGTAGTCTCAGGAGAGGTTGTGTTTCCTGGTGTGAACAGCACTTCCTTGTATTGTTCCAGTGAGTCAGACACACATATACATGCCCTCTAGAAGGATATGCTTGAGGAAAAATACTTCACTGTTTGCCTCCTGTATCTCAACCAGGTATATGGTGCTATGCAAACACATTAACAGTAAAAGGTTTGGGCTAGAGTCTTAGATACCGCTGTACGCCTACTTTATATCGTCACTGAGTGAAACTTTGCGAACACATAAACAGTAAGAACTTGGGCTGGAGTTATCCTAGTTCACCTGCTTAAAACATTGTTTTTAGTCTTTAATTTCATTGTGGTTTGCAAGCAGCAGGCAAGTTATCAAGGCAGCAGGCCAGTAAAGCATGAGGGGTCAGAGAGTTTGGTCATATCTTGTTTTTGATGCTTCAGCAGCTTGACGATCTGCTCCACTGCCTGCTGTCATATTACTGCAGTAGCGCAATTCAAAACAAAAAGCCATTAACCATTAAAATCAAAGACATGCTGTACACAACCAGACAAATATCCTCACCTACCCTTCTCGTTCTATCAACTCACCCCCCCCCTCTCTCTCTTCTCTCTCTCTCTCTCTCTCTCTCTCTCTCTCTCTCTCTCTACACTATCTCTCTCTCTCTCTCTGCTGTCTCTCTATTACAGTTCTTTGTGTTCTGCCATGGCCTGCTCCAGCTGGCCCAGCTGTTGGTCTCAGGCTACCTGAAGGGCTCTATCTCGACCATAGAGAAACGCTACGGCTTCTCCAGCCAGAAGAGTGGCATCCTGGCCTCCTTCAACGAGGTGCGCCTGCAGTTCACCCCACCAGAGTAGCACGATGTTCCCCATAGACACACTGATCTAAGGTCTGTTTTGTGTGTTTAAAGAAAGGAGGAATGTCCCCTCAAACTGTGAGCGAACAAGTTCCTTCTTTCTTTAAAGTTATGTTTTTTTTGTCCTGTTCCTACTTTTGATGTGCGTAAAACCTCCCTTTTCACTGTTTTGTGTTTTACCACCAGTGTTTAAGGTTAGTAATCAGATTTGGGAATGGTGAGATGATCCTATATACTCTATATGCCAAAGGGCAACCTCTATCTGCAGCAGCTGGATGTTTGGTTGTGACAGAAGCAAGAGACGATGGTCTGTTACAGATCCAGAAACAGCTCACATGGGGTATATGTTTGAATTAATAGATCTGTGTGTGTTTCTTTGTGTGTTCAGGTGGGGAACACGATCCTGATAGTGTTTGTGAGTTTCTTCGGTAGCCGTGTCCACCGGCCTCGGTTCATTGGTGGAGGGGCGCTGATGGCCAGCCTGGCTGCCCTGCTAATGGCCCTGCCTCATTTCCTGAGTGGATCTTACGAGTACACGGACCACGTCAGCCGTGAGTCACAACACACACACTTGTGCACACACGCACACATGCACACAGACACACACGCATGCATGCACGCACGCACGCAGGCAGGCAGGCAGGCACACACAAACACACATGCACACACGTACACATGCAAACACACTCACACACACACATGCTTGCGCTGCACACATATACACACACAGCTCACAGTTCCTATAGCCTGACAGTGCTTCCTTCCTCTGTTCCATAGATGGCAAAGACAACAACTCTGGCCTCTGCCAATCAGAAAACACCTTCTATACATCATCATCCAATCAGAGCTGCACCCAGCAGGAGAGCCCTGGCCAGCAGGGAGTATTCCCACTCCTTCTCTTGGGTCAGCTGCTCCTAGGAATCGGCTGCGTTCCCATTCAACCCTTCGGAATCTCCTACATTGACGACTACGCCAGCAAGAAGAACTCACCCCTCTATGTTGGTAAGGAAACACTGGGAATCCACTCTCCTCCAATACTAGCTATACTGGTAATAAAGTCAAGAGTCATAGGCACATCCAGACATGGAACAGGAGATGGACAAGAAATAGCTATGAAAAGGAAGTGCTGCTCCCAAGTGTGTTTTTAATAATGATGAGAACATGTGGGGGCCACATAATTCATTGCAGTCTCTTTCCTGTGTTACCAAGTTAGGTGTTTTGACTCTGCTTCTCCCTCCGCAGGCATTCTCCTGGCCGCCACATCTATCGGCCCTGCGTTCGGATACATGATGGGGTCATTCATGCTGCGCTTTTATGTTGACATTGACAAGATGTTCAAAGGTGAGCCCAATCAGTCAGAGCACGTCTCTGAGATATCCCTCAGATGACCCTGAGCTGTCCACAGCACATCTGGAAACACTCATCTAGAGATGATATGGAGGAGGAAACACATACATAGCTATTGAAAGGAGATAGGAGCAGTGTGTCAGGAGGGATGACTATGACTACAGGCCAATATCAGAGAGAGAGAGGAGGGAGACCAGCAGAGAGAGAGAGAGAGAGAGAGAGAGACAGAGAGAGAGAGAGACAGAGAGAGAGAGAACAAGGGAGATGGAGGATGAGAGAGAAAGAGAGAGAGAGAGAGAGGGGGGGGGAGAGAGGGAGAGAGAAAGAAAGTGAGAGAGAGCGGTGGAGCAAGGGAGATGGAGGATAAGAGAGGATAAGAGAGAGAGAGAGAGAGAGAGAAAGAGAGAGGGAGAGAGCTAAGAGAGATCGCATTGGTGTAAAGCATCCTCACAGCTACACTCTACTGAAATTGACCACTGAAGGATCCCATTACCACTTTCCTAGGACTTAAGTGTTGTTGTTGTTGCTGAGAATCCTGTAGCATTCCTGAACCACCAAAGCTCACATGCCCCTTTCATTTCGAGTTGAAATCTTATCTCTTCATTTTCTGTAACCTTCATTTACGGTGCCTTCAGAAAGTATTCAGACCCTTCACTTTTTCCACATTTTGTTGTGTTATAACAATTTAAAACTGATTAAATTAAAAGAATTTGCCATCAATCCACACACAGAATGACAACGCGAAAACAAGTTTTTAGAAATTTCAGTAAATGTATTAAAATTTAAATACAGAAATACCTCATGTACATAAGTATTCAGACCCTTTGCTATGACACTCTTAAACTGAGCTAAAATGCAAAAATGTCATCAACAAATCACTCAATAAGTTGAATTGAGTCCATCTAAATGCAAGGAAAATAGTTCATGTAATTTTTTGTTTTTATAGGGTCTCTGATTTGCATAGGAATCAATTACCAGGGGTTATTGGAGACTAACTGTAGGTTAATGTTAATGATGACTTTGCGCCACTCCTGTAAATTCTCACACGCAAACAAATTGACTTTTCCATTTGACCTAATTCTGTTACCTAATTCTGTTACCTAATTCTGTCATCTGGTTGAGAACCGTGTGAACCGTCTTGTCTTTCTGGTTTTAACTTTGTTAGGACTTTGTTTTGAGGGCATGTTCATACAACTCAACTCCTAAAGCAGATTTAGGGAATGTGTGTGTGAGTGCGTGCGTGCGTGCGTGCGTGCGTGCGTGCGTGCGTGCGTGCGTGCGTGCGTGCGTGCGTGCGTGCATGCGTGCGTGCGTGCGTGAGTGCGTGCGTGTGTGGTTGTGTGTATATCTGTGTGACCCAAAAAGCCATGAAAACATGAATTTACTAGAATCAGGGAGTCTGTCCAGTCCACACCTGTTGTAATTGTGACCTCATTCCCCCACTCACTTGGAACTGTGGAGCTGGCTTATAGTAAAAGCAAAAGAACTTATTCGGAAAATGTTCAATGTTCTGTGAATGATGCCAGGAAGTACTCTCTCCCCATGAATAACACCAGTGTTACAAAACCATTTTAACCAGAAAAAGGCATGTTCTGGAATATGTCTGCTTCTCATTTCGACTAATGAAAAAAAACTTGATCTTTGCCACAAAAAACACCCATGCACCTTAAACAACGTATCCCAACAATGCTGAAAAAAAAACAATATTCCTCTATTTAAATATCTACTACAGTTGATTTATACTTTGCTGTTTAATAAAGCCTAATGTAATGTTTCCCTACTGAACCCAGGTCAGCCGTAGATTCTGTGCAGTATTATCACTGCTCATTCAGACACTTTTCTCTACTGTTCCCAGATCAGATAGTGCTGGAGCAAGAAGATCCACGCTGGGTGGGGGCCTGGTGGCTAGGCTTCCTTGTGGCAGCTTCCTTCCTCTTCCTCACCTCGCTGCCCTACCTGTTCTTCCCCAGGCAGATGCCCAAAGAGGTGCAGTATAGAATAGCAGCTGTCTGACCATAGCCCAGAGTCAAGTTCAGCTGAATAAGGTTGAAAAACATTCAAACATCAGAGTTGTCAAATTAACTCTAATCTTTTTTCTTGGTGCTTTTTGGTGCTTATTGAACGCAGTCTAAGTTGTCATGATGTCATTGTATGCATTTACATTTACATTTACATTTATGGCATTTAGCAGACGGCTTTATCCAAAGCGACTTACAGCAAATACATTTGTTGACTTACTGTAAGGATGAATCAGTTGCAGAGCAGTAAAAGTGAAAGTGAAGTGAGAGACATCTGGCTTGTGTCTCTCAGATTGTGAAAGTTCTTGACGCAGATTCAGTCATAAAGAGAAAGTTTAAAAGAGGTGGAAACATTTGTTAATGTTTTAGTCATGAATCATTTGGCACAAACCACGCTCTTTGTGCCAGAGCTTTCTCAACAGTGAAACTGAGTGAATACCGTGTGAATCTACCATAACGTAACCTCCACAAAGACACGCATGCACATGCACACCCACACACACACACACACACAGAGCGCAGAGAGCATAGTCGCACACACTGACATCTGATTGCTTGCCCAGGCCTTAAGTGCTCTATAAGCCTTGGTGTGTAATTTGAGAGGACTGCTCCAGTGTACCGTACACTTTTAATTTTATTTCACAATCAGAGGTCTTATGGCAACACATATCCTCTCTCTTTCCCACATCATGTTCCTGGGATCTTTAAAAGAGTATACAATATGTAATACTGTACCTCTTTAATGAATCTCTGATCTACTGTATTACAAGTTAAAAGCATCATAAGCAGCCTATTCATGTATTACATACATCCTAAGGTATCAAGGAAACCACATATGCAGACTTGTTTGGACTTTCCTGTGCCTGGTGCTCATGGAGATGAAAGATAGAAGAATCACTGTCCCAAACCCATTTGTGTTGTTCAGTCAGAGGTAGGGCAATGTAGAGTAATATCAACAGTGATAGAACAGTGTATTAATGAATGGTCATGACATAATCTTCCTTGTATAGGAGACCACAGACGACCCCACAGAGTCCAGAACAGAGACGGTGGTAGAGGAAAAGAAACCACATCCAGACCCCATTCAGGAACTCACCCTGACTCAGTTCCTCAAAAGTGAGACTCTTATAGAATTCCCTTCTGTTTCCTCCCATCTTCCTTCACTATGGTTGACTGGCAGGGTAAGGATCACGATAATGGATGTTACACTACAGACAGTAGATTTCAAAAGTAAATGTACTCTCTCTCCCCTCTCCCAATCACCCCACCGTTCTCCACACCTCCCCCTCTAACCCCTCTCTCTCCCCTCACGCCCTTTTCTCCCTTCTTCTCTTTCTCTCTCTGTTCACCTCCTCCCCCAGGTTTCCCCCGTATTGCCCTGCGGACTTTGAGTAACCCTGTGTACCTGTTGGTGGTGCTGGCACTAGTTAACCTGGCAGCGTTGGTGGCCGGCCTCGCCACCTTCATGGCCAAGTTCATAGAGCGCCAGTTCACCCAGACCCCCGCCTTATCCAACATGATGATAGGTGAGAAAGACAGTATAGACACTTCATTTATCTGTTCTGTTATGCTTGGCTCTATCAGATGTTGTTGCTTATACGAGGGAGAGAGATGACAAGGGGGGGTTTATTGCTTCACAAATCAGGTATTTTTGAAGCAAGTATGGGAAATAGCACATAATGGGCTCCAATTTGCATGTGCAAAATGGGTCAAATGGGAGCAAAGTCGGCCATCTTTACCTCAATATTTCTAATAGATGCATTGTCTTGTCGTTATTTCATTGCACTACTGCGTATTTGTGTTATTGTATTATTTGTATTATTTGTATTATTTGTATTATTTGTATTTTGTATGCTGCATTGTCATGGAAGCGAGCCAAAGAATTTTACTCCCTGCACTCCCTTGAAACTTGAAACTTGAACTTGAGAAATAATCCAATGGGAGTTTTTAACATTGCGTCTAGCGTTTCCATGATATGCAAATGCATTTTCAGATTGTTTACTAAAAATCTGGTTGAATAATCAACGTTTTTTCCAAAACATTGTTAAAGACAAGATACAATAACAATCAATCATGCTGTAGTGTTCTGAGTTGTTAGGTATTTTTTGCTCCGCTCCGCACTATTTGCTCAATGAAATTGGGGCCCTCAGTATACAGTAGCTTCCAGTGGAGGTGTCTGATTATTAGGAATTAGGAATTAGGAATGGTGTTCGATACCATTCCTAATTCCATTCCATGCATTTCAATGAGCCCACCCTTCTACCTCCACCAGCCTCCCCTGGTAGCATCGTATACACACTTCGTAATAAGCTGCAGCTGTCCATGATTCCAGGAATAGCACAGAAATCTGGGAAACAATCACACAGAGACAATAATCAGTTGGAATCAATCACAGATGCTGTCTCTCTATTTTAAACAACATTGTGGAGCAACACAACCCTGCAGTGTGAGCTACTGCTGTTAATACTTTAGCTTCTACAGTACTTCAACTGGGTCAAATGTGGATCTATTTGGGGTTGCCGAAGTACAGGATTTACTATAAACTGAATCTGTCTGTTAACTTAATTTACCCAAGTGCTGTATTTATTAGAGTGGGTGTTGATCTACATACATTTGATCTAGTCATTAAGGAATTACGATATTTGAAAGTCTAGCCGACAGCCGTCAGTGTACAGTATATAGAGGGCTCTGGTCCGACCCAATCCGATGTTGAGGACGTTCTCTGACCTCTGACCCCTCTCTCCTCCGCCCTGCGTGCCCGTAGGTGGGGTGGATATCCCGATGGCAGTGTTGGGCATCGTGCTGGGTGGTGCTCTGATGAGGAGGATGAGTATCTCCGTCAAGGGCGCCGCCTTCATGTGCACGGTGGCCATCTTGCTGTGTATCCTCACCGCCCTGCCCCTCCTCCTCCTCGGCTGCTCAACACAGACGGTCGCTGGCGTCTTTCCCCCCAAGTAGGTTATTCTTACAATTCAGACCCCACACTTCTCCCCCATTACCCCTCACCGCTCTGCCCCTCTTTTTTTTGTATATTAACTGTGTGTGTGTGTGTGTGTGTTTGTGTTTGTGTAGAGATGCTCGTCCATTAGGGTGCAGTGGGTGCTCCTGTCCTGACGAGGCCTTCAACCCAGTGTGTGGTTCAGATGGGGTGGAGTTCATATCGCCCTGCCACGCTGGCTGCACCACCAAAGTACTGGATGGCAACAGCCAGAAAGTGCTGGTAATTAATCATATTCCTGTTCATGTACTAATGCATATCACAAAAAAGAGGATATGAGAGAGAAAAAGAGAGAGAGCTAGACAGACAGACAGACAGACAGACAGATAGAGCAGGGGAGAAAGAGAAAGACCACCCACAATCCAACATTTTCCATTCACTCATCTCTTAGACGATAGTTCTCTTCAGTAAGCAGACATGTCAGACGGAGCTCCTATGGTGCTCCACTTCTGCTTTGATTGTCTCAGGCAGATGTCTGCTGGCCTGGAGCCAGAGGGGTTAAAGCTAGAATCAGCATTATTCGGTAGCCTATAATCTGTAACCTTTAGCTTCTCTCTCTCTCTCTCTCTCTCTCTCTCTCTCTCTCTCTCTCTCTCTCTCTCTCTCTCACACACACACACACACACACACACACACACACACTGTCGTATATGGCATGCATTAGCCTTGCTAGTGGGGAATTTCTGTAGGACTTAAATAAAAACAGGTGAAGATTCATCATGGTAGTAGACTTGAAGGAGCCACAGGGAGTGGTGTATGCTTTTTGGTTACATCAACATCCTGACTCTTAGTGGTCAGAATTCCCTTGGCACCAGCTGTAACCGCAGTGATTGGCTCATTCCAGATCTGCCAAAATAAAAGTGAATAGTAAAATGGTCTTATTGGCAGGCTAATGCCATATGTGTGTCTCTCTCCCTTTCTGACAGAACTACACGGACTGCGCTTGCGTGGGGGTTAAAGGTGTCCATGGTCATGCGTTACCGGGGACGTGTGGTACCGGCTGTTCCCACCTCCTCCTGCCCTTCATGGTGCTGTCCGCTCTCACCTGCTTCATCGCGTCTTTCTCACAGACGCCATCTTTCATCATGATACTGAGGTATGGAACCCACACATGTAAGAGGTGGCTACGGTTAGCATTGTACAGTGGCGTCATCGACCTGACACCTGAAGTAGTGCCACCCTCGCCCAACCAATGCCTACGTTTTGGTCCTGTAATGGTCAGTACCAAGGCTGGATTATGGACCGGGCCAGTGGGGCCAGTGCCCCGGGGCCTTGGACTGCTATGGGGCCTCCAAGCCTCAGGCTGTGCATGGTGCATGGCCCAAGACTTCTGAAGGAAGTTGAACGCCAGGGCCCTCAGTGCGCACAGCGCAAGCTGACCACTATGCCCCTGGGTGCTTATAGCGTGAGCTCACCACTAGGGCCCCCCGCCCCCTCAGTGATTACAATGTGAGGGCCCCCAGACCCCTTGGTGTTTAAAATGTTAACTGACTACTAGGGTCCCTAGGCCACTGAGGCTTAAAGCATGATTTGACCACTAGGGCCCCTGAGCCCCTTGGCACCTACAGTGTGAGGGTCCCTGGGCCCCTCCGCACTTAAAGCATGAGCTGACCACTAGGCCCCCGGGCCCCTGGGTGTTTACATCGAGCGTAACACCTGGGCCCCTTGGTACATATAGTACATGCTTAAAATGAGAGCCTCTGTACAGTGCTTCTGAGCCACTGGTTGGCATGCTACAATATGCTGTGACATGATACAATATTCACCAACAAGTCAGTTCATTCAGCATAACAGGACAGTTTGAAAGGTGTCATATTATGGCAGGCCGTTTGTTATTTGACTCACTAACTAGCTATCCCTTTATTTTAGCTAACTGCCCATTTTCCCTAGCTAGCTGCCCATATGATTCAGCTTGTTTACAGAAATTAGTTAGCTAGCTGCCATTTTTGCCAGCTAGCTGCCCTTACAACCAAATTAGCTGCACTAAAAAGCCATCTAGTTAACTAGCTATCAGCCTAAAACTCAGCTGTCTAACTAGTTAGGTGGCACACAACTTAACTAGTTAGTTAGGTGGCATTTGTTCGCGGGTCATCTGTGTGAAAGGGGTATAAGATAAAAGGGTAGCTAGCTACAGTGGGTTGAATAAATGCTATAAATCAAAGCTACTAGCTAGCTAACAATTAGTGCTATTAGTTCAAAACTACTATTAGTTCAAAACATGGGATGCTGTGGCCGTGGGAATAAAAACCTCATTGAGAGCAATGTAATGCAGGTTAACTAGCGGTTTTGTGAAACATTAAAAAAATAAGGCAAAAGCTATATTTTTTTCAATGCATATATATGAGACCCAATCCATACTTAAAGATTAAGGAAAACCCCATTCATTTCCCATCCATAGACCATCTGTTTTTAGATCCACGGAAGTAGATAATGCTAACGTTGACATGCAAATTATTGACAGCTCTTACAAGGTCTTTTTTCCCCTCCCCATCGATGGGATGTGGCCGATGTGCATAGTCTCCACCAAGTCATTTCACTGACTTATCAGAAACCTTTGTTGGTTGTTCAGCCAATGAAAAAAAAGTGATCTTTTAAATTTCAAGCAACATAATTCTCTCCGTGTCAGGCAGGTATATAACACATTTCTTGGTAGGAAAAGCCACAGCCACATAGTTTTGAAATATGGGCCACAAACATTGGAATAGTGCTGCTTCCAAAAGGAAAGCCAAAAAAGAAAAAGAGGCAAGAGAGGCAGTTTTGCTTCAAAGTGTTCCACTCATTGTCAACTCCTTTCAAAAACCCTCTGATAGTAATAATGATGACAGCAGCACTATTGTCAGTTGTGAGGAAGGAACTAGCACTAGTTCAGTTTCCAGTAATGTTGTCACTCTCCCAGAGCCATCCTTTGACCCTCAACAGCTAATGGTATACAAGAACCATCATTTCCACCTCAGGAACAGTTGGGCAGTTCACAAGAATCAAATCCGCAACCAAGCCATTCCTGGTGCTATGAGGTCACTGACCCTCCATTATGGCAAAGCACTTCCAGTGACATTGTTAAGTCAGTGCTTATTGAAAGAGGAGCAGTCCCCTTCCAAAACCGCAGTGAAAAATACCTAGCTTCAGTCCGAGATAGAGCGCTTGGTGAACAATGAACTTCTGAACAGTATATTGCCAAATGGGCAGAAGGTTTCTAGACAGTGGCTACTATACTCACCCTCAACAGATTGTGTGTAATGTTTTGCATGCAAACTGTTCTCCAGCAAGCTCTGTGGCTTTAGTCAGGGGTTTAGTGACTAGAAGCACTCTGAAAGAATAGGGAAACACAAAAACAGTGCAGAACACAGATCATGCATGTTTGCCTTGCACCAACGGACAAAGGACAGTGCTATAGATGCAGATCTCATGCAAGCAACTTGATGGGGAATGTAAATACTGGAGGGACATTTTGAAACGAGTTGTAGCAGTGATCAAGTTCTTGGGTGAAAGAGGACTTGCGTTTAGGTGAGCAGCACAGCTTTTGTCTTCGTTGAGGGATTTTGTGGCGGGACAGCGAGACCAGTTTGAGGCTTTTGAAATGGCAGCATTAAATATGACAGGTGTCTCTCAGTCATATAAGCACGATATTCAGCGAAAGAGGAAACGCAAAATATTTGCAGATGAGAGCTCAGAGTCAGGTGTGACACTTGAGGGGAGGGAGAAGTTCAAAATAGAAACATTTGACGTGGTCATTGATAAGCTAGTGGCATGCCTTGAACATCGCTTGGACGCTTACAAGCCTTTGACCTGTCTCTTTGGAGTTCTGTTTATGTCAGATCAGGTGTCTAACAGTGATGTCATAGTGGAAAAGGTAAATGGACTCTCTGCTGCATATCCATCAGACCTGGACATAAACTTTGCCAACAAACTCATCCAATTAAAGTCTTTCATGTCTGACTCTGAGGGTGAGAAGTGCCCAACTAAATTGCTTGAGACGTTGCAGGCACTTAATCTGCAATCAGTGTTTTCCCAATGTCCTATGCAAATCAGAGACCCTATAAAAACAAAGACATTAATTCCAAAATTACATGAACTATTATCTTTGCATTAAGATGGACTCAATTCAACTTATTGAGTGATTTGTTGATAACATTTTTGTTGATGACATCTTTAAGAGTGTTATAGCAAAGGGTCTGAATACTTATATATTCTGTATTTCAATTTTACTGAAATTTCTAAAAACCTGTTTTCACTTTGTCATTCTGGGGTATTGTGTTTGGATTGAATGTATTAAATTATTTTAATTTAATACATTTTAAATTGAGTCTATAACACAACAAAATAAAGTGAAGGGGTCTGAATACTTTCCAGAGGCACTGTACATAGGCAGGCAGGCAGGTAGAGACACATCTGTCTTGCCCACAGGAGGCAGTTTATCAGTTTATCAGTTTATCATCACATCATTTGTCAAGATGGCTGTTTTGATGCATTCCACACACACCCACACACACACACACACACACACACACTCACCAGAGCACGCGCGCACACACACACACACACACGCACACACACGCACACACACACACACACACACACACTCACCAGCGCACGCGCACGCACACACACACACACACACACACACACACACACATGTACACGCACATGCACATGCACATGCACATGCACAATCAGCATTCCTGTTACTGTGTCTGTCTGCCTGTTCTCCACAATCAGCATGATCAGGCCTGCAGGGAAAAAAACATGAGAACAATGAAAGAACAAACAGACTTCACTGGGTTAAAGTAATCTAAAACAACCTACAGAACACACTTTCTCTCTCTCTGTCCCTCTCTCATTCCCCCCCCCTCTCTCTCTCTCTCCCTCCCTCCCTCCATCTTGTAGGGCAGTGCCACCAGAAGATAAGTCTTTTGCCGTTGGGGTTCAGTACATGCTCTTCAGAGTCCTGGGTGAGTCACTAGAGCATTCAACATTAACAACCAAACACTTAACTGTATTCATAATCTCTACGTCATGGCGTCCAATTTGCTTTAAGGGACACAGTACAGTAGACGTTCCTCATTTTCACAAGTCACAAGTCTTTCCTCTGTGCTCTCCAGCCTTCTTGCCTTCTCCAGTGATGTACGGCAGAGCCATAGACTCCACCTGTGTCCTCTGGGGGAATAAGTGTGGGAAGAACACGTCCTGTCACTACTACAACATGGACGTCTTCAGACAGAGGCAAGCGGCTAATCACCTTTTTGATCACTGCATGCTTGTTGATCACGCACTGCATGTTCCAATGAGACACAGTGCATACCTCATCTGTGTCCTCCATTAACCACCATAGAAAAACAAAACTAAATAAGTATATACTCATATTATGTAACATCAAGTACATAATAACCATAACACATGATTATTCATATTTCCCCCCCTTGTCTTTGTTTACTGTAGATTCCTGGGTTTGCAGGCGATGTTTGTTTGCGGAGCATTCGTCTGCTTCCTGCTCTTACTTCTGCTCATTCGGCATAAAGCTGCAAGAGAGGCCCAGCAGACGGAATGTGAATACCAGCTGGTTAATGGAAAGAAGAATCCGGAAAACACAGCCTCCAAAGAGCTGCAGAGTATTACGACCTGAGAGAGACTAGAGGGAGAGATAGAATGAGAGAGAACAAGAAAGAGGAGAGAGAGAGAGAGAATGAAAGAAAGAAAGAAACAAAGAGAGAAAGAGAGAGAGAGAAGCAGCAACTAAATGGAATAGAAGTGCGGGATCAAGAGACTAAAGAAGAGAGAGTGGTTCCCATTCCCTCGGCTTACAGAGTCTTGCTGAGGATGAGGAGATGCTCCCTCTCTCTTTGGGTTTCTCTCTTTTCGCTTTCATGTGTCCTCCAGTTTCTTAACCGCTTGAAGGATACACAATGACCTGACCCCCATTATCAGTGGTTAGGGGCTACTTCTAGCTATCTCAGCAAATAACAGGCGTTACCACTTCAAGCTATCAGACCATTTGAGTCAATACTGTTCACATGTTGTTTTTACATTAATTTGTTGTAATGCTTTTTATGCTTTTTATATGTGTACAGCCCTACACTGTATGCTTCTTTGGGTGAAATTCATATTTTCATAACAGATTTTCACAGACTGTATTTTTTTAAATGTTTTTACGCATATGGAGAATCCCTTCATGTATTATGGCACCGCTCTAACACAGTGAAATAATCATGATTGCAAGCTATAATAATCAATGATTAGGACCAGGAAAAACTCTGGGCCCTGTAAATGATGCGTATAAACTGTTATGAACTGATGTGAACTTGAGCGAGGACATCACTCTCTCAGAGGGAGAGAAGGAGAGGGGGAGGGAGAGAGGGAAGGAGGGAGGAAGGGAGAACAATACTATATAAATTCTGAGCCAAGTATTTCTTACTGTCATCCTGCGTGTCCTCAGAATAATAAAGTTCAATCAGCAGACTTGTCAAGGCTTCTGTCTGTCATGGTTGAATTGGTTGTGTGAAGATGGCAGGAGCTGGCGGTTACCACATTACTGGCTACTGCCATACACTGTTATTGTAGGGCACATACTGTACTCCCCATGTATCATAGTTAGATTAGTCCAATACATTGAGTCTAGTGACCTCAGGTTGCTT